>NC_089017.1:28396870-28996870 GCF_963932015.1 Anas acuta
GTAAATCAACAATTGTCTTAAGTAACAACAGATCATTTTATAGCTTGGGAACTGTCCTAATAAAATAGGAGAATAACTAGGTATTATCCACAGTATAAGTGCAACAAACAGTCTATTACAGAGAGAAAAAATATACTCATGTAGAAAAAAGATATTACAGATCACTTGTGTATGTCGATGTTTTCAATATTCTATTAACAGCCAGAGACTGCTTGACAGATTTTCTTGTTAAAGTATCTCTGCTCTGTCATTGTATTAGTATCAAATCAGAAGATTTATATGACAAGATTCTCTTACAATTTTCTATGCACCTAGGTGACCTGTCAAGAAACCTGCTTCTCAGGAGAGGTTACCAACAGCTAAGGAAATGTTTGTATGTGCAGAACTGTTCATCATTTTACTACTTGCAACGGGTTAGCATTCAATTAGAATTTACTAATCTCAGCAAACTTTCCCAAAGCATCTACAGCTTTCAAGGTTCTGCCATTAGGGATAGACTTTCAGGAATTTCTAATTATAGTTGCAATAAGAACACAGAGGAGAGCCTAGACTATCAGTTAAGGTAATGTCTTGCTAAGCCATGTAAGTTGCAGTTGGAGCATATAGGTTGCAGTCCACCAAAACTTGCATGATGAGTATCAGCACATTACTATACATAACTTTTATACTTACTGTGCTGTCTGTTGTCCATGTTTTCATCAAACTCCAAGAGTATGTCACAGTGATTGTTTTTCTGATGTTTGAACCTGTTGGTTCTATAACATGTCACATATTGCAGGCACTTTGGTTTGTCTTAACAGAACCAAGAATGGATATCTATTGAAACCTTACCAAGGACAGGATCTGAAAGCTGTTTGATTTTCTTAAAGCTGTGATCTGGCTTCTCAAAAGAAGGAAATCGATATATAATATAATATGAGGGTATGTCTGGTCCTAGAAGCATACTTGGTCAAGGACTTTTTCAAAGAAAAAAAAAAAAAAAAAAAAGGAAGCAATAAAAATGAATATACAGAGATAAGAATGTGGCTGACAAATGATAACATAGGTAGTGATGAGAAAGAAAAAAAAAAAGAAAAGAAAAAAAAGTCACACTAATTGGTGAGGACATGGAATACGAGAATTTTAATTTTTCAGTAAGATTGTCTGTCTAAGCACCTTATCAAATTGGGATGATAAGAAAAGGGAGGGAGATGTCACTTAGAGAAAGAAAACCTGACTAATTAAGCATTAACAAAGACAATAACCAGAAATAAATCTGGTCAGTTTCACTAATTAATAGGCAAGACAATGCAGGTAAATCAGGAAAAATCAGGCAACTAATAATGATGTAACCTGGAGGCCCAGGATGTTGGAGGCATCAGCAGAATTGTGCAAACAGATGAGAGGAAGGGGGAGCAGGAAGGAGCAAAAAGGGGTACACAGGAAAGGGTACAAATGGTGCCAGTCATATGTAGAATGGCGCCAGTCAGTACACTTGTCTTGCTGAGCATGGTGCCTGATTATTACAGTCTGTTGTGTCTTTTTATATCGTCTTATTAAATAAGAGGAGGCACTTTAATGTGAGGGTAATGGGCCACTGGCACAGGTTGCTGTCGTAGGTTGTTGAGGCTTGGAGATCTTCAATAGCCATCTGGTCATTGTCCTGGGCAACTTGCTTTAGGTGTTCCTGCTTGAGCAGAGGGGTTGGAACAGATAAGCTCCAGAAGTGCCTTCCAGCCTCAGTCATTCTGTGATAACTGTTAAATATTTTCTTAACTATTGTTCTGTGTAATCTCACTCTTCAACCATATATCTATGCTCCAGAGACTAAGTGACAGCTACTGGTGAGAACTGTATGTGTGTATGAAATCTGGTGTTAGCTACTAGAGTCAGAACAGGGGTGTAGGCACCCCTGTCCTGGAGATAGTACTGGAGTGAGTGGAGGGTCTCTCTCTGCCTCCAGACAATGTGGTAGGAATAGTATGAGTGTTCTGAAAACCAGCTACTGGGGGGACTGGTATGAGTGAGGTGAGTGAGGGTCCCAGCATTGCCACCTTTAGCAAGATTGTGACATCATCGCCGCTGTTGCTGCTGCCAGACACTAGGAGAGGGGGCTCAGGTTTCTTTACCTTCCACAAGCTGGGTGTGCACAATTAATTTGCTGACTGTGGTGGTTTTACTCAGGTAGGCAGCCAAGCTCCACCACAACCGCTCTCTCACTCCCCCTCTCCTCAGAAGGGGGGGGAGAAAATACAACACAGAGAACTCGAGGTTTGAGATGAGAAAGGTTTAATTAAAGGGAAAGGGAATGGGAAGGAGAAACAGATACAAAAGAAACAATCAGTCCACGCGGAAGCACAGAGAGAGAGAAAAATTATTCTCTACTTCCCATCAGCGAGCGGTGTTCGGCCACGTCCTGGGAAGCAGGGCCTCAAACGCGTAGTGGTTGTTCAGGAGGAACAGCCCCCTCCTCCACAAGAGCCCCCCCTTTTATTGCTGAGTGTGACATCAGGTGTTATGGAATATCCCTTTGGTTGGTTTAGGTCAGCTGCCCCGGCAATGTCCCCTCCCCATCACTTGCCCACCCCCAGCCTGCTGGTTCTTGGGGGCTTAGAAGGAGTCCTGATGCTGTGCCAGCACTACGCAGCAATAGACACAACACTGGAGTGATATCAGTGCTGTTTCAGCTACAAGTGCAGAACACAACGCTGTGTGGGCTGTTGCAGGGAAAAGGTGACTCCAGCTCAGACAGACCCAACACACTGACAAACTCCAGGCTAAGCCAGCTAGAAAGCAGAGGAGCCTGTGGTCCAGGGTTGGGTAGCAAGAGGGTAGAGGTGTTGTACTGGTACACCAGGGGAATTTGCAAGTATGGAGTGCCCATTGGATGAGGGTATGAGTACTGTATGTTTGCATCAGGCAATAACCTGGATCAGCTGGCAGTTACTGGAAGTTGACTGTGTCAGTAGTCAAAGTATCCCTAAATATTTTTAAACCTGGTGTCATTTGTGTTCCTTTGACTCTGTCTGCCAAAGGAGGTTAATTGTCTGTCTGTATTTATGTTTTATGTGAGTAGGTGCCGTGTGCCTGCATGACTGTCATGCATGTGTGTATGTTCATGTGTGTTTGTCTTTCTTAGGGATATGTGCTCAGTTTCACCAGTGGTTGAACCTGCAAGCAGGACAATGGCTGTTGCATGCCTCAGCCTGGGCAGAAATCCCAGGTCCCTGGGCACTGGGCTGGGCTCCAGTGGCTAGGCAAGATGAAGTCTTAGGATGGGGCTACAGGAGGCTGTGGCTGCTCTAGTATCCCATAAAAGATAACAGGGTTGTTTTCACACACAGTGCAAGTCTGTCATGTGCAAGAGTAAATACATGACAGGAAAACAGATGCCTAAGGGTTTCACCCCTGACTTTGATAGAGAAAGCGAATTCTTATCTGATTCTTAAGGGTTTCATAGTACACCTTGCAGAGAGCAGAAATGCAAAAACACACATACTGAAGCAATGAAAATAAAAACACAGATCATATTTTCTCAATTTTGGTAATCCTGCATTAAAAAAAAAAAAAAAAAAAAAAAAAAAAGTGATTATACAACTGCATCTCCTTTAGACATCACCCTTGAATCATCAGGAACAGCAACAGAATTTAAATTAACAATGGAAGGGGAGGCACGGGCAGAGACAGAATGAGATGGGACAGGATGGGACAGGAAGGGAAGGGATGTGAACGGCAGGGCAGGGCAGGGCCAGGGAGCAGGAAGGGCAGGGCCAGGGAAGAGCAGGCAGGGCAGGGCAGGAGGCAGGGCAGGGGCAGGGCAGGGCAGGGCAGAGGCAGGGCAGGGCAGGGCAGGGCAGGGCAGGGCAGGGCAGTGGCAGGGCAGGGCAGGGGCAGGCAGGAAGGGAAGGAAGGGAACGAGGAAGGGAAGGGAAGGGAAGGGAAGGGAAGGGAAGGGAAGGGAAGGGAAGGGAAGGAAGGAGGGAAGGGAAGGGAAGGGAAGGGAAGGGAAGGGAAGGGAAGGGAAGGGAAGGGAGGAAGGGAAGGGAAGGGAAGGGAAGGGAAGGGAAGGGAAGGGAAGGGAAGGGAAGGGAAGGGAAGGGAAGGGAAGGGAAGGGAAGGGAAGGGAAGGGAAGGGAAGGGAAGGGAAGGGAAGGGAAGGGAAGGGAAGGGAAGGGAAGAATTGTCTAGGTTGGAAGAGACCTCAAGATCATCGAGTCTAACCTCTGACCTAACACTAACAAGTCTTCCACAAAACCGCATCTCTAAGTTCCACATCTAAACGTCTTTTAAAGACCTCCAGGGATGGTGACTCCACCACTTCCCTGGGCAGCACATTCCAATGCCTCACAATCCTCAATAAAGAAGTTCTTCTTAATATCCAACCTAAAACACCCCTGCTGCAACTTAAGCCCATTACCCCCCGTCCTGTCACCAGGCACGTGGGAGAATAGACCAACCCCCACCTCACTACAGCTTCTTCTAAGGTATCTGTTGAGTGCGACAAGATCGCCCCTGAGCCTCCTCTTCTCCGGGCTGAACAACCTCAGCTCCCTCTGCTGCTCCTCATAAGACATGTTCTCCAGACCCCTCACCTGCTTTGTTGCCCTTCTCTGGACTCGCTTGAGCACTTTGATGTCCTTCTTGTAGTGAGGGGCCCAAAACTGAACAAAGTACTCGAGGTGCAGCCTCACTAGAGCCAAGTACAGGGGGACGATCACCTCCCTAGCCCTGCTGGTCACACTGCTTCTTATGCAAGCCAGGATGCTGTTGGCCTTCTTGGCCACCTGAGCACACTGCTGGCTCATATTCAGCCAACTATCAATCAATACTCCCAGGTCTTTCTTCTCCAGTCAGCTGGTAGACCACATCCACAGCCTTTCCCTCATCCACCAAGTGCATGACTTTGTCATAGGAGAAGATCAGGTTCGTCAAGCAGGATCTGCCTTTCATAAACCCATGCTGAGTGGGCCTGATCACCTGGTTACCCTGCAAGTGCCACGTGATGACACTCGAGATAATCTGATCCATGAGTTTCTCTGGTAATGAAGTCAAACTAACAGGCCTACAGTTTCCTGGGTTTGCCCTCCGACCCTTCTTGTAGATCAGCATCATGTTTGCTAGCTGCCAGTCGACTGGGACCTCCCCAATAGCCAGGATTGTTGATAAATGATGGTAAGCGGCTTGGCCAACTCCTCTGCCAGTTCTCTCAGTATCCTCAGGTGGATCCCATCTGGCCCCATCGACTTGCGTACATCCAAATGCCATAGCAGGTCGCCAACCATTTCCTCATGGATACTGAGGGCCACATTCTGCTCCCCATCCCCTTCCACCAGTTCAGGGTACTGGGTATCCAGAGAGCAGCTGGTTTTGCCGCTAAAGACTGAGGCAAAGAAGTCATTAAGCACCTCCGCCTTTTCCTTATATTTTTTAACTAAGTTTCCCCCTGCATCCAGTAAAGGATGGAGATTCTCCTTAGTCCTCTGTTTTGCACTGATGTATTTGTAAAAACATTTTTTATTGTCTTTAACAGCAGTAGCCAGATTGAGCTCCAGATGAGCTTTGGCCTTTCTAATTTTGTCCCAGCACTGCTTCACAACATCCCTATAGTTCTCTCGAGTGGCATGCACTCTTTTCCAAAGTTTGTAAACCCTCTTTTTTCTCCTAAGTTCAAGCTGCAACTCTCTGATCCCCTCCTGATGTCAAGCCTAAATTTCCCCTGCCTCAGCTTAACCCCGTTCCCGCGGGTCCTGTCACTGGTGTTAATGGAGAAAAGTTCTCCTGCCTCTCGACACCCCCTTACGAGGAAGTTGTAGACTGCGATGAGGTCTCCCCTCAGCCTCCTCTTCTCCAGGCTGAACAGGCCCAGTGCCCTCAGCCGTTCCTCGTACGTCTTCCCCTCCAGGCCTTTCACCATCTTCGTAGCCCTCCTCTGGACACTCTCCAACAGTTTCATGTCCTTTTTATACTGTGGTGCCCAGAACTGCACACAGTACTCGAGGTGAGGCTGCACCAGCGCAGAGTAGAGCGGGACAATCACCTCCCTTGACCTACTAGCGATGCCGTGCTTGATGCACCCCAGGACACGGTTGGCCCTCCTGGCTGCCAGGGCACACTGCTGGCTCATATTCAACTTGCTGTCTACCACAACCCCCAGATCCCTCTCTTCTAGGCTGCTCTCCAGCGTCTCATTGCCCAGTCTGTACGTGCAGCCAGGGTTTCCCCGTCCCAGGTGCAGGACCCGGCACTTGCTCTTATTGAACTTCATGCGGTTGGCAATCGCCCAGCTCTCCAACCTATCCAGATCCCTCTGCAAGGCCTTTCCAGCCTCATTCGAGTCCACAAGTCCTCCAAGTCTGGTGTCATCAGCAAACTTGCTCAAAATACCTTCTATTCCTACATCCAGATCGTTTATAAAAATATTGAAAAGGACCAGCCCTAAAATGGAGCCTTGAGGGACCCCACTGGTGACCACCCGCCAGCCTGACGCAGCCCCATTTACCATAACCTTTTGGGCCCAAGTCCAATACAATGGTTTTACTGGCCCCTTTCCTGGCTTCACCGAGAATGGAGAACTCAACCATTTCATGGTCACTCTGCCCAAGACAGTTTCCAATCACCACATCTCCCACCAGTCCTTCTCTGTTTGTGAAGAGAATGTCCAGTGGGGCACCTCCCCTGGTAGGCTCACTAATCAGCTGTGTCAGGGAACTATCTTCCGTGCTCTCCAGAAACCTCCTAGACTGCTTTCTCTGGGCTGTGTTGTGCTTCCAGGATATATCTGGGAAGCTGAAGTCCCCCACAAGAACAAGTGCTGACAATTTCACAACTTTTGTCAGCTGCCTGTAGAACTCCTCATCAGTCTCCTCATCCTGGTTCAGCAGCCTATAATAGACCCCCACCAGGATGCTTCCCTTGTTGGCCTTCCCACTGATCCTAACCCATAGGGACTCAACCTTATCATTCCCAGCTTCGTGTTCCACAACATCAAAACTCTCTCTGATATAGAGAGCCACACCATCACCCCTTCCATGCTGCCTGTCCCTTCTGAAGAGCCTATAGCCAGACATTTCCGCACTCCAGTCATGAGAATGGTCCCACCACGTTTCCGTGATGGCAACCAAGTCATAGCCTACCTGCCGCACGATGGCTTCCAGCTCCTCCTGTTTGTTACCCATGCTGCGTGCATAAGTGTAGATGCACTTCAGTTGGGCCATTGCCTTCTCTTTACTGATATTGTTCCCCCTGGCACAGCTCTAACAAGCCTTCTTTCAGCCCCATCCCCCTTCTTACCTAGTTTAAAGCCCTCTCAATTAAAAGAGGATAATAGTCAGAGGGGCAAACCAGGTTGGGAAGCTTTCTGGCAATGTCCCTGACCCTGGCCCCAGGGAGGCAGCAGACTTCCCTATGGGTAGGGTCAGGTCTACAAATAGGTCCCTCTGTTCCCCTGAGAAGAGAGTCACCCACAACAATCACCCTTCTTTCTGTCTTGGTGGAGGCAGTCCTGAGGCGTGGAGTCGACTTCCTCGCCCTTGGCATCCTCCTGGGTAGACTTTCCACCTCTTCCTCAGCTACTGGTCTCTCAAGCTCCAGGGCCTCAAACCTGTTGCATAAGGGCACCTGGGAAGGTGGGGCCGGTAGGGGGGCATCACCTGCAATGTCGAGCAGGGCCCTGTTTCCATTCCTCCTCAACTACTAGGTCCCCTCCCTCTGCCTGACAGCAACAGAGCCGGGGGTCCACCCCCATTTGGGACGTCTCACACCAGTACCTGTCCTTCAGGCCACGCAGGGAGTTTCTCCACAAGTCTATCTCCTGCTCATACTCCCTCTTATCCCTCAGCATCTCGACCTCCTCCTTGAGTTCTTCCATGAGGCGGACCAGGTCGTCCACCTGCTCGCACCTCACGAACACAGTCTCTCTGCCCCCCACAGGTGGTAGCAATAGGCTCAGGCACTTCCTGCACCCAGAGACCCGAACTGCTGCAGTTTTGAGTGGGCAGTCAGTCTGGGTGTGTACAGACTTCCTAGAGAGAGCACTGCACCCGGTGGAGACCATTGCAGCTGAGGTAGCGGTAGACCACCATTAGAGGAGGTGTTCATATGGGCAGGGGGGGAGCGCTCTGCCCTTCCTGCTCGCCCTGCCTGCGTGAACTGCCACCACTCCCTTCTGCTGCACCATGCCCTGTTTGCCCATCCTGTTCGCTGTGCTTCTGGTCGCTCATGCTCCCTAGGGGCAGCTTCTGAACAGCCGGGGAGGGGGCACTGCTGGCTCCACCTACACCTCATTTGCGTCTTGTTCACCTCCCTCCTGAGGCCTACCGGGTCCTGGCAGCTCCCTTGAGTGGGGTTGATGCCGGGAAAATTAGCCCTGCCTGTCTGATCCCGCACTCTGCTGCAGAATGCGTCTGCCCCAGAGCCAGTTGCCTCGGCAAGTGGCAAGGGAAGGGAAAAGTCCACAGTATCTCTGGGCAACTTAGAATCATAGAATCATTAAGGCTGGGAAATAGCTTCAAAATAATCTGATTGAACCATCACCCTACTACTAATTTCACCCACTAAAACATGTCTGTAAGGTCCAGCTTTTCCTTGAACACTCCCAGGGATGGTTACTCCACAACTTGTTCCAGTGTTTGTCCACTTGAGGAAAAATAAATAAATAAATAAATAAATATGATTTCTTCTGTTTAACTAGAATTTCATGGATTTCAGTTTGTGCTTATTGTTCATTTCCTGTTCTGTCACTGGGCACCCTAAGCAGAGTCTGTCTTAATCTTTTTCATTCCTTCCTGTCAGGTCCTCTGATACAGGTCCTCCTATACAGGTCTTCTTAGCCTTCTTTTCCCCAGGCTGAACAAACAGTACCAGCTCTCTCAATTTTTCCTTGTATAACAGATACTCCAAGATGTTAATGGCAATGCAGACCTTTGTTGGACTACCTCCAATCTGTCAGTGTCTCTCCTGCTGGGAAGTCCATCAGTGGATACACCACCTGGATGTTTCTCACCAAGGCTGAGTGGAAGGGAAAAGATCATCTCCTTTGACCTGCTGACAGCATAACTTCTAGTGTAGCTCAGGAGACTGCTGACCTTCTCTGCCACAAAAGCTCATTGATTGTTTGTGGCCAACTTGTTATCCAACAGCATGTCAGGTCTTATTTTGCATGGACTATCTTTTCTGGGAGAAAAAAAAAAAAAAAAAGAAAAAAAAAGTCACAATAGTTCCACACAACTACCTAGACTGAAGAGAGGAGCAACATATCTAAGTCACTCTGTTGATACAAAAAGTATGTTCAGAGATTCACTATATACATTAGAAATCAGAGGTGAACATTTTCATGGTGTCTTAGGTTAAGTTTTTCTTGGTTTACAGTTTTTGACTTTATTTCTCCATTAGCAGATTCACAATTAAGTTACATTTTCCACATATCCACAAGTATCTGACAGCAGATTCTCTCAGTCAGAAAGCGAAGCAAAGCGAAGCGAAGCTGTAGTGGTTTAACCCGGCTGGCAGCTAAACACCACGCAGCCGTTCGCTCACCCTCCCCCCTCCCTCTCTGGGACGGGGGAGAGAAATGGAAAGTGAAGCCCGTGAGTTGAGATAAAGACAGTTTAATAAGACAGGAAAATAATAATAATAATAATAATAATAATAATAATAATAATAATAATAATAATAATAATAATAATAATAATAATAATAATAATAATAATAATACAATGATGACAATAGTATTACCACTAATAATATGTACAAACAAGTGATGCACAATGCAATTGCTCACCACCCGCTGACCAATGCTCAGCCTAACCCCAAGCAGTCCGGCCCCCTCTCCCGGCTAGCCATCCCTATATATTGTTTAGCATGACGTCAGATGGTATGGAATACCCCTTTGGCTAGTTTGGGTCACCTGTCCTGGGTCTGTCCCCTCCCAGCTCTTACTGTACCCCCAGCCTGCCTGTTGGCAGGACAGAGCAAGAAACTGAGATGTCCTTGGCTTAGTATAAGCACTGCTCTGCAGCAATTAAAACATCGGGGTGTTATCAACACTCTTCTCATCCCAAGCCAAAACACAGCATTCCACCAGCTACTAGGAAGAAAATTAATTCTGTTCTAACTGAAACCAGGACAGAAGCGAAGAGAAAAGCAAAGTGAAAAGCAAAGCAAAGCAAAGCAAAGCAAAGCAAAGCAAAGCAAAGAAAAGAAAAAAAAAAAAAAGAAAAGAAAAGAAAAGAAAAGAAAAGAAAAGAAAAGAAAAGAAAAGAAAAGAAAAGAAAAGAAAAGAAAAGAAAAGAAAAGAAAAGAAAAGAAAAGAAAAGAAAAGAAAAGAAAAGAAAAGAAAAATATCATAGTCTTTCTTCACAGAACAGTAGGCACAAAGAATATTGCAGATAAAAATGTCTATAACTGAATATGGCTAAATCTGTGAGGTTTATTTTTTTTCCCTTGCAGAATAGAACAAGAAGTTGCTCGTAGTTACCAATCACAAGAAATGCAAATTGTTTTATGGCAGGAAAGTAGAATAGAATTTAATAAATAAATAAAATTTAAATAATAAAATCAAATAAATAAACTAAGCTAAACTAAAACTAAACTAAACTAAACTAAACTAAACCAAGATAAAATAAAATATTATGGCTCCTTTTGGATTGGACTGGCGCATGCTTCGTTGGGTTAGAAACTGGCTGGATAGCCGGGCCCAAGGAGTCATGGTAAATGGAGTCAAATCCAGTTGGAGGCCAGTCACTAGTGGCGTCCCCCAGGGCTCGGTGCTGGGGCCAGTCCTCTTTAATATCTTTATCAATGATGTGGATGAGGGGATCAAGTGCACCCTCAGTAAGTTCGCAGATGGCACCAAGTTAGGTGCATATGTCAATCTGCTTTAGGGTAGGAATGCTCTGCAGGAGGATCTGGATAGGCTGCACCGATGGGCTGAGGTCAACTGCATGAAGTTCAACAAGGCCAAGTGTCGGGTCCTGCACCCGGACAATAACCCCAAGCAGAGCTACAGGCTGGGAGAGGAATGGTTGGAAAGCTGCCTGGCAGAGAAGGACCTGGGAGTGATGGTTGATAGTCGGCTGAATATGAGCCAGCAGTGTGCTCAGGTGGCCAAGAAGGCCAACAGCATCCTGGCTTGCATAAGAAACAGTGTGACCAGCAGGGCTAGGGAGGTGATCGTCCCCCTGTACTCGGCTCTGGTGAGGCCGCACCTCAAGTACTGTGTTCAGTTTTGGGCCCCTTGCTACAAGAAGGACATTGAGGTGCTCGAGCAAGTCCAGAGAAGGGCGATGAAGCTGGTGAGGGGCCTGGAGAACAAGTCCTACAAGGAGCGGCTGAGGGAGCTGGGCTTGTTCAGCCTGGAGAAAGGAAGGCCTTATTGCTCTCTACAGGTACCTTAAAGGAGGCTGTAGTGAGGTGGGGGTTGGTCTGTTCTCCCATGTGCCTGGTGACAGGACGAGGGGGAATGGGCTTAAGTTGCACCAGGGGAGTTTTAGGTTGGATGTTAGGAAGAACTTCTTTACTGAAAGGGTTGTTAGACATTGGAACAGGCTGCCCAGGGAAGTGGAGTCACCATCCCTGGAAGTCTTTAAAAGACGTTTAGATGTAGAGCTTAGGGATATGGTTTATTGGGGACTGTTAGTGTTAGGTCAGAGGTTGGACTCAATGATCTTGAGGTCTCTTCCAACCTAGAAATTCTGTGATTCTGTGATTCTGTGAAAATATTAAAATGAATAGGCTTCCATAAGACACTGGCGGAATTGCTGCTTTTGAGCCATCATCTGTCTTTAACATTTTCATATGCTTTGAGAGTGAGACATGACTGAATGAGTTTAGGGACTATTATCAATATGTGAGAAAATATGTCTAGGTCAGGAATATAGCGTCCAGCCAGAAACCTGAAGAATTAAAATCTTCCATATGTCTCATATCTCCTCTTGGGAGCATGACACAAATGATTCCTGTAGCAGAATGAGACCAGAGACTGTAGTTGAGAATAAAGAAGTTTTTCCCCTTTTGCACTTTTCCTTTGTGGTTACACTCTTTGCAGTTCCACTAGCTGAAAATCTGAGAGCCATGAAACTACTCTGCCATTATCTTTTGTATCTCTTCCTTCCCATAAACCCCATCCTACTGGATCTTTCCTTCAGAATGTTAATGGGCACAAAAACATACCTTCAGCTGATAAGCTCCCACTCCTGGTCTAAGTATTTTAACCACAGACCAATTTGTTCAGAATCAGAAACATACTTCATACCTCTATATATATACATCTGAAATGTTTTAGCCACTCCCTCAACCACACGAACTGAGATCAAGGAAAATCTGAACACTGTTAGCAGATAAAGTTGGACACTGTGGACTGCACAGCATCTGCAGCACTTCAGCTATACAGCTGTTTTCCCAGTGTTTTCAGCTTATCAATTTGGTGAGAGAAAAAAACAGCCCCCCAACACAACAATAGTTACTGATGCCAATGAACAAAAGAAAAAATAAAAAAAGATCTTTATTACTCTGCTAAAGTAGTAAAAGACTGTGTAAGCATGATACTTCTATGTGCTGCTGTTGCAGCAGTGCTCTGTGAATAGCTGTTAATTTCCTCTTTTAAGAGTATGACAAGACAAACAGTAGTGTGAGGGAAAAAAAAAAAAAAAAAAAGGAAAAAAAACTTTATGAGGCAGTTCATTGTTCTTTTATTGCAACAAGAAATGACAAATTTCTATTTATTACGTACTGTCAAATGTTCTTGATTTATAAACATCAAATAAAACAAGATGTACTACATTACAGACCAGGAGTTATAAATTTTCCACAACCTAATTAAATCTTATGCTAAAAGCTGCAGAGGGAAGCCTGAAAGAACAATTTTGAAAGTCTGCCTTCAGAGTGTCCCCTTTTTACCCAATGGCAAACAAGAGAGGTACAGAGAGCAAATATTAGAAGAATGGAGCAGGCCCTGAATGCTGAAAATCATGATTACCTATTGCATGCTAGGATACTCTGGAAGGAAATTAATACAGAAAGATAGTACTGAAGTAGAGGGAAAAAAACAAAAACAAAAACAAAACAAAACAAAAAAAAACAACAATAATTATAATAATAATATAAGGTGGAGGGGGGAGGAGGAGAAGAGTGATAGATGTTGATTTTATTTTTCTAGAGGATGGCTACTTCTGAAAACAAGAAAGTGCCATTTATTCATTGATAGCTTTCCAGTGTCTTACTCCATCCCTGATTTAACTCACGTAATTTCCCTGTTACGTTCCCATGTGATTTTCTTACATGCAGATTTAACTGTGAGAGAGAATTATATCAGAGCTCTTCTTGTCTTCTCAAAATCACAGAACTGTAGGGGTTGGAAGGGACCTCCAAAGATCATTGGGTCCAAACCCCCTGCCAAAGCAGGTTCCCTAGAGCAGGTTGCACAGGTAGGCATCCAGATGAGCCTTGAAAATCTCCAGAGAAGGAGACTCTACAACATACCTGGGCAACCTGTTCCAGTGCTCCGTCACCCCTACCATGAAGTTCTTTTGCATGTTGGTGCAGAAATTCCTGTGATCCATTTTGTGGCCATTGCCCCTTGTCCTGTCCCCATAAACCACTGAAAAGAGGTTGCCTATATCCCTTTGTCTCTCACACTTCAGGTATTTATAAACATTGATAAGATCCCCTCTCAGTCTTCTCAAGGCTAAGGAGACCCAGGTCTCTCAGCCTTTCCTCACAGGGGAGATGCTCCAGGCCACATATCATCTTTGTGGCCCTCCTCTGGACACTTTCCAGGAGATCCCTGTCTTTTTTGTATCAGCAAGCCCAGAACTGGACACAGTACTCCAGGAGGCCTGTCCAGGGCAGAGTAGTGGGGGAGTATCACCTCCCTTGACCTGCTGGCCGCACTCCTTTTTATGCGCCCCAGGATCCCATTGACATTCTTGGCCACCAGGGCACACTGGTGCCTCATAGCCAAGCCATGTCTTCTGCATTCTGAACTATTCTGCTTAATACAGTTTGACAATTCTGCCAAATTAATGGTGGATGACTTGTCCATGTCTTTCTCTGATCTCTGTCTGACACTGTGTCAAGACAGTTAATAAATATTTTTTTTCCCCTTTATAGTGCAACTTTAACGTGTAGTTGGACTTGTGGTGTCTTGTACAAGTTGCTTCATTCAAACTGAAATATTTAGTTTCTTTCCCCTTCCTCTGAAGTTCTTATAATCTCTTTTATTGAATTTGTATTTATCATTCTTTAACCCATCTTATCTTCATTCATTCCTCCTGTTATTATGCATATAAGCTAATAATTCATCTCAAGGAGAAACAATTTCAGGGATTTCGGAGTACCAACAGAAGAGGTAAGTCATGCTGAAGAAGCATCATCCTTCAATGAGTTGCCAGAAGTGAAAGCTATACAACTGGCCCTAGAAATTGCTGAAAGATTCTTCCATCTAGGTGAGGAGGAAGCTGTGTGTTTTTCTAACTGTTGGGACAGTCTCTCCACAGTTGAAATGCAGGCCTGTACTGGGGCAGAGACATTTTCTTCATATTTATGAAGCTGCTTGGACATGTTATCCACAGTTGGCCCCATCCCCTCCTCCCAATCCATTGCTGCCAGTGTGCTGGCATGTGATGAGGGTGCAGCTCGTACAAACTGCCGCCACATGGATATTGTGCATTGGACTTCATCAGGGTCTTTAGGTGTCTGGGCATTGAAGCAGCCAGGTGAGGATGTGCTCACCTGGATAATGACTGAAATCCTCTCGTATTTTTCACAGCTCACTCAAGGATAGAGATTGAGTAGTTTCTGATTCATCTATGATTTCGGTCTCTTCTCCCTGATGTTGCTGTGATGATGCTTCTTTAGAACTGCCTGCCTTTTCCTCTTCTCCCTCATCCTTAGGAGGAGCTTCTTCCCTTACTAAACGACGTGATTTCTGTTTCCATTGTTTTGTCTTTACTATAGGGGTTACTGATACCATAGATGGTTGGTCCTCTGGGGTGGTCACAGTGTGTGCTGTCTCATCATCAAATTCAGGAACTCCCCTTGAGGGTGCTGGGCAGTGTTAACTGACATTTGATAGGTGTAAGCCAGACCCCAGCAGAGTGCAGCAAGCTGGTGGAGTTCTCTAGTATTGCCAGGGTCAGGGCATACACCTTTCAAACATTCTATCAATTTTCTTGGATTTTGCAATTGTTCGGGGGTGAAGTTAAGAACAATAGGAGGAGAAAACCATGACAGGTACCTGCCCAAATCCCCCCACATATCTTGCCACCCACAACAACTTTGTCTTGGGACAGGTCCTTGGATAATATTCTTAATAAATTGTTTTACCTTAGGGAGGAAGACAAACACTAGAACTAGTAATAGGAGGATAATATCTGACCAAGGGTAACCAAAATACTCAAAGCTGCTCTAATTAGCCCACAGGGAGAAAAGAAGAAGGCATCACCCCCGATATTATTCACAGATTGATTGCTAGGGGAAAAAAAGAAGGCGCTGTAATACTTAATATTTCCAAAAAGATAATCTCCATGAGACCAGAATGATAACAATACAGGGCCTGAGTACCAGATGAAACTGAAGACCAGCATATTACAGCACAACATGATAAAGAAACCAAACACAGACTTCAACACTTTCTCCGATTGGGTGTAAAGGAAAAAAATAAAATAAAAATAAAAAATAAAAAAAAAGAACAGAGAATGGACTACATACAACATAGTCACACAGAAAAATATTAAAAGAAAACTGGACATCGTGACTACCATATGTTAGTTGTATTTCAATCAATTCTATTGTTATCTCAATCCTCGAGCCCCACGTTGGGCACCAAAAAAAGGACTGTGGTGGTTTTACTCGGGTGGGCAGCTGAGCTCCACCACAACCACTCTCTCACTCCCCCCTCTCCTCAAAGAGGAAGGGGGAGAAAACACAACACAAAGAGCTCAAGATTTGAGATGAGAAAGGTTTAATTAAAGGGAAAGGGAATGGGGAGAAAAAGAAACAAAAGAAACAATAAGTCCGTGTGGAAACACAGAGAGAAGGGGAAAAAAAATATTCTCTACTTCCCATCAACGAGTGATGTTCGGCCGTGTCCTGGGAAGCAGGGCCTCAAAATGCGTAGTGGTTGTTCAGGAGGAACAGCCCCCTCCTCCACGAGAGCCCCCCTTCTTATTGCTGAGTGTGACATCAGGTGTTATAGAATATCCCTTTGATTGGTTTAGGTCAGCTGCCCTGGCAATGTCCCCACCCCATCATTTGCCCACCCCCAGCCTGCTGGCTCTTGGGGGCTTGGAAGGAGTCCTGATGCTATGCCAGCACTATGCAGCAATAGACACAATACTAGAGTGATATCAGTGCTGTTCCAGCTACGAGTGCAGAGCACAGCCTTCAAATACTTTTCCCACTCACATCTCAACACCTCTCTTCAAAATGCTTTCCTCACAGTGGGAAAGTCTTAATGCTCACCTCACCTGCTCCTCCTAATTATGCTCCATAAATATTTTTCCACTCTACCTCTCTTATATTTTGAATTACGTGCCTAGAAACAATTAGCCTAAACTATTCACTTTTTTATACAACTCTGTAGTATCTTCGCTGCCACAATATCTTAGCATCTTTTGGCAGCAAGTGCTCATTAAACGGAAGATTAAGCTGCGGGGTGCTGATGAGACAGTCAAAGGAGAATATTAAGAGTTCACCCTTTTGCTACATTGCAAATCTTTGGCCCTTTGATTTGATGTTTGGACCTGATCCAGACCTTCTCTTTTTATAATTTAGTATCAAAGTAGTAAATTAATTGCAATTATAACTGCTTGATTCAGAATTCTCAATAATTATCTTTTAACAATAGTTAAGAAAACAGTTGGACAGTGGGCCATTGTGGTGGTTTTACTCAGGTGGACAGCCGAGCTCCACCTCAGCTGCTCTCTCACTCTCCCTTCTCAAAGTGGAAGGGGGAGAAAATACGATGCAAAGAGTTGAGATAAGGACGGGGAGATCACTCAGCAATTATTATGATGGGCAAAACAGACTCAGAGTAGGAATATAGTACGATTTATTGCCTATTACTAACAAGCTAGAGAAATGAGAAACAAAAGAAAGAAACCAAAAATACCTTTCCCCCACCCACCCTTTTCTACCTCCTCCCCACAAGAGGCGCAGGGAAATGGGGGAATGGGTGTTCTGGTCAGTATATAGCACTTCATCTCTGCTGTTCCCTCACGGTCACTCTCTGCCCCTGCTCCAAGTGGGGTCCCTCCCACAGGATGCCGTCCTTCCTGAACGGATCCTGCAGGGGCTGCCCACAGGCAGCAGCTCTTCAACAACTGCTCCCACACGGCTCCGTACCACGGGGTCCATCCATCCCCCAGGAGCAAACTGTTCCAGCACGGGTCCCCCATTGGCGGCAGCTCTCCCCAGACCCCATGCTCCTGTGTGGGCTCCTCTCCACAGGCTGCAGCTCCGGCCCAGAACCAGCTCCGGTGAGGGTCCTCCACAGGCCACAGCCTCCTTTTGTGCAGGTCCACCTGCTCCACTGTTGTCTCCTTCACAGGCTGCAATGTAGAAACCTTCTCCACTGTGGTACACCATGGGCTGCAGGGGGGATAACCTGCTTTACCATGGTCCTTACCACAGGCCTCAGGGGACTCCTGCTCCAGCACTGGAGCACCTTTCCCCCTTTTTCACTGACTTTGATGTCTGCAAGGGTGTTTTTCAGTCCTCTCTTTCTCCCAGCTGATGTTGAGCAGCATTTTTTTTCCCCTGTCTTAAAAATATTCTCTCACAGAGGTGCAAACAACATCACCCAGGTTGATCAGACAGCGGCAAGGCTCTTATCTAAAATGGGTCAGCTTCTAGATTCTTCTCACAGAAGCTATCCATATGCCCCCTCTCTCCACCTCCCACCCCCTCCCCCCCAAACACGCACCCAAAACCTTACCACATAAACCCACTACAACCATTGTATTGGGTCTGTCTGGGATGGAGTCACCTTTCCCTGCAGCAGCCCACACAGTGCTGTGCTCTGCACTTGTAGCTAGAACAGCATTGGTACCACACCAGTGTTTTGTCTATTGCTGAGCAATACTGACAGAGCAGCAGGACTCCACCCAACTCCTCCCCTCCCCCCAATGAGAACCAGGCTTGAGCGTGGGCAAGGGGTGGGGAGGGAATATCACCAGGGCAGACGTCCTAAACAGACCAAAAGGATATTCCATACCATGTGATGTCACACACAGCAATAAAAGGTAGGAAAGGGGAAGAAGGGGGAGTGGGGGGGAGAGCGGCACTTGTTATGAAGCTGTTTGTCCCCTCAAACAACTGCTATGCATATTGAGGCCCTGCTTCCCAGAACATGGCTGAACATTGATCATTGAGGGGTAGATAGCAATTTGTTTTCTCTCTCTCTGTGATTCCACTCAGCCTTTGCTTGCGTGTTTTGTTTGTTGGTTTGTTTGTTTATTTCTCCCTTTTCCCTTAAATTATCTTTTTTTCTCTCAACCTGTGGTTTTTTTTTCCTTTTTTTTTTATTTTATTTTTTTTTTCCTCTCTCTTTTTCTAAGGAGGGGGAGTGAGAGAGTGGCCGTGTTGGACTTCAGTTGCCCACTTGAATAAAAGCACTACAACCATAAATGTTTCTCTTAAAACACTGCGAGTGGCTCCTGGACCACAAATTATGTACAGAACTCAGAAACACATTATTTAACAACAATTAAAAAAAAAAAAAAAAAAGTTTAAAGCTGTGTCACAATTTTGTCTGTTGCTTACCATATGCAGGATTGAAAGGGTAATTTTTGCTACATTTTAAATGCCACATCTAACTCTAGGAGATGGGACTCTCATTGTTTTCTGTCACAACGAAGAGATGACCTTCAGTAACTTATTCATTGGAATGTTTCAGGATGTCCTATTGAAAGTCTAAAGCTCTCGCAAATCTTCTTCCTTTAGTAAAATGCTTTTGAAATCCCCTTCCCTTTTTCAAGTTCCTCCCATCCCTTAACTTTCTGGATACTGTTATTGTAATTTTAATACCTTTTTTTTTTTTTTTTTTTTTCTGGAAGAGTGTGTTGTTCCTGAGATAAATCAGTAATATGAATCACAGAATACCATAAAATGGTTTGGATTGGAAGGGACCTTAAAGATCATCTAATTCCAACCCCACAGCCATGACCAAGGACCTGCTTGCTTAAAGCCCCATCCAACCTGTCCTTAAACACTTCCAGGGATGGGACCTGCAATTGGAAATCATCAGATCCTTGAAGAATAATTTCTTTTGCAAATTGATTTGGTTTGGTTTGTACTGCAAACAGGAACAGTTGCTTCAGTCTGAGAAGGTTTTATTTTATTTTATTTTATTTTATTTTATTTTATTTTATTTTATTTTATTTTATTTTATTTTATTTTATTTTATTTTATTTTATTTTATTTTCATTACAGTTTCACAGAAGAAGCAGTGTGCTCTCCAAAGATAAAGCTTGGTATAGAAGTTAAGTGGCTGGTAGGGCAGAAAGGAAACAGCAAAACATACTGAACTTCAATGATTCAAATTTAAAGATATGATGGCATATTTCTGCTGTTCTGCTAACGATTAGCTTTAATGTCATTGAGCGAGATACTCATGTTCATGCTTTTCTCTCTACTGAGAAGTAATAAAGTATAACAAGACGGAAAATATAGAAACTGCACAGCAACCTAAAAAAAATGCACAAAGCACATAGGTATCAGGTTTCTGCTTTGCAAGTTGTTATGTTATTCTGCAAGCATAGGAAAGGAAATAGGAAAAGGGAATAAAAGAGGGAGCTTTCCAGTGGTCTAAACTTGGGGTGGTTTTCCCAATGTAGATGCTTGAGTGTCTACATAGACAAGATACAAAGCTATCATATCTACAAATTTTGTGAATAAAAGTTCAGGCAAGTTAAAAGTTTACTCATACTTCATATCAGAGATCTATTCAGTAACTATTCAGCTTCTTTCCCTCAGATCTAGAAGAGACATTGAGTTTCAGTACTTAAAGCTATATAAACATTAAGATGAGATGTATCCTGATGAGATGCTTCCATGGTTCCTGAGGGAACTGGCAGACAAAGATGACAAGACACTATCTATCACATTTAAGAAGTCATGGCAGTCTGTTCCCATTGACTGAAAGAGGGTAAACATAAACCCTGTGCAGAAAAGGGGAAAAAAGGAAGAGCAGGCTAGTCAGTCTCACTTCTCTGCCAAGCAACATCATGGAACACATCCTCTTGGAAACTATGACAAGTCACATGGAAAACAAAGTGATTGGTGACAGAGAACATGGCTTCAATAAGGGCAGATCACATCTCATAGTTGTGGTGTCCCACAATGTGGTAACAGCATTGGTAGATAGGGGAAGAGCAACTGATGTCATCTATGTGGACTTGTGCAAAGCATTTGACTATATTTGACTGTATGATATTCTTTTTTAAATTTGAGAGACACGGTTTTAATAGATTGACCACTCAGTGGATAAGGAATTAGCTGGATGGTCACACTCAAACTGTTGCGGTTAGTTGCTCAATGCCCAGGTGGAGATCAGTAATGAGTGCTGTTCGTCAGGGGTTGGTACTGGGACCAGTGCTGTTTAACACATGCTGGTGATATGGACAGTGGGACTGAGTGCACCCTCAGCAAGTTTGTCGATGACACCAACTTGTGTGGTGTGGTCAGCATGCTGGAGGGAAGGGATGTTATCCAGCTGTTATCAAGAGGGACCTGGACAGGTGTAAGAGTTGGACTTGTGTGAACCTCATGAAGTTCAACAAGGCCAAGTGCAAGGTCCTGCATCTGAGCTGGGGCAATGCCAAATACAAATACAAGCTGGGTGGAGAATGGATTGAGAGCTGCCCTAAAGAGAAAGAAACCTGTGGGTGCTGGTTAAGGAAGCTCAATATAAGCCAGCAAAGTACATGTGTAGTCCAGAAAGCCAGTCACATCCCGGCCTGTATCAAAAGAAGTGTGGCAAGCAGGTTGAGCAAAGTGATTTTCCTCCTTACTCTGCTCTCATGAAACCCCACCTGGAAACCAGAATCACAGCGTACTGCATTCAGCTTTGGGGCCCCCAGCACAAGAAGGGCATAGACATATTAGAATGAGTCCAGAGGAGGTCCGTGAAGACGATCAAAGTGATGGAGTGCCGTTCCTATAAGACAGACTGAGAGAGTTGGGCTTATTCAGCCTGTAGATTTTAGGGCAACCTCATTGCAGCATTCCAGTACCTAAAGGGGACCTACAGGAACGCTGGAAAGGGACTCTTGGATAGGAGTGCAGTGATAGGACAAAGAGCAATGGTTTTAAATTTTGAAAGAGTAGATTAGATATAAAAAAGAAATTACTCACTCAGAGGTTGGTAAGGCAGTAGTACAGCATGCCCAGATAAGTAAGTTGTAGATGTCTCATGCCTGGAAGTGTTCGAGGACAGGTTGGATGGGGCTTTGAGCAACCCGTTCTACTGGTAGGTGTCCCTGTCCCTGTCCCTGCCATGGGCAGGGGGTTTGGAATTAGATGATCTTTAAGGTCCCTTCCAACCCAAACCATTTTATGATGTCTAAGAAGCAGTGTGGCCAACAGGGCTAGGGAAGAGATTGTCCCCCTGTACTCAGATCTTGTGAGGCCGTACCTCGAGTACTGTGTTCAGTTTTGGGCCCCTCGCTACAAGAAGGACATCGAGGTGCTCGAGCAAGTCCAAAGAAGGGCGATGAAGCTGGTGAGGGGTCTGGAGAACAAGTCTTATGAGGAGCGGCTGAGGGATCTGGGTTTGTTCTGCCTGGAGAAGAGGAGGCACAGGGGCGACCTTATCGCTCTTTATAAGTACATTAAAGGAGGCTGTAGCAAGGTGGGGATTGGTGTATTCTCCCACGTGTCTGGTGACAGGATGAGGGGGAACGGGCTAAAGTTGTGCCAGGGTTTTTTTAGGTTGGATATTAGGAAGAACTTCTTTACTGAGAGGGTTGTGAGGCATTAGAATGAGCTGCCCAGGGAAGTGGTGGAGTCACCATCCCTGGAGGTCTTTAAAAGACATTTAGATGTGGAACTTAGTGATATGGTTTAGTGGAGGACTTGTTAGTGTTAGGTCAGAGGTTGGACTCGATGATCTTGAGGTCTCTTCCAACCTAGACAATTCTGTGATTCTGTGATTTTGTGATTCTATGATAAGAACAAACAGCCCATTAATAAAAGCAAAACCTAGACTATGTCAACTAAGGTATTTACATTGTAATAATATAAAATATATCTAACATTATATTAAATCATGTTCTAATTTGATATCAGAAGACAGGACTTATGCCATAAAGATGATAGCATGACATATGAATCTGCAGTCTCTTTGAATATCATCTTCATGTACTACAGTGATAAATCATTTTATTTATTTTTTTAAATTGTTTTAATTAAAATGTTGGCTTGTGTGTTTTTTTTTTTCTTGAGCAAAGATATTAACAAAAATAACTTTCTGAAATTTATACAGTATTTGCCCAAAAGGTAGGCTAAAACAAAAACAAAAACAAACAAAAAAATCAGTTTCAGGTACAGTCATAGCTCAGAGCAGAACTGAGATTTGTTCACTCTTTTTTCATTAGAAAAAGTTTTATTAGATCTTTTATTAGATCTTTTGTTGTAGTTGTTCGTATGCATTTTTTTAAAGTAATAATAAGATCATCCATGTGTGATGTATTCTAATTTTTTTGATTTTTTTTTTTTTATTATATCAGTAAAAATGTTGGGGTTTTGCTGATATAATAGCATATTTCTTTATTGACACACACCAGAGTAACAATAAAATGACAAAAGTGGTACAAGCTCTCTGCTTCCAAGTATAAAAATCTAGTCATTTGTTTAAATAATGCCAAAAATAACTAGAGGTTAATAATAGGGTGAAATATTAATTGAAATTCTTCATTGCCTTTTGGCACAGACAATATGCATTATTATACTTTAATTTGCTACATCAAATTAATTTTTTTTGTCTCCAGTCCAGAACAGTCTTTATGTTTGTTTAATGACACTTGCTTCTTCTTTCCACAGAGATATTTGTCTTATATTAAGAGAAGCTATTATATACTTCACTTTCTGCTCCTTTAGTAACAACTTAGGTGCCAGTCAACATGAATACTCTGTTCTTAACCAGCAAGAAGGTAAAATAAACCATGAGCCGTATTCTCTTCTTGCTTAAAATGATGCAAATTGGGAATATATATGTTTATTTTTACAGAAATTAAATTTCACTTATTTCACTAAAAGATGAAAATTAGTCTGTTATTTATCTAGTAGCATTAATGTTGTTTTACACACAAGAATTTTAGAAGTAGAGCTCTTCCATGGTTTCAATGGCATGACTTTTCTATAAAAGAAATATATTAAATCTATTCAAGATAAAAAATATGCCTTATTCATTATACGTCTGCAAAGTGGGCATGACATTATCGTGTTTTCACCTGGTGCCCCCAACAGTACATTTAATTGGTTTGCCAAAATAGACCGGATCTAATCTGTTAAGAACATAAGAAAAAAATACTTTACAACCTCTCAGGACAGCTTTGTCATTACAGAAGTCTCAAGACATTTTAAATAAGCACTTGGAAAAGTTTTCAAATACTCAGAAAACCTTTGAAAAGTTTATTAAAAAAAAGGGGGTAGGGGGGGAGGTGGAATTCAGTATTTTTGTAGACCTAATTTCAGGGAACAAAATTAACTGCAGCTAATTTTATATGTGTTTTCACAGTTACATTAGAGAATATTAAGCAATTGGAAGGTTTCCATGTTTTAACTAAAAAAATGTTTATGCCAAAGTTACTTTACAGGTTGGATTCTGTAAATGCTTCCCTGTGTTCAGGGAAGAAAATAATTTAAAAACAGTACATTAGACTCTCTTGCCTTGAAGCAACTGCATTTGATTAATTGCCTCAGCATTACCACTAAAAACAAATACCTATAGGGATCCCAGTAGTCTGATCAAGAGCCACATCTGAAGAATTTTGTTCTATAGTCTATAAACAGGTGCCAGATCTACCACCATTGGGACAAAAAAATACATATTTTATTTAGTTTTTATCCTTGATCTAGATTTGATAGCAAATAATTATCACTCAGTATTTCTATCAGCACTCAGTATCTCTTGGTATACAAGACAAGGTGGAGATGCTTGAATTGTGTCACAACACATGTGGCTACTGTGACACATTTGTTGCATGAAAGAAAGAGAGGACCAGGAAGCACAAAACACCTGTTTACCTTGTTTTGGAAGAGCATAAAGAAACACTTGGTATTGTAGTGGGAGGAGAAATGCCTTTCCTCTCAGTTGAACATGATCAGATAGAACAACTGCAGAGAACAGCACTCAGACATCTCATAGAAGTCTGTAGCATATTTGCAGCAGGAATGTGAGCTACTGTCAAACCTAAGGTATGATAGGAAAAAAAAAAAAAAAAAGAAAAAAAAAGGTTTCCCAGAGGCCCAAAGGGTAGGTGTCAACAAGTAAACCACTGAAAGATGCTAAAACTGCACAACAGAACTAGAGGGAAGGAACAGCCATGCAAGAACAGAGCTGGCATGGAACACAGCTTTTTTTTTTTTTTTCAAACCTCCTGTTCAGCTTGTACCAAGGCAGCACTTAAGGGTTTGCTGTCTTTCAAAGTCATTCTATTTTGATTTATTGTTAAATCATTCATAAATAAATAAAATAAAATAAAATAAAATAAAATAAAATAAAATAAAATAAAATAAAATAAAATAAAATAAAATAAATAAAATAAAACAAATATTTAGAAGTGGGAGATATTTCTTTTCTAATCTATTCATTTCAAAAAAAGGAAAGAAAAGAAAGGAAGATTGGCTCCATCTTGAGGATCATAGGGTCTCATCACAATATTGGTCAGCATTGTAAAGAAACAAATCCTTCATTTAACAATTGATCAAAGCATGACAGAAATGTCTTCACATCTCTACATCACTGCAGATTTTTGACATATCTAACAACAAATCAAAAACTTTGTGCTTTGGATCTGCATTTCTAAAATAAGAAAAAGTTAGTGTTCCCCCTTGCAGAGGTTTGTCTTTGTTATATTTTGTAGATATTGCTGCAGTAGGCATCATATATATAAAACGGACAAGTGAAGATAAATGCCGCTGTGGATGAAGAGAATAGATAAGACTGGGAAGGGCAAACAGGAAAATGATGCTGACAATAGGACCAACAACATTTGAAAGCTATCTGGTCTGTCAAATGATGATTAAGTATTGGCAAATAGCTTCAGGTTTAAAACTTACAAAGTGCAACTTTTCATAGGAAATAGGCTGATTTTACAAATGAGAGAAGCTATTTTAATCAGAAATGGTGTGAACAACACAAATATGACTATTCTCCTGAGTGCTATCACATCCCACTCGTTAGTACAGACACTGCCAAAATAAGATGTGTTTAATGGACTGAAGAATAATAAGTTCATGTTAAGTTTTTTATAAGAAATTAAGCCCCTGCCTGGCTCTTTGGAATTTATATGCTCATTGCCTTTAGTATACAGTCAACTCTATTGACTACTTGTATAGCAGTACCAAAGGTCCCAGTCCATAGACCAGGACCTCATAAAACTAAATATTACGCAAGCATTAGCAAAAAGATGATGTCTTCCTCAAAGATTTCCATTCTAAGTGTAAAACATCAGACTGGATACAAGGAGTTTGCTAAAACAGTCAGTTTGCAGATAATTTTAGCTCATTCTGACAGGATTCTTCTTAGAAGCTGCAGGAAAGCAAGTGGTGCACAGTAGAGGCAAAAAAAAAAAAAAAAGGAAAAGGAAAAAAAAAAAGTCAGGATGAGGAAGAAGAGCATATCCTCCATAAACTGCTAAATCTTTCCAGGTCTGTCATTTTGGCAGTCTTTAATAAATATACTTTTAATGCGTATGATTAGGTGGATAGATTAGTATTGCACATGATGAAAAATCTTTTGTGTGTTTACGGTGGACTTTTTACCATAGTTATAAAAGAGGTTATTAAAGAAACTTGTCAGGTTCAGCAAAATTGAAGACAAATTTAAAAAAGACAGAAAGACTCATTCACATCAACATTGAGCAAAGATTCTGTACTCCATAAACATTGAACCATGAAAAAGCAAGCCTCACAGTGAGAGGCTTTCAACAGAAAGATTGATTGAATCTGCAACCAGCAAGGTCTAACTGGTTCTCCAAGAGAACAAGAGGTATTTATCATAAAACATAGTCACAGAACAGTTTGTGTTGGAAGAGACCTTAAAGATTATCTAATTCCAACCCACTGCCATGTGCAGAAGCACCTCCCACTACATCAGGCTGCCTGTATTGAGGCAGACAGAAATGTCAAAAAACGTGGAAGGAAATATACACACGGTCTTTTCCTTTATGTTTTTGTGTCTCAGTGTGCTGTTTTTGGCAACAGAAAATGTGTGTCCATGTATGTCACCACTATATATAATTTCCATGCAACTAAGTGGTCCTTCGAGATATGACATTAATGATCTGGATTCTGAGTGGGACCAGATATAACTATTTATCCTTCCTTTTATTCTTTCACTGGACGAAAGTGGGATAGCTAGAAAGAGATTTTAAGGGTGCAGTTTATGCTAATTTGCATTAAGTAAAATATATCTTGAAGAAATGTTGATCCAAGACTAATCACAGCAATTCTGACTAGAATCTGTGACTAAGCAGCAGTAAATTTTCATATGCTGTCAGAGACTACTTGGCAAAAATAGTGTTTTAGGTTCAGCATTGGCACCATAGAGAATATATTTCTACAAAAGCAAATAAAGTTATCAGAGGATGTGAAAAAATAGAAAGCATGAAATCATTATCTTACCACTTAGGAAGCCATTTTAAAGTAACTTGAATAGCCTATTTTCCCAAACTGACTACTAGTTATTCAAATTCAAATATACTGTACTACACCTCAACACTCCCACCCTGAAAAAAAATGATGGTAATATCATCTGCTTCTTTGACTTTTGCTCTGTGAATCTTTGTCACAAAGCAAAACTTAGATGGTCTATCTGTCAAGCTTGGAGAATAACTGCACCTAAACTTGAAAAAAAAAAAAAAAAGAAAAAAAAAGAAAAGCTTAAAAATCTAAACTTTTTTTTTCCAGATGGTCCATATGGTCTTGTATGAAACTCTGCTAATTCTGGTTATTCTCATATCCTTTAATAATTAAATTTCCTAATTTTTAAGCAAGGAAACATGTTACCAATCTTCCTTTGGAAAGCACATTTGAAATGAAATTTGAGAAGATGCTAAATACCTATTATAAAATACCTTCCTAAAGAATATAAATTACAGAGAGCATCTTCACCTGCCGTCCAGAAAAAGTTTCTCATTTATTTTTCCCACAGTTTGTAGTAACAAAAAAATAAAAAATAATTAAAAAAAAAAAAAAGAAAGAAAGAGTGAGCATGAGAGCAACAGGTGTTAAATAAACCTCACAAATTGTCAAAGGCAAGAAGGTTTTGATTTAAGAAAGACCAACATTGCTCCACGAAATATTATCATACAATTATACCCATACATCCATGAAACAAAAAAGTATCATGCATTCATGTAGAGCAGGAAAAAAAATGTAAAATATTCACAGGGATATTTTCACATGTAATTTGCTTACGGGATTGTTGAGACTGTTTAATTTGTCACTTATTCTCTTGGTGGACAGTTCAGGTGGACATTGTTTATGTAATGAGTACAATATTATTGGTTAGGTTTAAATAAGAAGCTGTTCTGAAATCTAAGCTGTTCTGAAAAATAAAAATAATAATAATTTAAAAAAAAAAGTCTATTTCGTTTGTCAGAGAAAGCTTTGAACCATGTTATTTTCTGGAAAAGGTTATTACATAGCATGATTAAGATCAGTAAAATAATTTGGAAGAACAGAATCCGTAAATCTATGTGTTGCAAATAAAGTTCTATACTGAACTAGAGAATATTTCATAAATCTACCTGTCAACTGTACAAAACATTTGATATGCCAGTGTTCACAGGCAGCACATTTTCTCCTTCCATTCTCCAGAATATATGTATATAAAAGCATCATGCTCTTTAGATGAACATCTCTTAGCACAATTTTAAAATGTATTATTTGTCCAATAATTGATTTATTGAATATGATTTGAATCTTGTAATAGAAAATTGCCTGCTTTATTTACGTGAATTTTTATCATCAAAGGTATAAACAGAGCACCTACATTAAAATTCTTTATATGAGTAGCTTTTGAAGTAAATCATCACTATTTCCTTGAATCATCCCATCATGTCAGAGTACTTCACACTGTAAAATTGTAGCTTGCAAACAGGATTCCTTTGGTATTAAAACAAGGCAGAAGATACAGTGAAGTTCACAATATAGTATCAATTTAGATACAGTTAAAAGTGAAATGATCCAGACACATAACAGTATAGATGTCACATCCTCAGCATCAGCCTGCTTTTTACTCCTATTTGTGATATGCTACTTGCATAAACATACATAGGGAGACTGCCTCCTACAGACAAAACATAACTGAGAAGTAATTAAGAAATTATATTTATTTTGCCTCATGTTGAATTGAAAGTGATGCCTTGTTTCTTTATCTCCAGAAACTACACTAATTTAGCATAGAGGCAGCATTCAAGGAATGTTAAACTCAGTAAAACATGATTTCTGACAGCAAAGCAGAAGACTTAGTGTTACTGTCCTGTTTTTGGCTGGGACAGAGTTAATTATTGTTATTTTTTTTTTAATGTGGGCTGGTTTGTGCAATTTTGGACTTAGAAGAAAAATAATGTTGATAACACACTGATATTTTAGTTGTTGCTGAACAGTGCTTACAAAGAGTCAAGGACCTTTCAGCTTTTCATACTTTCCTGCCAGAGAGGAGACTTGGGGTGCATGAGAAACTGGGAGGGGACACAGTCAGGACAACTGACCCAAACTGGCCAAAGGGATAGTACACACAATATAACATCATGCAGAACTATAGAACTGAGAGGGTTGGCTGACACAGTGTTATTCTGGAACAGTCTGGACATGAGTCAGGAGGTAGTGAGTAATTGCATTGTACATCACTTGTTTTGTGTGTATATATAGAATATCCAAGTTGGAAGGGACACACAAGAATCACTGAGTCTAACTCTGGGTGCCCAAAGGACCACCCAAAAAATCAGACCGTGTGTCTGAGAGCATTGTCCAAATGCTTCTTGAGCTCTTGCAGGCTCAGCAGTGTGACCACTTTCCTGGGGAGCCTGTCCCAGAGCCTGACCACCTTCTGGGTGAATAAACATTTCCTGATATCGAGTCTGAACCTCCTTCATCACATGTTAAAGATGTTCCCTCAGGTCCCATCACTGGTTACCAGAGCTCAGCCTCTCCACTCCACCTTGTGAGGAACAGGAATATAATATATATAATATATATAATATATATATAATGTAATGTAATGTAATTAAACTGTCTTTATCTCAACCCATTAATTTTTCCTTTTTTTTTTTTTTTTTCCAATTATATTCCCCATCCAACTATGTGTTGTTTTTTTTCTTTTGTGTGTGGGGGGGAACTGTGTGGTTCTTAGCTGCCTGCCAGTTTAAACTACAACATTTACTGTCTAGACATACAAAATTACATATCTTCGATTCGGAGAGGAACATAATTGTAAGAGAACAAACATGATGTGTGTTTCCTTTAATCTTCAGGAATATTTTAGATCATGAACAGAGGTAACATTCTTGAATTTTTATTAGAACTTGGTATTTTGGAATTTTGTAAACTGCTTAATATGAGGAAACTTTTAGATGTGTGAGAGAGAATGAGTTCATATGGATTGCTCAAATAATTCTTATGTGGAGAGATTCAAGTGCTAAATATAGTGAAAGCAATTTTCCATTGCCCAGCCTTTACATGTCTATGTACTCAGACTTGAACCCCACAGCTGAAGGAAATTCCACACCACAGCTGGCTGGACTGTGTGAGAACAAACATGACCAAAAAGACCATGCTTTCCTATTGCTCCTAGTGATAGTGTGTTTATGCACATAATTTATTGATAAGGCACATGCTTTGTGAGAACCTGACGTCACCTTAGTCTTACAGATTCTGAAGAAGTGACAAATGGTTTGTTAAGAAATTCCTAGTGTGTTTTAAATCCTTCTTAGTAAATATATTACTAGGCCTTTCTGGTCCCTCTGCATGTATCTTTTAATATTTAGCACATAGATGTTAGGAAGCAAATATGTTTACTTTTTTTTTTTTTTTTTTTTTTTGCTAAAGTAGTGTAAGTAGGTAGATATTAAAGTATTTCTGGAAGCAATAGTTGAGTCGTATTATTTTTGAATAAGTTGTACCGTTAAACATGCTTATCAGGGTAACATAGTTTCTCTGCTGTTTCTCAGCATTTTCTCATGTAGAATTCTTCACTGCACATAAACTAAACTAAACTAAATTAAAATTGTTGACAATGCAAAATGCTTTGCCCAAAATTATTCAGAAAGTTTCCACCATTGTCTTCTAAAGTAGAGCTATAAATGAAGTGAGGAAATATTTGCAGGCTTCAAGTCAGTAATTATGCCATGCAGACAAAATTTATATATACATTTTAATAAGTACTTTTAGTACTTCGGCCACCTTGCCAAAGTGTTGTGTTTTTTTTATTTTTTTTTCTTTCTTCTCTCTTTCTTTTTGGGTGTAATTTGTTAATACAGTTTATATTTTTTTTCTATTTTAATAAACCACTTATATATTCTCAATAATAAGGTTACTGTGAGCAGATATGCTCTAAGTCAATGATACTGTGCCTGACCTATAGTACTGTATTATAGGCCTTTATTTCTTAATGCACAAGAAAATCTGGTTACCATGGCTATAATTACCATAATTTTACACCTATTAATTTTGTCTGTAGCATTCATTTCCATAATCTACATTTTGAAACAAAAACATCATCCTCGTTCTGTTGCTGGCAGGAACAGAATTATTATGAAACTCCTAAATGTCACTTTTTCTTTTTCTTTTTCTTTTTGGATGAATCCCTCCAAACACTTTCTTTATTAAAATCCAAACAGCTGTGAAATGGCCAGACAGCAAGAAAATAAAAGCAAATGTGAAGTGACCTTCATCCATGCTGAACAAATAGAATATTATAAACAGATTTTCCAGTTGAAGTTATACAAAGCAAATTAAGAAATACCTAAGGTGATAATTTACTAAAAAAAAATGTTTCCTATGTTTTTGATAGTTTCATTTAACTAGCTAATTAAATTTGCTTGTAGGCATTTTAGTGAAGGAGTCATAACTGCGCTATCGTTTTGAAAGAAAGCGTACATGACTTTTTTCAGGAAACATATTTATTATGATCTAGGTCTTTCCCTGAACATGTGGCTAGTGTAGAGCAATAACAGTTTATTGAGTCAAATGAGAATTCTAAGCTTTAGTTATTGTTGATTTAAAAAATACACATTCTAACCAGATGAGTTCATTCATACCAGTTATTCAAATACATATTGCCAAGGAAAGCAAGTATTCAGGACACCACATTTCCCTGTACATGTATTTTGCTAGAATTATTAAAAAGTAATTAAAAAAAAAAAAAAGAAAAAAAGCAGATTGTGAACCTAACCCTCTGCTGTTATAAATCAATATTCCCACTTAAATCAACTGTTATAGCGAATATATATTACAATGAAATGATATAATCACAGTTTATTATTTCTCTGATGAGAATTTAAAGAGTGCATCTTTCCACAGTAAATAATTTCATCTATATGATTAGTAGCTTCTGGAAATTCTGTAAACAATAAGTTTTCAAGCAAGAAAATGTGGTTTAGATAAAAAATCTGATTTTGCTCATGTGTATTGCCTAGCACACCTACATACAGGAAGTGAAAGAATTACTAGAACAAATAATATAATGTGTTCTTCCTTCACAAATTTAAGAATAAGTAAAATAGGACACCTTCATCATTCCACAAAAAACAAACAAACAAACAAACAAACAAACAAAAACTACGTAAACTTCTAAGCAATTTTGCAAGCATGAACATTACAAGTGCATCAGAGAAACTGCTGCATAAAACAGCCTACAATGTTGTATAATTATAATACAGATGAAATCCTGGATAATGGTCAAAACGTTGTTTTGTGTTGTTTTGTTTGTTTGTTTGTTTGTTTTTTCTCTTCATTTCTTTGGAAACAGTATCTTGCCATACAAAATAGAAAAAATTTGACAAAGTTTAATAATGGCTTCCTTTCATATGTAATTTTTTTCTTTCAGAAAATGACATGTAAAGAGAAAATGTTGAGAACAGCAGTTACGTATTTTACAAAACAGTCATTTTTTATCAGTGATGACTGAATCAGAATTTCTGTGTACCCAAGGAATTTCACAACAAACTGGAAATAAGAGCAATTCACATTTTTGTATGTGATAAACATAAAAGCCAGTATTAAAATTAAATGGCATAAATATGTATCCTTGAATTAGATATTTTTGATTTGTAGAAAAGCAACAGCAATCACTTGTCTTTCAACAGAGTTAATCTACTGATTCAAGCAAGACTTCTTTTCAGGAAAAGTATTTTAAATCAATTAACCAAAACTAAGAAATGCAAAACGGACATATTTTATTTAGCTCTCTGGGTCCAGGACTGTGTCAAAATCATTAGGTTTCCATGGTTAATGCTCCAAAGTCACCTTATGCAATCTCCTTTCCCCAATCCAAAAATTACACATGCTATTATGTCACTATTTTAGTAGTCATGACATTTAAGATATTGTATAATAAAATGTTATAATACTATTTATTCTCCAGCAACAACTGTTCAGCTTTAAGCCTAAGTCTGCGTATGACATTTTATACTGCTTCAGCTGCAGGCCTACAAGAGGATACAAAACTCTTACTGCTGCTGCTGTTACAACTCAATCAGTACACACTGATTCATAAAGGGTATATGTTTGTACAACTGAAGGGGTCAAGTTGAGAGCACTCCCAAGCCGTGTTTCTTCCTCTGTAACACAGACACTTTGGGAGCGTACAGTGGTCTGCTGTAGGTTAGAGTGTATTTGGGGTGTCTGAAATCTCAATATCTAAATACATGTTTGAGTAGAGTCAGGAAACGGAAGATTACAGCTCTGGAATCTGCTGTCTGGGTCAGTGCCTTCACCCTCCTCTGCATTACCTACTTGTTCTATCCTCTATACTTAAATGTGGGCTTGGTAAGTGTCCTTAAGAACCCTTTTCATGAGGCATATTTAATTCAAGTTGACTCTGCTTTGCTAAAATGATTTACTTAGTCAAACTGAAGATCTCTACTGCTTATTTTCCAGAGAAGATTATTCTGTGATGTAGCTCAACAGCAAACATTTGATACTATATCAGGCTTGATTTTTAAAGTATTGGCTTAGGGAGGAGAAAAGGTTGTGATGTGCACTGAATTAGTTTTGTCTAAGAAAAGATCTTTTAGAACTCCTGGTTAGAAGTATGGAAGGGAAGACTTGAACTAAAATTGAAGATGTCATGGGAAAGCATGACCTCTGATATGACATGAGGAATCAATCTGCATAGAAGATAGCAATTTATAAGCCAGCACTGATAAACTGAAGCTTCAATTGAGGTATGTTTTGTAAAGCTTGTGTAAGAAGGGTATTTGTTTGTTTCTTTGTTTCTTTCTGCTACATACATACTCATCATGTCTTGGCTATCTGTCTTCCTAAGTCTTAACATCAGTTCTATGGTCATTGACCTACTGCAGATTCCTGCTTCCTCAGATTCTTAGCCATGGGAGTGATTTGTGTGCCTACTGCCCACAAGACATTGACATGGAACTTATAAGTTTGACAGCATTTCTGGTCTCTCCTGGAGTCTTAGCTAGAAGTGCGGTGGGATCTAGAATTACACTACACACCCAGTCATTGAAGTATCTGTCATGGAGTCCATGACCACTATACAGAAAAGCTAAACAGAAAAACTAAATTAGTAAGACAGGCACATCACTTCAAAGATGTTAAAAACATTAAAAGTCCCAAGCAGGGTATGTCTGTGAAAATGCCATAAGCAATTAAGAACCTTGTGAAAAGTCAACGCAGGGGAGGGGAGGCGAGGCGAGGCGAGGCGAGGCGAGGCGAGGAGAGGAGAGGAGAGGAAAAACAGTTTACATTTTTACTGCAGGCACAATCCAAATGCTTCTGGAACCATGACAGGCATGGGACATCAACCAGCTCTCAAGACTACAAAGCTTCATCCAGTACTTGACCACCCTCACAGTAAAGATTTTTTTTCTAAATATACACCCTAATTTGCCACTGATGCAGCTATTTGTCATTCTCTCATAGTCTGTCATTAGTTACCAAGGAGAAGAATTCAGCACCCAATTCCCCTCCTTAGGAAGCTATAGAAAGCAATGATGTCACCTCTGAGTTGCCTTTTTCCCAAACAACACAAAGCAAATGTCTTCAGCCCCTCCTCAAAGGACATGCCTTCCAGCCCTTTCACAAACTGTGTTACCCACCTCTGGAGGCTTGTAGGTATCTTGATATCCTTTTTATTTAAAAAAAATGTTTTTATTATTATTATTATTATTATTATTATTATCATTATCATTGTGGAGCTCAGAACTGTGCATGATATTCAAGGTGAAGACATACTGATGTTAAGTCTATTATATTACATATATATATATATATATATATACAACATATATATTATAAATAAATATATTAAATATAACCTCTTTTGACTGTCTTACTATGCTGTGTTTAATGAACCCCAAAACAGATTTTGCCCTCCTGGCAGCCAGGGCACACTGCTGAGTCATAGTGAGACTACTGTCAACCACTGCCCCCACGTCCCTTTCTTCAGAGCTGAAGAAAGAGGTTTCCAGCCTCCTGTCTCCCAGTTTGTACTTGAGTCTAACATTACTCCATCCCAGATGAAAAAAATAGCATTTTCATTTGCTGCATTTCATGCTGCTGGTAATTGCCCAGTTCCCCAGTCTATGCATATCCCTTTTCAAGGCCCCTTGTCCCTCCAGACAGCCAAGGGCATCTCACAGTTTTGTCATCAGCAAACTCGCTAAGTATTCCACTCCTGCACCTAGACCATTGACAAAAATGTTGAACAGAACCCACCCTCAAATTGAGCCATGGGGATCCCTGTTAGCTGTTGGAAGTAGCTCCATTCACTGCAACTCTTTGAGGTCTACTGTTCAGCCAGTGCATCACGTGGCGTGGAGTGAATCTGTTTATCTCACAGTTGGTCAATTTGTCCAGAAAGATATTGTGAGGAGCAGTATTAAAGGCCTCCCTGAAATTCAGAAAGATTCTGTCCTCTGCCTTCCCCTCAGCCAGCAAACAGGTGACCTTATCATAGAGGAAGATCATATCAGTAAGGCTTGAATGACTTTCTCCTGTTGAACCCATGTTAGGCTAACATGTCTCTAGTTTCCCAGATATTCTCTCATGCCCTCCTTGTAGCTCACTATAACATTGGCTAGCTTCCAGTCAGCAGAGACCTCCACAGACTCCCAGATTTAACTTTGGTAAATTGTTGAGAGGGGTCCAGCTATAAGATCCACTAACTCCTTCAGTATCATAGAATCACAGAATCATAGAATGGCTTGGAGTGGAAGGAAACTTAAGGATCCTCTAGTACTACCCCCTACTATATCAGGTTGCCCTGGGCCTTGTCCAGCCCGATCTTGAACATCTCCAGGGAAGGGGCATCCACTACCTCTCTGGGCAACCTGTTCCAGGGCTTCATCATCCCCTGAGTGAAGAATTTCCTCTTAACATCTAATTGAAATCTCCTGTCTTTTAGTTTAAAGCCATTCCCCCTTGTCCTGATATTGTCTGTCCATGCAAAAAGTTGTTCTCCATCTTTTTTATAAGTCCCCTTTAAGTACTGAAAGGCTGCAGTAAAGTCACCCTGGAGCCTTCTCTTCCCAGGCTGAACATCCCCAGCTCTCTTAGCCTTTCTTCATAGGAGAGGTGTTCCAGCCCCCTGAGCGTCTTTGTAACCCTCGTCTGGACCCACTCTAGCAGGTCCATATCCTTGTGCTGAAGGCCCCAGGCCTGGATGCAGTATTCCAAGTGAGGCTTCACAAGAGCAGAGTACAGGAGGACAATCACCTCCCACCACCTGCTGGCCACTCCTCTTTTGGTGCAGCCCAGGATGCACTTGGCCTTCTGGGCTGTAAGTATGCACTGCTGGCTCATGTGGCTTTCATCCACAAAACCCCCAGGTCCTTCTCCACAGGGCTGCTTTCAATGAGTTCTTCTCCCTTTCTGGACTCCTGTCTGGGAGTGCCCCAGCCCAGGTGGAGCACCTGATGCACAGACTTTCTGAACTGCATGCAGTTAACATGGGCCTAATTCTCCAGCCTCCCCTCTTCCCTTTTAATAGTATCCATTCCTTCTTTGCTTTTGGCCCAGCACCACTCAGCTTGGTGTCATCTGCAGACTTGCTGAGGATGCACTCAATCCCGTTGTCTATGTCACTGAAGATATTGAAAAACACTGGTCGCAAGAGAGACCCCTGAGGGATACCACTCATCACCAGCCTTCCTATCTGCAGGCTAGTCCACCCTTCAAATACATATCTTTCCATCTTAGTCATCAGGATGTGTGTGGGACCATGTCAAAGGCCTTACAGAAGTCCAAGCAGATGACATCAGTCAGTCTCCCCTTGTCAGCTGATACAGTCACTCCATCATAGAAGCCCACCAGATTGGTCAGGCTTGATTTGCTATTGGTAAAGCTGTACTGAGTATCGTGGGCCACCTTCTTGACCTGCATGTGCCTTAACATTGCCTCCAGGAGAATTTGTTCCATGATCTTCCGAGGCACAGAGGTGAGGGTCACCAGTCTGTAGTTCCCCATGTATGCCTTTTTGCCCTTTCTAAAAATGGGAGTGATGTTTCCCCTTTTCCAGTCACTGGGGACTTCACCTAACTGCCATGATTTTTCAAGGATGATGGAGAGTGGCTTGGCAACTGGATCAACCAATTCCCTCAGGACCTGTGGATGCATATCACCAGAACCCATGGACTTGTAGTTGTAGATCAGACAAACCTGGTCTCATTCTAAAACAAGGTGTTGCGTTCATTGGATGATGGAAAAGCTGTAGGTGTGGTGTACCTGGACTTTAATAAGTCTTCTGACACCTGGAGCAAATGGCTGCTCATGGCTTGGACATTTGTATGTTTGATTGGCTGAAAGGCTGGCTGTTTGTCTGGGCCCAATGAGTCATGGTGAGTACAGTTAAATCCATCTGGTAGCCTGTCACAAGTGGCACTCCCCAGGGCTCAATATTGCATGCAATTCTCTTCAGTATCTTTATCGATGATCTGGATGAGGGGATCGAGTGCACTCTCAAAAAGTTTACAGATGACACCAAGTTAGGAACCAGTAATCTGTCTGAGGGTGGAAAGGCTGTACAGAGGGATCTGGACAGGCTGGACCAATGGTCCCAGGCAACTGTATGAAGTTCAACAAGGTTAAGTGCCAGGTTCTGTGCTTGGGGCACAGAAACCCTGTTAATTGCTACAGGCTGGGGGAAGAGTGTCTAGAAAGCTGCCCCGTGGAGAGGGACCTGCGAGTATTGGTCGATAGCCAGCTGAATATGAGCCAGCATAGTTGTGCTCAGGTAGCCAAACAGGCCAACAGCATCCGGGCTTGTATCAGAAATAGCATGGTCAGCAGAACTAGGGAAGTGTTTTTCTGTGTTTTTGTTGTTGTTTGTTTGTTTGATTGATTGTTTTTACTCATCTCTGGTGATTCCATACCTTGAATTCTGTGTTTACTTTGGCCTCTCACTACAAGAAGGACATCAAGGTGCTGGAGTGTGTCCAAAGAAGGGCTGGTGAAGGGTCTGGAGAACAAGTTTTATGAGGTGTGCCTGAGGAAGCTCGGATTACTTAAACTGGAAAAAAAAAAAAAAAAAAAAAGTCTCAAGGGAGACCTTATCCTTCTCTATAATCCCACTAAAACAGGCTATAGCAAGGTTGGATCAGTCTCTCCTGCCAAGCACCAAGTAATATGAAATGAAGAAATGGCCTTAAGTTGCACCAGGGGAGGCATAGGTTGGATATTAGGAAAAAATTCTTCACTGAAAGGATTGTAAATTATTGGAACAGGCTGCCCAAGAAAGTCGTTGAGTCATCATCCTTGGAGGTCTTTAAAAAACATGTAGATGTGGTGTTTAGTGACAGGGTGTAATGGTGGTCTTGGCAGTGCTAGGTTAACTTTTGGAGAAGATAATCTTAGATGTCTTTTCCAATCCAAATGAATCTATGTTTTTATGATTCTCTAAGCACCTGTTGCTGATGTTGGCATCAAACTGGAAGGATTTGGAAAGACTGAGGTTCCCTTTTCACCAGCTTTGCAAGTCAGTGACTGAACTCTTCCCCTCTTCTTAGAGATGTATGCCATCAAGACTCATCAGACCAGGTTTCTCAAAGAGATTCCCGTGGTCCAAAAAGCAAATCCCTGGTTATATCACCAGTTCCACGACCATGCATTGATCCACTGAATTTGGTTGGATCTTCAAAGCCTTTTTCTTTGACTGATAGTATTGAAAAGAGGAACTATCTCTGCACCAAAACCTCTTCCAGCTGCTCCGAGGGCTCCATAGTTCTTCATGATACATGTTGTTCTGCTCTTGACAGAATCATTGGTATGCTTTCAATAAGAACTATCTGTGGACTATAAAAGGCTTGGTAGTATCTTGGTAAAATTTCTAATACAAGTTCCTCGTGTTTGTTCTGGAGAGTGAGTTGGCAAATTGCTGCTTCTGAACCTCTCAGAGTTGCCTACACTATTTTGTTTTTATTTTATTATTTCCTTTTCCAGAATAATGGTAAAATTTGTCTTCTGAATCTGTAAAATAGTGGGTACTGATGAAAAGAGAGGAGAGGAATAAAGTAACTTACCCAATTGTAATACTACTTGGTGAATACAGATCATGTTAGGCTACAAACCTCAGAGTCTTTCAGTCCCTGTTTTCAGTTATTCTGTTCCACTGCTGAGGATTCTGATAATGAGAATATCACACTGTGAGGAAAACTGCATTCTGAACTAGTCTTTTATCTATATTATGGTAAAATGACTATTTTAAGGGAAACAGTGTAATTAAGAACACTTTATAAAAAGTATCAAAGAGATGGTCAGAAGGAGACATACTGTGTATATCTCAACTGAATTTGGAAAAATATGATCATTTTAACAGAAAAAAAAAGATCCATACAAATGCAGCTTTTTATGTATTTTACCTGCTGCTTATACTTTTCTAGTTCATTGAGAAAGAATAGAAGTCAATGGCTAAAGCAGTTCAAAAAGCCAAGATAGCTCTATCTAAATGTACAGCTGAAGAATGACTTTGAGCACTTCCGTAACGGTTTGAAATTTCCTTTTAAAATTTAGCCACAAATAGAAGGAGGGAACCAACATGAACCTGCTATTACAAAGCACATGAACCACAGGATAAGTCTGCCATATAGGTTTTGATCACAATACTGCATACAGAGGACAGAAAAGTTTCTAAAAGTTGATAATGTCAGATTTCTGGCAAGCACAGAGAAAAACTGGCAAAAGTAATACCCTTCAAGTGGTCTGAAGGGAGCTGGGAAAGAGTTCACAAGGGGAATCCAGGTCATGAGCCTCCACACTGACCTCTATCCATCAATACACCAGGAACCAAACAAGGGACCAGAACTTGCACAGATCCTGTCATGGCTCAAGAGCCAGTAAGACAAAATCAGTTATTGCTGAGCTCTATAATCCATGGAAATGTTGAGGAGACATTTTCTTTGTGGTAGTTCTGTTTCTAATGTAATTTTCTGATGTAGAGAAAACTTTCATACAAAGACTCCATGCGTGTGTTCTTGAGAAGGCAGTCCAACACCTGGTCTGTCATTCATGAGAACTGGTAGCCCATCACAAGCAAAAGAACTTGAAGACTGACAGTCTTCCACTGGCTAACTTGAGGCTAACAATATCTGTCATTTCATAGGGAATCAAAATGAACTAGGGGACGATAGCACTGTAGACGATAGATACTAACACCCCAGATATGGTGTTTGCATGACCAAGGGAAAAGCAACTGCATAGACAGTTTTTTTGTAGTTGGGTTATTCACACTGAGGTTAGGCAATGATGAGTATCATCAAAAGATATTAATCACTTAGAAACATTGTAGCGAAGGCAAGCACATAGAGAAATTGGGACTCAAATATAAATTAAGATAAAGCACTGTAGATTAAACAACAGATAATACCATATGTTACAACAATAACTTTTAATTGAATTCTTTTTATTCTTTAATTTAAGCATAGTGATAAAGATATTGTGATTTGTGATATAAGTGAATTGTGTTAGTGTTGTGATAAACTCACATATAACACATGGGAACATTTGAAGTTTTATAATCTTTATGTATAGTGATCACTCTGTGAGCTGTTGCTAATATAAGAGCACTAAATCACTGTGTTATATTGCAAATGTAACAAACTAAGCTGTTCAAATTAGAATTGCAGCGAATTCATCAATAAGTATTTTATCCATGAAAACTACAACTAGAAGGCTTCAGTTTTGAGAAATAATAGGATATTTTAAGGACAGAATCTAGAATTTTCAAGCCAGTTTTGATAGTGATAAGTAGCAGAAAATGTTGCAGAATTTTGTTATTGTTGTTACCAGCATGGCACCTATCTCCTATTTTCTGTATACATATAGAAAACATAGTTTACTGATGTTTACAAATGTTAACTGATCACTCACAGTCCTGCTTAAGACTGAATTACTTTTATTTGTATAAAACGATGGTAATCCAAAAGTTAGGTATGCCCATGAGAAGAATGCCTATCCATTCTAGTCAAAGATTTCAATAAACTTTTCTGTATATCACTGTAGTGTCCATACTATATCACAGTGTTCACTATATCACTGTAGTGTCCACAATGCTTTTGATTAACTCGCACTGTTAGTATTGGGACTCAGGTAAAGGATAACCCTGTTGTCCTCCAAGTTTGCCTACATCTTTCAGACTGTCTGTACATGCTTCCTTTATCATAGTCTCTTCTTTTCATTCAAATTAATGCTCCCATTCATGTTGCCACATAAATGTTTAGGGGTCCTTGTAATGTGTGTCTGCACAAGAGAGTAGTCCTCTCCAAAGGAAAAGTGTGTGAATGTTGAGAGATGACTGAATATTTTCTCCATGTAGGTTCTTTCTGTAAGTGAATAGCCTTGAAATAAATAAATAAATAAATAAATAAATAAATAAATAATACATATAAATATTTGCAGATAAATCTGAAAATAAATTTGGATATAATGCGGCTAAAATTATAACTTTTTTTTTTTCAAGTAATACTAATAGGATATGAATAGTTTTAATTTCTGTTTCTTGCATTTAAACCACTGTTTTTATCATGGAACCAGAGAATTTCTGAGGTTGGAAGGGACCTGCTCAAGCAGGGCTCCCTAAGTCAGGTTGCCCCAGACCATGTACAGGCATTTGGTGAATATCTCCAAGGACAGACATTTCACAACTCCTCTGGGCAACCTGATCCACTGTTCAGTAACCTTCACAGTATGCAAGTCTTTCCTGATGTTCAGATGGAACTTCCTTTGTTTTGGTTTGCCCATTGCCTCCTGCCCTGGAACTGGGCACAAGTGGAAAAATTAAAAAAAATAAAAAATAAAAAATAAATCTCCCCTTCAACTTTAACTTTCTCTTCCCCAAATCCCAGCTCTTTAAGACTTTCCTCACAGGAGAAATGCTCCAGTCCTTTACTCATTTTTATTTTAAGTAAGGATCATTGCTGTCAGTCACTGACAACATCCTCTTAATGTCTTAATGTAGCCCATAATACTGTTAGCCCTTTTTTTGCCATAAAGGCACACTGCTGGCTTACGGTTCACCAGTACACACAGGGCATTTTCTGCAAAGCTACTTTGCAACCCTATAGCTGCCAGCATGTACATAATATAGGAAATAGCATATAAGAAATATCCTCCACAGGTGTAAAAAAAAAAAAAAAAAAAAAAAAAGAGCATTTCTGTGAAGTCAGCATATCATGGAAGTAGTTGGCATGGTTTGGAATGGTGCTGCAACAGAACAGGCATGCCTGTTCTACTGTTTTGAACATTTAGAGTTGAAATGGACTTAGCATTGGAGTATAGATTTTTTTCATAAGAATCACTTAAATGAATGTTTTGTATTTGTTTTATCCACTTTCTAAAGATCTAAAACTAGATGATTTCTCCAGTTTTACAAATCTACAATGCCTTTTAAAAATATTGGTTGGTATATTGTTATTTGAACAAAAGACTTGTCAACATTTTCTAAAATTTGGATCATATCTGAAATGTATAAACTTGTCTTATCTATAACTGAAACGCATGGTTATTTCTAGACTTTCTAGTCCATATTTCCTCTGTAGTTCTATTTTTCTTTTCACATATTTATCTTCAAATAGTTTTTCACTATTTAAATATTGTTCTGACTATTTTTGAGCATGCTCTTTTATACATAACGTTATGTTTCTATTCCCTCAGTTTTATGTTTTAGTTCACCATGTTCATAATATTTCAAGTCTGAGTTTGAATGACTCACTTGATCTTGATGGTTTTCTGTTAAAATAGGCAGAATAACGTTATTAACAGCTTTTGCAGATAAATGGCCTTCCTAGTAATTTATCAGTACTTTCTGATATATTCTATCAGTTCTACAATAGTTTCCATAATTTCCTCTGATATTTTTAACCAACCTTTAGTTTCAGTTGAAGTGCCTTTCATAGCTATTCTATACTGGAAGAGGCTGAAATCACAAATCTGAATCTGTGTTCCTGTTTACTTCTATTTCATCCCTTACTCTTTACCCCATACTTTATTTCATCCCTTACTCTGGACCACAAAATAACTAGGAAAGTAAAGGTCATAAAAAATGTGTTGTAATATCTAAACATATACCTAAGTATCTCACTGAAATTTAATGAAATATTAAAATATTTGTATATGCATTTTTCTTATGTTTTTGTTTTTGTTTTTGTTTTTTTTTATTTTGTCTGTTACTATTCAGTTTGAGATTCTATTCTTCCCCTGCTTGTGACCGTTATTTCCCATTAGCAATAGCAGTTATAAATCAAAAAGGCATGAACAAACTGCAGACACGTTGGAGGTAGGGGATAGATAGATTAAACAGAAAAACTGGTAACTACTTAATTAAAACAAAATATATTTTTTTCTTTGGGGGTTTTGTAGTGGCCTACTTAGCAACTGAAGTAAATTAAACTTTTTCCAAGATATTAATAATCTGGATGTGGGTGCAGAACTAGACATAGTATGCTAGATGTGGTCTAATGGGTGCCAAGGGAAATCACCAGTTTCTTCAGTTTACTTACTAGCTATGTTTCTGATTTTTTGTTGTTGTCCACTGGTATCCCAAGGGCATTCTCAGTTGAACTTTTCACCAGTTAGTCTGTCCTCAGGTAATGCAAAAATCCTGTATTGTCTCTGTACATTGCAGGGGGTTAATCTGTACCTGAGGCAGACCTTTATGTTTATCCTTGTTCAGTTTAATAGTTTCTTTTGGTCCATTCCTCCATGTTGTCACTGTCAGAATTAAAGACATCCCTGTTCTCAGGTGTATCAGTGACACTCTAGTTTGGTGTGACCCACAAACTTTATGGGGACACAATAATTGGTGAAGACATAAAACAGGATGGGTTCAAAACAGACCCAAGAAACTCCCCGTAGCCAGCTTCCAGGCTGAGTACAACTCAGCTGCCGCTACCTTTTGGCCTCAACAAAAAACACCACTCAGCTTTTCACCAAGTTAGTAGTCCAGCCATCCAAACTATAGTGTTTCAGAGTAGATATAAGGGTGATGTGACAGAAATTGTAAAAAGCTTTGCTATAAACAGCAATATATAGCATCCACTGCTCTCTACTCATCTACAAATCTATACATCATGCTACAAAAGATGGGTCAGATGTGATTTAACCCTTAGAAATTAATTCTGACTATTCACAAACACTGTTTTTGTATGTGGTTTTTTTTGTTGTTGTTTGTTTGTATGTTTATTTTTTTGTTTTATCTCCTGTATGTTCCCAGAAATTACTTGCAACAGAATTCACTCCATAATTTCACCAAGGATCAAAATGAACCTGCAGTTTCCTGGATCACCCTTTTTTATGTTTCTGAAGATGTGCCTCATTTAACTTTCTCCAGTCATCTCTACAGCCTTTCAGAGATGGTAGAAAGCAACATAACATGACTTTGAGCAGTTCTGTCATCAAGAAGTCTTGTTTTCCATATAGAGTTGCTTAAAGAGAGAGTTTTGACATTACTGTGGTCTCACATACAAACAGAATACAAAAGTACAGGGCTCTAGTGTTAACCATGGAGTTAATGAAAACTGTTGTCTTAGAAGAGGAATAAAGAAAAAGGGCAAACCAAACACATGCACGCACACACACACATGAAAAAAAAAAAAAGTCACTTATCATTTTACTTTTTTTTTTTCTTGTTGAAGGTGTAGAGGAGAAAGGTTCTATTCAGAAAAGTTCTGCTTTTTAATATAATTCAGTAAAATCAGGTTTTTAAAAGTTCAAAGAGAAATTTACTTCTGTGAACAGACATATAAAAGTAAAGTTTTATTTTTCATTTAAAATTTTTACCTATCTTCCTTTAAACCAAGTACAATCCCATTTCTATGCTTAGACAAATCTCATTTTTTAGCTTGTCCAGAGCAATAGACATATTTATTACAATGTTTATTTCCTTTGCAGAACACAGATTCCATTTTCTAAAAAAAATAATAATGAATAATAATAACAACAACAACAGCAGCAACAACAACAACAACAACAATATCATGGAATAAATGTATCATGCTAACATTTAAACAACCTAGAACTTTTGAATTCAGAAGTCTCATATATATCCTCGAGAAACTTTAACCATACAGATTCCTATTGGTAATCCCGGATTTCTCCCATAACATATAAATTTAGGCGACTTTATTTGACTCCTCCAGTAGTTTTGTCTATCACGTCAAAGTAGTTTATATCTCTGAACACAACATAGTCTTTCAGTAAAAGATGCATTACCCTTCATTTTTCTCTCCATGAACCTGACGATAATTTTGACATTGTCTCTTTTAGTTGCTTTCCAATTTCACTCCTTCTACATAACAATCTTACTGAATCCTTTATCCTGAAAAATGCAAAAGCCCTTCAAAAACTGTGAACAGAATTTTGTCCTCAATTATATCAAAACACCCATTGGCTTCAAAGAAATGGCAAAGCTCTGAAAATATAATTGGATGATGTGAATGAAAGAAAATTTAAAACTCTTCAGCAGAAAATACAGAACTAGTCTAAACTGGTAAAAAGTGGCTTCCTGTAAGTTATTTATTTATTTATTCTTCTGAGATCGTTTATTTTTTTTCATGAACAGGTTTCTCTGTCATCTGGCAGTCCATAGTAAGTACAGAGATTGTATGTATTGAAGACAAATTTCTGCTTAATTTTCATACCAGTTTCACTTATCTCTGTGCCTTAAGCTGCTAAGCAGACCTAATAATGACAATGTTCTAGGTAATTTCTTGAACCATGTTCAAGGTGGATCCTTCATGTTAGCCATTGTATTACAGGTTTCTGCCTGATCAACATGTACTGACAGCTTTCATTCAAAATATTTATTTGTTCTCTAACAATGTTTTAATATTTATCTACTTTCTAAGTTTTTATTTCCAAACCACAGTATTTCCAAACCACGATGTTGTTCAGCCTAAAGCATTTGCATAAAAAAGAATCTGTTACAACAGAAATTACAAATTCTGAACAGTATATTAAAATACATTTTAAAAAATAATATTTAATTTTAATATTTTAAATTTAAAATGGTAACCTAAAATAAAAATATATATGAATAATAAAATGCTAAATTAATTATCAGAGTATGGTAGTATGAAGTCTGATTGGTTAGAAAAGCAAACACTTGAATTTTGGGGGGACTTTTAAGATACATATTTCTTATATCTCATTGCTTATTTAGTTTATTAAACCTTTTTATTAAAGGAGTCTTCAGTAGTTCTTATTTCTTCTTATTTCTCATGGACAAATAAGCAATTCTTATATGCATATTTTTGTATGCACAAAGATAACAATACATACTAGGTAGTGTTGAAGATGATTAAATAGAAACATGTTTAGAAAAGTAAAACAAAAATGAATACCAATTTATTTTTATAAAAGAAAACTTGTTTTTTCAGCAATTACTTTTCACCTAACTGATGCATTAATTTTAGACTACTGCTTTCTCATACTGACTCATGTACTATGTAATACGTTTCAAAACAACTTTAACAATAAAAAAAAAATAAAAAAAAATATGCATGTTTTTGCATAATGTATGTGTGTATGCCTATATTTAAAAATGTTGTTTTAAACTCCAGTGTTAATATATCAGGAGGTTTTTATTTAGCTTATCCTACTGAGTGCAAAGGAAAAGGTTTTTGTTCAGCAAGAATTCATTTGTAAACTTCCTGAACATTTTAAAAAAGAAAGTACTTTACAAGATATTCTGATAACTTGTTTGGATTCATGATGAAGGATCACAGACATTAGAAGGCAGTGAAAGAAAACTGCTAGGTAAATAATGGCAAAGCCAATCATTTTACCAACAGAAGTCCTGTATAATTAGAAGAGAGGTTTATTTATCTCAATGTAAAAGTTCTAAGAGAAACAGTGTTTTAGTTTCTTACAGTACGGGAAGCCTTTCTTTGGATTACTCCTTTGTGATATGTGGGATTTCTGTTTCTCTTTGATGTTCTGGAGAATTTAGAATGAATTCTTGGCTTCTCTGCAAAAACAGATTTTATGTTTTTTTCCAAATATTGCAGAATCGTATCTGTCAAACAGAATTCAAAACAAAAAACATAAGACCAACATGCTTATTCCAGTTGTGTTATAAAACTGACTGAAGAAAAAAAAAATATGTTTACAAATATGCTTATGAGTGCAAACTTGAACACAGGTTCTAAATTATAAATATTATCAACGTGGCTCAACACCTTCCCCACCCCACCCCTACCCTGAATATGAGTATCTTCTCTCATAAGTATTTATTTTCATTCTAAAAAAACAATTTATTTTAATTATTTTCAAAGTACAAAGGGCATACATATCCCACCAACCTTTGTTAAACAAGTTGGCTACCCGTGTTTTTTTCTTAGATTATTGAATGACAAATTGCAAGTTCCCAAAGATCTTTAATAAGTATGGGTTATGAATGCATGTTCTTAAAGCAGGAACAGAATTTGTTTTCAATTGGAAAATTAATGTTTGTGTTACTAACAAAATGTCTCACTAAACTCTGAATATTTCTTTTTATTTCTATAGGGAAAATTCTTACACCTTTTTGCATGAGAAATGATTTTGTACTTGAATGTGCAGCTGCTTTTCATCTGGGTGATCCTATTACTGCCACTCAGGAGAACTGCCACAGATCTCCAGCTGTGTAAAACCTTGAGGGCTCATGCATGCCAAAAAGAGAAAGTGTAATTGCAATTCATGTGAGACTATGAAGTGCTAGTATATAAAGGTCACAGCATATTGTCATTTACTACTTGGTAGTGAAGACTGGAAGGTGAATCCTCTGTATATCCTCTGAAATATAGTTATGGTTATATTCTAGAACAATAAGAAAAGGATACAAGAGGTTGAAGTCACTAGAGGAAGGATCTTAGAGGCAAAGAATGGAAGCAGCTAGAAGGGCTCAATTATTATCCACAGTCACTAGAGAGGTCTTCAAAACCTCTAAAGGAAACAAAAGTCAGCTCAGACACAGATGTCTAAGATACTCATTAATTTATTGTGCAATAACACAGACAAATTATCTTTCTGCTAGGACAGTCCACCATGCAAGGGCATGAGACCAATTGAAATCATGTATGAAATAGAGATGCTTCTACTTTCAACCCCCTATTATGATGAAAAATCCTCTTATACCTTTTGCTTTGTTCCTATTCACCTTGTCAACAGTTTCTTCTACTGCATTTACATATATATATATATATATATATATATATATATATATACACATATATACATACATGTGCAGATATATTGAAAGCAATGGGTTGGAATCCACATACCTGACAGTTTTCAACTCTGAGTATTTATTATTACCCCTCAACGGAAACCCACAACTCCTAAGGGGCCTGGAGTGCCATAAAAGAGACAGATTTCATAAACAGTTCAGTCTGCTTTTCAAAGTAAGAAGTCACTTTGTAGACTACATTTGAGGCAATTGAGTTACATACAGATGAAATAGACTGAGGCTATACAATGTTTGTTAACTTTTGTAACGGAAAATGGATTAGAGAATTTTAAATGGGTCAGATGATATTTAATATACTCGACTAAAAAAAATGTAAAAAGATGAAGAGGGAAAACAAAGACATTAGATTATGCAAATATATATATTTTATTTTTTTTATTTTTTAACTTGTACAATGTCAGCATTTTCGTTCTAAGAGAAAAGATCTTGTAGTATCTGCTTTCTGAACAAATTGTCTTAAATCTGCCTTCGTGCAGACGAATTAGTAAGAGTTACAGGAAGGAGACAATTCTAGCTAGGAGAAGGCAAAAAATAGGATTGCCCTGCTGCAATATTTCAATGCTGGAATCGTCCGTTTCTCCACTACCAGGTCATTGCTTATAGCCCTGCTCTAAGTAGTAAGCAGTGCTTACATTTGCTGTCTTACCTTAGTTTTGGAATGTCCAGATAAATTTGATATTGAATATTACAGAGGTGCTATTGTTATCTTCCTTTTATATTTGTTTCCTAATTGAATTCTTTCTTCATACTTTTCAAATGATCCTTGGCTGGGCTCTGCCGCCATGGTCCAAAGTTTTATAGAGGTATCAGCTGTAAGAGTGAGGCCCTTCAAAACTTGAAGCACTACTTCACAGAATCACAGAATTGTAGGGGTTGGAAGGAACCTCCAAAGATCATCAGGTCCAACCACCCTGCCAAAAAAGGTTCCTCAGAGCAGGATGCCCAGGTAGGCATCCAGACAGGTCTTGAATATCTCCAGAGGAGACTCCACAATCTCCCTAGGCAGCCTGTTCCAATGCTTCATCACCCTCACCATGAAGAAGTTCTTTCGCATGTTGGTGCGGAACTTCCTGTGCTCTAACTTACAGCCATTGCCCCTTGTCCTATCCCCACAAACCACTGAGAAGAGGTTGGCCAAATCCCTCTGTCCCCCACCCCTCAGATATTTATATACACTGAGGAGAACCCCTCTCAGTCTTCTCTTCTCCAGGCTGAACAGACCCAGGTCTTTCAGCCTTTTCCTCTTAAGGAAGATGCTTCAGACCCTGTATCATCATTTGTGGTATCATTTGTGGCCCTCCGCTGGACTCTTTCCAGGAGATCCCTGATCCCTGTCTTTCTTGTACCAGGGATTCCAGAACTGGACACAGTACTCCAGGTGAGGCCTAACCACAGCAGAGTAGAGGGGGAGGATCACCTCCCTTGACCTGATGGCCACGGTCCTTTTAATGCATGCCAGGATCCCATTAGCCCTCTTGGCCACAAGGGCACAGTGCTGGCTCATGGTCAACTTGTCATCCACCAGGACCCCCAGGTCCTTTTCGTCAGAGCTCCTCTCCAGCAGGTCGTCCCCCAGCCTGTACTGATACTTTGGGTTGTTCCTTCCCAGGTGCAGGACTCTACACTTGCTCTTATTAAATCTCATTTGGTTTCTTCCTGCCCATTTCTCCAGCCGGTCCAGGTCTCGCTGAATGGCAGCACAGCCTTCTGGTGTGTCAGCCACTCGTCCCAGCTTTGTGTCATCAGCATACTTGCTGAGGGGAGACACTATTCCCTCATCAAGGTCATTGATGAAGATGCTGAACAGGACTGGACCCAGCACCGACCCCTGGGGAACACTGCTAGTCACAGGCCCCCAGCCAGACTCTGCTCTGCCGATCACTACCCTCTGAGCTCGGCCAGTCAGCCAGTTCTCAACCCACCTTGCCATCCACTCATCTACCCCACACTTTCTCAGCTTTGCTAGTAGGATGTAATGGGAGACAGTATGGAAAGCCTTGCTGAAGGTAGATGACATCCACCGCTCTCCCCCCATCTACCCAGCTGGTGATGCCATCATAGAAGGCAATGAGGTTGGTCGAGCATGACTTCCCCTTGGTGAATCCATGCTGACTACTCCTCATAACCTTCTTCTTGTCCATTTGCTTGGAGATGGCATCCAGAACATGCTGTTCCAACACCTTTCCAGGGACAGCAGTGAGACTGGCTGTCCTGTACCTTCCCGGATCCTCCTTCTTGCCCTTCTTGAAGATCAGAGTGACATTGGCTATTCTCCAGTCTACAGGTACCTCTCTTGTTCTCCAGGACCTTTCAAAGATGAGAGAGTGGTTCAGCAATCGCCTCCATTAACTCCCTTAGCACACGTGGATGCATTCCATTGGGACCCATGAATGTGTGTGCGTTGAGCCCACTCAGACACTCCCAAACCATTCCCTCATCAACCACGGGGAGATCTCCACTTCTCAGGCTCTTTCTCCTCCCTTCAGGGTCCACGAGTCCCATGGGGGAGTCTTTGAAGCAAAGACCATAGCAAAGAATGCATTCAGTATCTCTGCCTTCACTGCATCCCCTGTTACCAGGACACCCCCTTCATTCAGCAAGGGAACCACATTAGCACTAGTTTTTCTTTTACTGTTTACATACTTAAAAACAAAACAAAACAAAACAAAAACTTCTTGTTATCTGTTATCTCTTTTGGAAGCTTCACCTCCAGGTCGGCTTTAGCTTTCCTTGTTGCATCCCTGCAGGCCCTGACAACACTTCTATACTCCTCCCAAGAGAACAGGTCCTTTTTCCACATTTCATAGACCTTCCTCTTCCTTTTGATCTTGTCAATGAGCTTGCTCAACCATGCAAGTCTCCTGTCCCCCTTCCCCAATTTCCTATTCTTCAGGATGCACCAATCCTGATTTTTGAAGAAGCATTGTTTAAATATTGCCCACCTGTCGTAAACACCCTTGCCTTCTAGCAATCTAGCCCATGAGATACCCCAAAGTATGTCCCGGAAAGGTCAAAGTTGGCTCTCCGAATCCAGGGTAGCAATCCTACTTTTTGCCTTATTTCTTCCACCAAGTTCCATCTTGAACTCCACCATCTCAGGGTCACTGCATTCCAAGCTGTCCCCAGCCTTTACATCCCTACCAAGCCCATCCCTGTTGGTAAGAACAAAGTCCAGAAGTAACCCATGCCTCCTTCCCAACCTGCATCAGAAAATTATCTTCAACACATTGAAGGAACATTGAGCTTAGGAGAAAAAAGAAGGTTTATAATCTTTGGAAAAGTGGACAGGCCATTAGGGAGGACTATAAAGATATTGTTAGGCTGTGCATGGACAAAATTAAGAAGGTCAAAGCTCATCTGGAGCTCAATCTGGCTACTGCCGTTAAAGATAACAAAAAATGTTTTATAAATACATCAACACAAAAAGGAGGACTAAGGAGAATCTCCATCCTTTACTGGATGCGGGGGGAAACTTAGTTACAAGAGAGGAGGAAAAGGCGGAGGTGCTTAATACCTTCTTTGCCTCAGTCTTTAGCGGCAACACTGGTTGTTCTCTGGACACCCAGTACCCTGAGCTGGTGGAAGGGGATGGAGAGCAGGATGTGGCACTCACTATACACAAAGAACTGATTGGTGACCTGGTACGGCACTTGGATGTGCACAAGTCGATGGAGCCGGATGGGATCCACCCAAGGGTACTGAGAGAACTGGCAGAGGAGCTGGCCAAGCCACTATCCATCATTTATCAATAGTCCTGGCTATCCCAGTTGACTGGAAGCTAGCAAACGTGACGCCCATCTACAAGAAGGGCCGGAGGGCAGACCCGGGAAACTACAGGCCTGTCAGTTTGACCTCAGTGCCAGGGAAGCTCATAGAGCAGATTCTCTTGAGAATCATCACGCGGCACTTGCAGGGCAACCAGGTAATCAGGCCCAGTCAGCATGGGTTTATGAAAGGCAGATCCTGCTTCACGAACCTGATCTCCTTCTATGACAAAGTGACGCGCTGGGTGGATGACGGAAAGGCTGTAGATGTGGTCTACCTTGACTTCAGCAAGGCTTTTGACACCGTCTCCCACAGCATTCTCCTCAAAAAACTGGCTGCTCTTGGCTTGGAATGGTGCACACTTCGTTGGCTTAGAAACTGGCTGGATAGCCGGGCCCAAGGAGTCGTGGTAAATGGAGTCAAATCCAGTTGGAGGCTAGTCACTAGTGGCGTCCCCCAGGGCTCAGTGCTGGGGCCAGTCCTCGTTAATGTCTTCATCAATGATCTGGATGAGGGCACTGAGTGCACCCTCAGTAAGTTCGCAGATGACACCAAGCTAGGTGCATGTGTCAATCTGCTTGAGGGTAGGAAGGCTCTGCAGGAGGATCTGGATAGGCTGCACCGATGGGCTGAGATCAACTGCATGAAGTTGAACAAGGCCAAGTGCTGGGTCCTGCACCTGGGGTGCAATAACCCCAAGCAGAACTACAGGCTGGGAGATGAGTGGTTGGAGAGCTGCCAGGCAGAGAAGGACCTGGGAGTGATGGTTGATAGTCGGCTGAATATGAGCCAGCAGTGTGCTCAGGTGGCCAAGAAGGCCAACAGCATCCTGGCTTGCATAAGAAACAGTGTGACCAGCAGGGCTAGGGAGGTGATCGTCCCCATGTACTCAGCTCTGGTGAGGCCGCACCTCGAGTACTGTGTTCAGTTTTGGGCCCCTTGCTACAAGAAGGACATTGAGGTGCTTGAGCGGGTCCAGAGAAGGGCAACGAAGCTGGTGAGGGGCCTTGAGAACAAGTCCTGCGAAGAGCGGCTGAGGGAGCTGGGCTTGTTCAGCCTGGAGAAGAGGAGGCTGGGGGGCGACCTTATTGCTCTCTATAGATACCTTAAAGGAGGCTGTAGTGAGGTGGGGGTTGGTCTGTTCTCCCATGTGTCTGGTGACAGGACAAGAGGGACTGGGCTTAAGTTGCACCAGGGGAGTTTTAGGTTGGATTTTAGGAAGAACTTCTTTACTGAAAGGGTTGTTAGACATTGGAACAGGCTGCCCAGGGAAGTGGTGGAGTCACCATCCCTGGAAGTCTTTAAAAGACGTTTAGATGTAGAGCTTAGGGATATGGTTTATTGGGGACTGTTAGTGTTAGGTCAGAGGTTGGACTCGATGATCTTGAGGCCTCTTCCAACCTAGAAATTCTGTGATTCTGTGATTCTGTGGAACCGTTTGGATTGCGTATGCCTAGCCGAGTTACTTTCTCAACAGATACCTGGATAATTGAAGTCCCCCATAAGAACAAGTGCACGGGATTGCAAGGCTACTTCCAGCTGCTTGTAGAAGGCCTCATTGACTTCCTCCTCCTGATCTGGTGACACAACAGTGTCACCTATACCAACCCACCCCTTAATTCTCACCCACAAGCTCTCCACTTGTTCATCACCTCCCCCAGGTGGAGATGGGTACATTCTAATTGCTCCCTCACATAAAGGGCAACTCCTCCCCCTCATTTCCCCAGCCTGTCTTTTCTAAAAAGGATATAGCCCTTCATGACAGCACTAGAGTCATGCAAGTGGGTATCGCGGTATCAGGAATATTGCCTTCTCCAAGGAGCCCTTGGACAACTATGGGACAACTCAGAGGTTTTTCATCAACTCAGAGGTTATCTTCATCAGTGTCAGCAGTGACAACATCCCCCAGCCCTTCTCAGTCACTTCTAACTCCCCTCACTTCCCCCAAAAGACATAATTTCCTAGACATATTTGTTGATTCAGACACTTATAAGTTTATCTTCATATCAATAAAAGCTACAATCTTTTCCTTTTCCTTTTCCTTTTCCTTTTCCTTTTCCTTTTCCTTTTCCTTTTCCTTTTCCTTTTCCTTTTCCTTTTCCTTTTCCTTTTCCTTTTCCTTTTCCTTTTCCTTTTCCTTTTCCTTTTTTTCCTTTTTCCTTTCTCCCTTTTCCTTTTTTTTATTTTTTTCTCCTTTCTCCTTTCTCCTTTCTCCTTTTTCCTTTCTCCTTTTTCCTTTCTTCTTTCTCTTTTCTCCTTTTTCCCTTCCCTTCCCTTCCCTTCCCTTCCCTTCCCTTCCCTTCCCTTCCCTTCCCTTCCCTTCCCTTCCCTTCCCTTCCCTTCCCTTCCCTTCCCTTCCCTTCCCTTCCCTTCCCTTCCCTTCCCTTCCCTTCCCTTCCCTTCCCTTCCCTTCCCTTCCCTTCCCTTCCCTTCCCTTCCCTTCCCTTCCCTTCCCTTCCCTTCCCTTCCCTTCCCATTACAACTGTAATACTGACCTCTTCATGCAACATTCACATGCTAGCTTGTCTACTACAGTCCTTCTTTCTATCCTGATTCTGACAAAGATAATTTAAAGATGACCAACAAGAGCAAACTGATAGACATATGGAATCCTACATATCACCTTCTTGCACATGAGAAACTAACAAATAATATAAAGCCCCACCGCCCCCCCCAAAAAAAAATATATATATATATACAGATTTAAGATTTTAACTATCACAGAAGTAGAAAATATGAAGAAATTTAAAGATTGCTTTTGCAAACTGAAATCTAACTCAAAACTTCTCACACAACCGTGTAAATTAAAAAACTGATAAATCTACATGCTGCTGTTCTACGGATCCTGAGAAAGTTTGTTAAAAGGAAGGTTAGTTTACTGAGGTATTGACATAGAGACACATTTATGTGGGGAGTAAAATGAAACAGAAAGGTAAGTGTAATGATAAGGACATCTCTATTGTAAGAGTTCCTGCAGCATCATCTTCAGCTTTAACTGACCTTCTGAACACATGGTTTTATAATGCAGCTGATCTGTTGTTCTACCTGGCTATTACAGCACACACATAGAGCAAGGTCACATGACAGGAACATAGAGTAATGGAGTAACTCAGTTGAAGGGGACCTCAGGAAGTCTCCAGTCCAACTTCCCAGTAGATGTACTGGCTGTGAGATCAGACTGGGTTGCTTTGGGTTTCTCCAGTCACTTGAAAACTTCTAGGAATAAAGACAACACAAACTATTTTAGACTCCTACTACTTGACCATCTTCTCAGTAATTTCTTGTTTCATTAGGTCCAGTCAGACCATCTCGTTTAATTCACACATATTGTTTCACAGTCTTCCACTGTGCTCTACTGTGAAAAGCCTGCCTGGCATCTCCTCATTTTCCTGTGTCAGTACTGCGGGGTTGCCCATAGGTTCCCTAAAGCCATCTCTTCTCCAGCCCGAATGATCCCTGGTGCTGCAGCCTTCTCTCACAGGATAAGGGCTACAGACCCAAACTGTCTTGGTTGTATCCCCCAAACTCAATCCTACTTATTGATAACTTTCTTCTCTTGGGGACCAAAATGTTGTGTACTGTATTCCATATGTGGTATAATGAGTCCTCAGGAAAGGGATGATCCCCTTGCTCATTAAGATAGCTATGTCCCTCTTCTGACAGTCAAGAATGCTGTTGGCTTCCTTGTTGCCAAGATATTTTGGAGGTCCATAGTCTGCATACTATCCAACACATTCTGTAAGACACATACAGAAAAACTGCACCTCAGACAATCTTTTATTGTTTTAAGGGTTTTTTTCCTTCCCTGTTGTATAAACTTGTGTTTATCTTTGCTTAATATCATGAATTTCCCAACAAACTATTCCTCCAGTCTGTCCAAGTTCCCTCGGGAATTAGCCTTGCCTTTGAGAATATTGAATAGTCCCCTTTTTGGTTTCATTAGAACACCTAACAAGTAAGCATTCTTGACTACTGATCAAAATGTTGAACTGTGTTGAGCCCTGCGGTATCCCACTTGTTATCAGCCTCCAGCTAGACTACGACCCACATGACTAGCCACATGCTGAGTCCAACCATCCAATGGGTTTCATATTCATGGGATTGTTCTGCCATCCAGACTGTATTATCCTAAGTTGGATACAAAAATAATGTGGAAGACAGTTTCAGAAGCTTGCTAAAGCTGAAGTAAATGACATTGCTCTCCTATATAGGGATATCAGAAATACCAAATACCAAAAATCTTTCTTCATGGAAGGAAATATACAGTCAAATATTTCTTCATGGAAGGAAATATACAGTCAAATATGATATGGCCTTGATATATGATGACTGTTCCCAGTCACCTTCTCAATCATGGGCCCAGAAATCAGCTTCAATAAGACTCTGATTTTCCTTGGTACTGAAGTCAGTTAACTAGTCTGTATTTCCCTGGATTATTCGTTGGCACTTTTTGATAAAAACAACATTTACTTTCCTCCAATCAAGACAGATCTCCTCTGATTTTCATGAGTTTTGAAAGAACAGTCCTGTGAGGATAACTGCCAGTTCTCTTACAATCCTTACCTGCAACTTGTCTAGTTCCACAGACTACTGTGGATTAAGTTCTCACACGTAATTCCTGGCTTCATTTAATGATTCCTGACTTACATCCCTTTCTTCTACTCGAATCCCTTTCCTGTTCTTTCTTCGCAAGACAAGGAATGAAGTACATCTGTTTTATCTGTGTCCACTGTCACTAAGTCACTCACCTATTTAGCAACTCGGCCACCTTTTCATTGTTCAATCTTTTAAAACTTATTGGTCATAACCTGTTGCTCTTATTGGTCATTTTTCCAAATGACTGCCTGAATAGTTCCTTAACCATGCAACAAATGAATGACTTAAGAGCACTGATTGTTCATAAAGGCATAGTCCTGATGTCCAGCTTTGCCTCACCTGTAAGTGAAGAATTTGATTTTCATATTTGGACCTCACAAATAAATCCCCAAAGTCTTTCCACACCACAGTCATTCAGATACTACAATTCTATGTTTACTGCAAAATGTAATTGTTTTACTTGCATGGTATTGTATTTGCTGAAACATTTGCACTGAGTAAATCATGCTATACAATGAAGGAATATTTTTGCTTTCCAAATTTGTTCACATCTCAACATGTCAACAATTAAATCCTGGCATGTCTCTAAGGCATAAATAAGCAACCTACTCTCAATTCCTATTTTACAATTTACATTATATTATCAAAAATATGATTTCCTCAAACTTGACAAATGCATGTATCCTCATTCACAATTATTACCAATTTTAAATCTTAATTAAGTTATTTGAATTGCTTGAGTGAAAATTGAGGTTTCAGATCTCTCATATCTGTAAATCAATAGGTTATCATTTTATTTTGTATTTTTTATAGTTTATAATCTGATAATGCAAATCCATTTCCTTCTTTGTCTTGTTGTCTCTAAGATTTTATAAAATATATGTATTTATAAATTTATTTGCATATTTATATATGTAAAATATATAAAATATATGTATCACAGAAAAGCGGTGTAAGTTTAACAAGTGTAACACCAGACCCTAACACATTACCTTCTTGCAGAGTAATCTTGCAGAGTAAAGTATTATGACAAATAAAACCAACAATAGTCACATGAAGTCACATTTACTATTTCTGAAGGAAATATAAAAATAAACAAATAACAGAGAAAAAAAAAATATATAAATATATATATATAAATATATTTTTTTATCTTAATTTGTCAAAATTAAAATTTAGCACCAAAACACAAAGTTTTGTATCCATTTCATGTCTTGTAGCCAGAAATTAGAACAATACAATAATGCCTATTCAAATTACAAAATTTACAGAATGGTGGGGAATGAAAAAACAGACAAATAAAAATAAAGAAAAAAATGCAACTTTGTTTTGTTGTTGTTATTCCACACCTTTTCCCATATTTCTTTTAATCACACTATAGGCACTTGATTTCTTTACACCTTCTGACAGTGTACTGATTAACTCTCGTGATATTAGTGATTAGTATTATTCTTATCTGTATAAACCTTTTATTAGTTTTCATAATGACTTAGCTAGTATGTATTGTACTGTTGCCCTGTAATAGCTAAACTATAAAGAACTGCTCAGTTCTATAAACAGGTTATGGTACATATAGATACATTTTCCCATAGCTAAAAATAGTTAACTTTAGTACGCTAGAGTAAAATCTGTGGACTCCAACCCCATTTTCACTGTGTGCAGAAGTGTGACTTTACCAGTGAGACACTAGCTGGCTGCACAATTTTTACAGCATTGCTTCTTTGTGTTGCTATTTGCAGTGACAGCTGAGCTGTCACTGATGACCTACCTGTTCAGATTTGTGGGTGTTTGTATTTCATCTTAAGCCTCACTGCTGTCTTCAAGATGGCAAAGAGTGAATGAATTCAGTCTTTGGACACTGGTTCATAAAACTTCTCAAACCTGGATATACTCAGTGATGTGGGGAGCCCTTAAAAGCTCCGTAGCAAGTCTAAGAGAAAAAAAAAATCTATAGTTTACAGTATATTGCCTGTGTTAATTTGGAGAATAAAATAAAAGTGTATGGTAGATCATGCTAAGAAAACATTTAAGACTTGTAAATTATTGGATATCAATTAATGATCATATGCATGTAATTCTTTTTAAAAAGCCATTACTCACCAAACCCCATGAAGAAATTAGCTGTTTTGATTTCTCATTCTTGCATTCTCTGATATGCTGGTCTGCAGAAGCTACCATTATAAACACAAATAACCTTATTGTTTTCATTTACTAAAGTCATCTGCAAATTTGTTTTTTCACTACATAATCTTTTTCATGGTGACTAAAAAAGGGTCATTAATGCATATGTGTTCAGCCTATATTCTAAAATAAGAGTTTACATATCTTCTGTGTAATACTTTGTATCATTGTATTTGTTAATATGTAGTTTACTTAAAAACTATAGATTTCTTCAACCTAATTTACTGCTAATTAAAGACTTTGCATTGTGCTAGGACTGAAGGATTAGGCCATAGATTTTAAGAAATCTCCCTGACAACTGATCTCTCCTTACAGCTCTTAAATAACTGCTAGCACAGATAGCTTGGTGGTTTTCTATATAAATGAAGGCCAAGTCCTTATTCTGTTAAAGCCATTGGCAAAATTCCTGCTGAATTCAGTGGGAACTGATTTTGACTCTTAAGCCTTGGCTGTCAAACAACAGCTAGCATCCATAGTGATAAACACCTATTCTATTTTTTTATTTTTCCTAACCTTGACAATATAATCAGGTTAATAACATTAAAGTAAAAAATAATGGCAATGTAGGTTGATAATACCATTATATTAGAATTGCTGTGTGACTGGCAGAAGATTTCTGTTCTTCTTTCCTTCACTTTTGCAAAATATTCCAGAATTTTCAGAATTCTGAAATTGTCACTGAGGATTAATGTTACTCTGCTAGCGATGTTCTGTAGGTGAAAAACATGGTATCAGGAAATGTATTATCCTTTTAGAATTAGAATTCTTTGTATGGGCAGTGCCTCATATGTTATGACCTGGTCCTGTGCAGTCCTAAGTATTGTAAGATTGTCAGCATATTCATCATCAAATGAAAACAGCAAAACATTTATTAACTCAAGATCAGATTACAGAAACCTGATTTGCAAGTATGCATGCTGCCAAAGCCAAAACAGTTAAGGGTTAACACGGTGGACTCCTTACAAAATTTCATTCAATAACTGAGTTATGTAACCTCAGAACTGAATGAGCAACGAGTGATGAAAGGCGTTGATTTGCTAGGTGGAGAGCAGAGTTGTTTATTCTGAGTTTAGCAAGGTTTTCAACACTGACTTTCATAACATTCTCATTGACAAGCTGTTGAAGTGTGGGCTATATAAGTGGACAGTGACGTGCAATGAAAGCTGAATTGACAGGCCAACATTGTTTCGGTCAGTGACAGAAAGTCCAACTGAAAGCCAGTCCCTAGCAGTATACCACAGGGGTTGACACTGAGTCCAAAATGACCTGCACAGTGGACAGAGTATACCCTCAGCAAGTTTGCATTTAATACAAACTTTGAGGAATGAGTGATACTCCATGACTGTGTTTCCATTCAAAAGGGCCTTCGAAAGACTACCAGTTGGGAAAAACCTTATGAAGTTCAACAAAGAGAATGCAAAGTGCTTTTCTGGGGGAGGAATAACTCCGTGCACTAGCAGACTACTTTGTAGCTTTACCTGTGATTCTTGGTAGATGGTAAGCTAACCTTGAGCCAACATTGTACCTTTGTGGGGTTGGACTCCCCATTACAAGAGAGATGTGTAAATACTAGAAAGCCCAGCAAACAGCTGCAACAATTAGGGTGCTGGAGCATTGTCATATCAGAAGAGGCTGAAAGAGCTGGAATTGTATAGCTTGGAAAACAGAAGACTCAGGAACATTGTATTCATGTGTTTAAATATATGACAGAGGAGGTGTGAGAACATGGAACCATACTCTTTTCAGTGATGCCCAGAGACAGAACAAGAGGCAATGGACAAAAATTTAAATGCATAAGAAGAAAAAACAAACCAAACCAAAACAAACAAACAAACAAAACTAATAAATAAATAAATACATGAACTTTTTTACTATGACTGTAGTTAAACATTGGAACTGATTGCCCAGAAAGGTTGTGGAACCTCTATCCTTGGAGTTATTCAAAACCTGAGTGGACTTATCACCAAACAACCTTCTCTAGCTGTCTCTGGTCTGAGCAGAAGGTTAGACTAGCCAATCTCCAAAAATCAATTCCAATTTTAACAGTCTTGTGCTTCAGTTTAATTCTGGCAGGCAATTATGTACCACAGAGCTGTTGCACCTCCTCCCCATTGTGATGTAGGAAACAGAAAGGTAAAAGTGCAAGAACTTGTGGGATGCAATAAAGGGAGTTTTTTAGGTAAAGCAAAAGTTGTGCATGCAAGCAAAACCATTTCCTGGAAAGCAGGGCTCGTCACATGTGACAGTTTCTTGGAAAGACAAATGCCATCACTCCAATGTTTCCCCCTCTTTCTTCTTTCTCCAGCTTTTATTGCTGAGCATGACATCACATGCCATGTCAGTCTGTGTCAGCTGTCCTCACTGTCTCCCCTCCCAGCTTTTGACTTCCCCCAGTCTCCTCACTCCAGAGCAGCACAAGAAGCACACGAGTCTTTGGTTCTCTGTAAGCACTGCTGTGCAACAACTAAACCAGCACAGTGTGTTATCACCACTGTTTTCACCAAAAATCCAAGACACAGCATCATATGAGCTTCTATGAAGAAAACAAATCAAACCCAGCCAAACCTGTGACTCTCTGATTTATATGTTAATAAATAAATAAATAAATAAATAAATAAATAAATAAATAAAAATGTTTTTGACTTTGTCTGCCTTAAAAGATGTAATATACACTGCAAATATAGAATTCTGAGGATTAGAATCTTTGCCCATTTTCTTTAAATATTCATAAAGAAGAACTGGCTGTAGTGATTATTCTGAACTCCTGGAAGCTGCATTCTCTTGTTTTACCAGAGCGTAATTTGGAGCAAAGTCCAAGATTTTCACAGATTCACCTCCAAGGTGGAGAAAAGTGGTATAGAAGACTCCAAGCCTGATGCCTCTTTTGCTAAGTTGTGGGGCATTGAAAGGAGTATTATTCTATCTTGACAGAGCCCTAGGGATATCTTTCCATCTTTGGCACATAAGAAATCTTTCCAACACCAAGTTTTAAAACAGGTAGATCAAAAATGTAACTGAGTGAGTTAACAGAAGCAAGCATCCAGAGTGCTTGTAGTGTGGAGATAAGCTGCTGCTCAGCCTCATAGGTATTCTGGTTTCTATCCTCTCTTCCTATTCCTGTTAAATAAATTCCTGATAAAGAAACAAAATGGTAAACAAGTGCATACTCTTCGTGTGCTGAATGAATAATTCAGAAAAGGGCTTTATCTTAACATTCATCCTGTGTGCCACACTGGTCATGGAAATTTTTTCCTAGTGTACAAGAAGGAATGATTTAGGCCCAGATGTGCAGAATAATTCACAGGTCAAAAGTCACTAGCCCTAGTTAAAATTACTTAAGAATTATAGAAGTTCTAAGAACTGAAGCCAAAGTAAAACATTCAGCAGATTTTCTTTCTCTAATACAAATGAAAGAAAGCTATTTAATTTATGTACTGACAGAAATATGTCTCATGTAGACTTACTGATTGACTATATTACATTGGAGATATTTATTTATGATCAAGATGTTTCTTTTTTAATTGCGGGTGTTATAAATGAAGATACAACTCAATCTGAATTTTGTAGTATTTATAAAAGGCAAGGAAACAGCGCTGAGTGTGCAGGCACACCGCACTTTCTAAATATACAGCACATTGCTTTTACATATTCATAAGAAACCCGAGTATGCCTAAATATATGTACAAACAGAAAAGGTATCAATTTAAATATAAACACAGCAAAGATGTCCGAATTCTGGCAAGTATTTAACAAACAATCCTTTAAGTCTATTACTATTAATGTCCATGACTGGGGGAGCATAGTTGGAGATGGTAGTCCTGGTTGAAGTACTCCCATATCTTCCATGACTTCATTAATTTTTCTCAGATCATATAACAGACTCCATTTTCCATTCCTTTTCTGGATTACAAACACCAGAGAATTCCAGGGCTAGTCATGGGAACAATATGTCTTGCTTTAAGTTGTTAAGCAATTTGGCCTTTGGGCCTTGCGTATCCTATTCTTCCCGGATCCAAGGGAGACATTTCCATCTCCTTTTCAAGGCCAATAGGGCCTGGGTCAAAAGGCACGTTCAGGTCAACAGGGGGCGTAACAGCAAATGCCTTCCATGGCTGTAGCAGCAGAGGGGCCCATGGCATAGCAGTCAGATCAGTAAAGGAGCCCACAGCTCCCTCACTGTCTGGCAAACCACACGTTTCTGACTGTGGCCCCACAAGGCTCTTTAAGGCCTCAGAGACTGCTTGCCAGGTGCCAAGCAATCCCACTGCAACCTTGTCATTTTTAGTTGCAGAGTCCCACACCTTGACCTCAGTTTGGTCCCATATTACAGGATCATAAACTGATTGGTAATAATAAGCTGTAAAGTTACCAGGACAGTCTTTGTTTCAAAGGATGTATGATTCCCCATAATGCACAACTGCTTACCAGCAAGGGGCAGTTGTGTGCGTAGGTCCTCTTCTGTTAGCTTGAGCTTTTTTCCAGCTCCAGTGCGCCTATTTCCAGCAACATTCTGTTCGTATTTCTCTGAGTGATTTGCAGTGTTTGGCAGAACCCATCTTCATGAGGTGATCAATGTGCCTGTTCCTGCCCTGGTCCCTGTTCTGCTTGCCTGTCCCTATTCATTCCGTTTTTCTACTTCTTTACTGATTACATAACTTAATTATACCATGTTGCCTTTTCATTTTGAGGATAGGCTCCCATTTTATACCCTTCACCCCACAGCAGTTCTTTTCAAAACAACTTTTCATTGGTCAAACAACTTTGCCCGGCAACCAGCAAACACCCAGCAACTTCCATGTCTTAAGGACTGGAAAACAAGCATTCGGAGACAGCAAGGTGTCTTCTGAATCATCCATTTTGTTCCCTCTAAACTCTTTACATTCCTGATGGCCACATCATTGTTAAGAGTCTGATGTTATCACCAATCATAGGGCTTGTCAACCCCCATGGCCACACTCCCACATCTCCCCCCTTTTTATTAACATCAACCATCTTCTTGACACGAATTATTACTCCATATATCACACAGGTCTCAGTGGTCAGTCAGACCCTGTATCAGTGAGTTCTTCACATCAGATAAAGTTATATGTGTAATTTTTTATTATCTTTATAAAATAACAGCATAATGCTAAAGGAATAAATGATAGTCACACATTATATCCACTTTTCACTGTTTCCTGGAGAAACATCTACTAAACTAAACTGATTATCTTAATTTAACATTGCATCCCACAGTGTAAGGCTCACAATGGTCTTCACCATTTACGAAAGGACTTTAATATGGCTTATGAAAGACACTTGAATGGTGACATATGACATAAAGAGAAATTCTAGACTACAGGACTTTTTACAAACTTTAACTCTTACAGTCTCCTCAGAAGGTAAAGTTTGTTATGACCCCAAATGGTAGGGCACATATTTAAAGTACCAGGTAAGATTTTGCTAATTTACTAGGTAACTTTAATATATTTATATATCTCAATATTATAGCTAAACAAATAAATATACTTAAATGTTATAAATGAGGTCTCAACTCAATCTGAATTCTGTAATATTTATAAACCAAATATTTCTAAAAGGTATAAAAGCTATAAAAGGTATAAAAGGCAAGTAAACAGCGCTGGGTGTGCGGGGAGTCTATGCTCCACCAACACACACACACAAATATCAAACATTCTAAATACACAGAACATTGTTTTAAATACTAAACCCAAGTATGCCTATACAATCAGAAAAGGTAACAAAGAATCCTTTAAGTTCCATGACTTAACAGGCTCCATTTTCCATTCCTTTTCTGGATTACAAACAACAGGCTCCGTTTTCCATTCCATTTAAACAATATGTCTCGCTTTAAGTTGTCAAGCAACTCGGTCTTCAGGCCTTATGTATCCCGTTCTTCCCAGATCGAAGAAAAGCATATCCATCTCCTTTTCAAGGCCAATGAGGCCTGGGTCAAAAGGCACGTTCAGGTCAACAGGGGGCGTAACAGCAAAAGCTTTCCATGGCTGTAGCAACAGAGGGGCCCATGGCATAGCAGTCAGATCAGTAAAGAAGCCCACAGCTCCCTCACTGTCTGTGAAACCACACGTTTCTTACTGTGGCCCCACAAGGCTCTTTAAGGCCTCAGAGACTGCTTGCCAGGTGCCAAGCAATCCCACTGCAACCTTGTCATTTTTAGTTGCAGAGTCCCACACCTTGACCTCAGTTTGGTCCCATATTTCAGGCTCATAAACTGATTGATATTAAGGAGAATAAGCTGTAAGGTTACCAGGACAGTCTTTGTTTCAAAGGATGTATGATTCCCTATAATGCACAACTGCTTACCAGCAAGGGGCAGTTGTGTGCGCAGGTCCTCTTCTGTTAGCTTGAGCTTCTTTCCAGCTCCAGTGTGCATATTTCCAGCAACTTTCTGTACGAGCTTCTCTGAGCAGTTTGCTGAGTTTGGCTGAACATAACTTCATGAGGCGACCAATGTGCCTGTTCATGTCCTGGTCTCCATTCTGCTAATCTGTTCCTTTTCATTCCTTCTTTCTACTTCTTTATTGATCATAACTTCATCACATTGTGCTGCCTTCCTTTTTTTTTTTTTCTTCTTGAGGGCAGGCTCCCCTCTTATACCCTTCTCTCCACAGCAGTTCTTTTCAAAACAACTTTTCATTGGTCAAACAACTTTCAATGTAACAACAACAGCAAACACCCAGAAACTTCCATGCCTTAATGGCTGGAGAACAAGCAACCCATCTAGAGAACAAGCAACCCTGGGACTGCATAGAGTCTCCTGATTCAGCCTTCTTTGTTCCCTGTAAACTCTTTTACATTCCTGATGGCCTCATTGTTAAGAGTCTGATGTTATCATCAACCATGGGGCTTTTCAACCCCCACGGCCACACTATCAAATCTTCCCCTTCTTTATTAATACTAATCATTTTCTCAACATAAATTACCACTCTATATATAACAAAATATTTCACAACCTGAAGATATAAACTTAAACTGACAATATATGACATATAACTTAGATTTCAAGGTCAAAATCTGGCTCATGAATAGAAACAATAAAAGATATTTACAACCAATCAATCACCCATCTTTCTCAAACAAGCTAGTATATTAAGTATTATATTCTACTGTGTTTCAAACTAGCTTTTTTAATAGAATTTTCACAATACTGTGGTCCTCAAATGAAGAATATAATTTGCATTATTTTAGTAGGGAATGAGAAAGCATAACACTATCAGAAGTTATACAGAGCTGAATCAACAACAGTCAATTTAAATGATTCCATATTTTCACAATGTTAACAAAATGACACCCTGTAGGAAGCAATTGTATGAGTTTTTTCTGATTCTAGTCATTTGCCCTGTCATTAGGATGTCTGAGGTTCTGCCATTTGTCTATTGATAGCCTCTGCTGACAGTTTAAGTCCACAGCAATAACCTTTCAAGCAGCTAGCAACAATAGCAGCATCATGGATTTTGCTATGTATTATTTTCTTCAGCATGACTAAAAAATGGTGTCATATTATAGAAAAAGTTTCAACAGAGTAAAAAAGGATGTTGACAAAGAATTAATAGCTTTTCGTATAGCAAATTTAAAAGAAAGCATCAAGAATCAAACCTAAATTTTCAAACTAATTTATTTGTGGCTTTATTTACTTCTTACCTGCTACATTTTCTACTGAAAAGGATGACTGGTGAAATGTCTTTCCATATTTGAAAATAAATAAATATATTGTGGTGTAAAGACCATATGGACATCAGGGTTCTTTTAGAATCAGTAACTGCTACTACTTTATTGATGATGTAACTTCAACTCCAACTACATCTTTAGTGAGGACAAGCTCCCTTCTTTGCCCGAAACTGCAAACACCCAGCAACTTCCATGTCGTAAGGATTGGAAAACAAGCATTTGGAGTCAGCAAGGTGTCTTCTGAATTACCCTTTTTGTTCCCTCTAAACTCTTTACATTCCTGATGGACACATCATTAAGACTCTGATGTTATCACCAACCATGGGGCCTGCCAACCCCCATGGCCACACTCCACAATATATAAATAAATAAACTACAAAATGTAAGGGAAGACTATAAATATGACTCATAATTTCAGCTTTAACAAAGATATGTTATAAATGAAGACTAATAAAAGGTATAAAAGGCAAGTAAACAGCGCCGGGTGTGCGAGGAGTCTACACTCTACCAACACGCACACACGAACATCAAACATTCTAAATATACAGAACATTGCTTTTACATACAAAACTCGAGTACACCTATACATATGTACAATCAGAAAAGGTAACAAACAATCCTTTAAGTTCCATGACTTAACAGTCTCCGTTTTCCATTCCTTTTGAACAATATGTCTTGCTTTAAGTTGTCAAGCAACTCAGCCTTCGGGCATTATGTATCTCATTCTTCCCAGGGAAGGGAAACGTTTCCATCTCCTTTTCCAGTTCAATAGGGCCTGGGTCAAAAGGCACGTCCAGGTCACCGGGGGACATAACAGAAAAAAAGCCTTTGATGGCTGTAGCAGCAAAGCGGCTGATGACATAGCAGTCAGATCAGTAAATGAGCCCACAGCTCCCTCAATATCTGGCAAACCACACGTTTCTGACTGTGGCCCCACATTGGCTCTTTAAGGCCTCAGAGATTGCTTGCCAGGTGCCAAGCAATCCCACTGCAACCTTGTTGTTGTTAGTTGCAGAGTCCCACACCTTGACCTCAGTTTGGTCCCATATTACAGGATCATAAACTGTCTGATTGGTAATAATGAGAATAAGCTGTAAGTTTACCAGGACAGTCTTTGTTTCAAAGGACGTATGATTCCCCATAATGCACAACTGCTAACCAGCAAGGGGCAGTTGTGTACGCAGGTCCTCTTCTCTCAGCTTGAGCTTCTTTCCAGCTCCGGTGCGCCTATTTGCAGCGCCTTTCAGTAGGAGCTTCTTTGAGCGGTTTGCTGAGTCTGGAAAAACCTATCTTCATGAGGCCATCAGTGTGCCTGTTCCTGTCCTGGTCTCCATTCTGCCAGCCTGTTCCTCTTCACTTCGTTTTCCTGCTTCTTTACTGATTACATAACTTCATAGTGTTGCCTGTTTTATCTTGAGGACAGGCACCCCTCTTATACCCTTCTCTCCACAGCAGTTCTTTTCAAAACAACTTTTCATTGGTCAAACAACTTTCAATGTAACAACAACAGCAAACACCCAGAAACTTCCATGCCTTAATGTCTGGAGAACAAGCAACCCTGGGACTGCATGGAGTCTCCTGAATCACCCTTCTTTGTTTCCTGTAAACTCTTTTATATTCCTGATGGCCTCATCATTAAGAGTCTGATGTTATCATCAACCATGGTGCTTTTCAACCCCCATGGCCACACTCCCAAATCTCCCCCTTCTTTATTAATATCAACCATTTACTCGACATGAATTACCACTCTATATATAACAGATGTAAGAAACTTTCTTGAATAAACTCTTTTAAAGACCCTTACATTTTTCAGGTGTATGCTTGTAGTATTTCCAGCATTAACAAAATGTCCCTGTGGAAATTCATATTCTTCCCTTCTTTACACCTTTTTTCCCTTCTAACACCCTTCCACCTCCCCCTCACCTGATTGATTCCTCCTTGGAAGAAGGATTTATGCACTGATTGCTGGCATTCTGTGTGAGACAGTACATTTCTGATTATACATGTGTGAACTCACAAGGTAAATTTTAAACAAACAAAAAATAAAGTTTAGAGTAGTCCTATGGCTAAACTTTCCATATTTTTATGAAGCTTGGGGGGAAACAAGCAAACAAACAAAGAATCAAACCAATGGTCATCTTAAGTTTTAGGAAGAAATTGTAATACTTCAGTAGTACTTGAAAGGTTTGAGATTATGTCTGACCACCACTTGGCTATATTGTCTATACAGACTAGATCATAAGGTTCATTAATAGTTCCATTTCTGCATTCTGTGTAGGACCATTTCTGCAGGTCCTTCATTACTGTTTTCCTTTAGATGAGTAAAATCTCAGAGTTGAATGATATATGTGCTCACAAAAGGACATAAATATCAATCATATTGTTTCTCTTTTAATCACTCTTTTATTTATTTATGCATTTTTGCTGGGTTCTCTAGTAGTGTCTAATGTGGTGAGATAACCTATTTACCACCATAGCACTGACAAACTATGATATGTGAACTGCAGTCAACCTGTTTAGAAAATAGATGTCCTAAGTCCTTTCCTATAACCACTGAAAATATATAAAGAAACACAAGAACATTATGACTCAAAGATGACTCAAAGTTCTTTTTATAAAGAGGACAGATTTAGATTAGATATTAGGAAAAAATTCTTCACTGTAAGGGCACTGGAACAGGTTGCCTAGAGAAGTTGTAGATGATCCAGCTTTAGAGGTGTTCAAGGCCAGGTTGAATGGGGCCTTGGCCAATCTAATCTAGTGGGTGTCATCCCTGCCTATGGCAAGGGTTTGGAATTAGATGATCTTTAAGGTCCCTTCCAATCCAAGCCATTCTATGATTCTATAACTGTTATAAATGAAGTCTCAACTAAATCTGAATATAGTAATATTTATACTTATAAAAGGTATAAAAGGTATAAAAGGCAAGTAAACAGCACTGGTTGTGCAGGGACTCTACGCTCCGCCAACACGCACACAGGAACATCAAACATTCTAAATATATAGAACATCGCTTTTACATAACAAACCCAAGTAAGCCTATACATACATACAATCAGGAAAGGTAACAAACAATCCTTTAAGTTCCATGACTTAACAGTTTCCATTTTCCATTCCTTTTGAACAATATGTCTTGCTTTAAGTTGTCAAGCAACTCGGTCTTCAGGTCTTATGTATCCCGTTCTTCCCAGATCGAAGAAAAGCATATCCATCTCCTTTTCAAGACCAATGAGGCCTGAGTCAAAAGGGCTTTTCAACCCCCATGGCCACACTCCCAAATCTCCCCCTTCTTTATTAATATCAACCATTTTCTCGACACGAATTACCACTCCATATATAACAATGACTATTTTTTTTTCAGATGCATATTTATATATTTAAATATTTCTGTTGATGAAACTCTCTTTCTAAGAGTCCTTATGTTTTTATTTTTTGTGGTACAGTTTAACAATAAGTACTGCAAATTTTGAATAAGTATTATGTATCTAAGCTCAAATTGTCATATAAATCATGCAACATGTCATTTTACTGCAGACATATGCAGAGAGTAACAGAAAATATCATTTTGCCTTTTAAATTCCATGGCATGCAAATGGCAGTATTTGCAAATATTACTGAAGCTGAACTTAAACAAACAAACAAACAAACAAACTGCAGTATCCCCAAAGGTAAAATGGGTTATTCTATTTATAATGTTTTTTTGTTTTTTTTTTCAAAAGCACTGCCTGCATGTCACAAATGTCAATAACCATAGCTTCACAAAATCCATTGCATCAGAGATGTATAATGATGAGCTTACAGATGAGGAACTGAATCATGCCAATTATTAAAGGATATGTCTACATTTATAAATAGTACAGCATGATAGGTTTGAGTCTGTAGAGAAGAAAAAAAAGAAAAAAAAAAGAAAAAAAAAAAAAGAGCTGGTGCAAATAATATGATGTTGACACTAACTGAATTCCTGGAAATATTGCAAAGTGAAGAAAATGATCTGGAGTGATGTTAGTGTGATATATAATTTTCAAAAAACAACTGAGTTGTATGGGTTTGAGGGAAGACTGGTGATTTGTTATCCTGAGATATTCCTAACTTCATTTAATATAGTACTTGCGCCAGTGTCCTGTTATATGATCCACTAAATACAGTCTTATCTTTTGTGCTCCTGCTTCATGTTGAAATATTCTTGTGCACAGGTCAGTTAATGGACTGTTTTCTCCCTGTGAGTGTCATGCTTACAGCTGGTGAAAAGCAGACCACCAAAGAAATCCAGTGTTGTGTAGACCTCTCAGAGAACCATAGACTGAAGCCAATTATATGTTGAATTGCATTCTTGTTCAGTCTTGAAGTTCCTGTCCAACTCCATTTCACCTAAAAACTTCAAGCCCATCCAAGAATAATCAATTTTGTGAACTTTTAAGAACAACCTGCTCCACAATGCAAATCATAGAATATCAATTTCTGCTTCAAAAGTACACTCCTGATCTTAGTCAAAACTGTACCTCACACGTGCCCAAAGCGTTTGTGTGACAAAAAAAAATGTTGTGCCAGGAAATTAATTTTCATTACATCTTCTGAGTTTCATTCCTGAATTTTCTACATTTTTTTCTAAGCTGATACTCAGTTTTTTACTGTGTGAGAACATATGTCAGCTCTGGATACTCCTCTCTTCCATAAGCTGTACATGCAGCATGTTCCAGCATTCTGGTGCTACAAAACAGCTTTATATGTTACTTGTCATCCTGGAATAACGAATTCTGTTCAGAGCACTGATATCTTTGTAGAACCAAATGCATCCCCAGACAAAATAAATTCAATAAACCCAAACATAAAGGAAGTTTTAAAATGTCTCATGAATACAGATTAAAGGCTAATTAGATGTTCAAAAATATTATTTTAATTTTTGGAATGTGCAGACAGGAGTAGACAAAGAAAGGAAGGATGTAAGTAGAATTTGGGTTATTATGGCCTGGATAATTAGAGTGCAGTATAGGGAAGCAGCAAAAGGATAGAAGAGGAGAGATGAAAGATAGCTGTAAAGATACTGTCAGGGACTTTCACAGTTCCTAGAAATCCTCTTGTGCTTTTGGAACATAGGTGCAGTACTTATTTTCTGACCTGCAGAACTTAAATTGCAATTTTATATTGTTAAGCATCAGATTTGTGGGAGATGCAATTCAAATGTTTACGTATTTATTTATTTATTCTTCAATTCCACTTACCTGCAATCAGCTTTTGTATTTTATATTTCCTCAGGGTGAGACTCTGCAGGGTTCACAAGTAAGGCAAGTAGTGGTAAAGCAAACATCAGCCAAAGAACCACAATAATTAGTAAGTCATCCAATGTGACATTTCTGAAAGAGTAAAGGGTTCACATATAGGAGGAATTAGTACAGTGAAAAGTTAGGTGTCCATTAAGCGCCATCCAGATATCCCTAGCATAGCTAATCACAGTTTAGGTACTATTACGCTTGACAGCTTGACCCCTGTCAATCACAGTTGGTGCAATGTTGTGCTGAAAACAGAGCAGTCACTGAAGATGGCACTATTTCTAGCTAACCTGTTTTGGCAGAATATTTGTGTGCATCAACAGACTGAAATGTCACAGAGCTGAAGATGATGTGGGTGAATGTGAAAAAGCATAAAAGAGGAAAAGGAAGAAGCCAGAAAAAATGAAAATAATAATAATTAAAAAAAAAAAAAGAATAAAAAAAATACAAGGAAGAGCTGAAGATTAAATATATGAATCAATGTTGCAAAGAATATTCTTAAAACAACATACAGGAAAGAGGTTTTGAAGCAGGGGTATAGTTTAGGAACCCACATTAAGTATGAATGGAAACTGATCATTCGGGTTATTAAGTTCCTTGTGTCACAATTGCTCCTTAAGTAATTGTTAAACCAACCAGAATTCTTCATGCTAACTAGAACCTGAATGCACTTAACTAAATGACAGAAGGACAGTAACAGAAGCCTCAGGTCTGAAGAAATGTCTATCCTGTTATAAATGAAGTCTTAACTCAATTTGAATTTAGCAATATTTATAAAAGGAATTTATAAAAGCCAAGTAAACAGCACTGGTTGCACTTGGAGTATATGCTCTACCAACATGCACACACGAACATCAAGCATTCTAAATATACAGAACATAGCTTTACATACTAAACCCGAGTATGCCTATAAATATGTACAATCAGAAAAGGCAACAAACAATCTTATAAGTTTATTACTGATATATGGCATAATAATTCGTGTCAATAAAATGGTTGATTAATAAAGAAGGTGGAGATGTGGGAGTGTGGCCATGGGAGTCAGCGAGCCCCATGGTTGATGATAACATCAGACTCTTAACGATGAGGCCATCAGGAATGTAAAAGAGTTTACAGGGAACAAAGAAGGGTGATTCAGGAGATTCCATGCAGTCCCAGGGTTGCTTGTTCTCCAGCCATTAAGGCATGGAAGTTTCTGGGTGTTTGTTGTTGTTGTTACATTGAAAGTTGTTTGACCAATGAAAAGGAGTTTACAGGGAACAAAGAAGGGTGATTCAGGAGATTCCATGCAGTCCCAGGGTTGCTTGTTCTCCAGCCATTAAGGCATGGAAGTTTCTGGGTGTTTGTTGTTGTTGTTACATTGAAAGTTGTTTGACCAATGAAAAGGAGTTTACAGGGAACAAAGAAGGGTGATTCAGGAGATTCCATGCAGTCCCAGGGTTGCTTGTTCTCCAGCCATTAAGCATTAAGGCATGGAAGTTTCTGGGTGTTTGCTGTTGTTGTTACATTGAAAGTTGTTTGACCAATGAAAAGTTGTTTTGAAAAGAACTGCTGTGAAGAGAAGGGTATAAGAGGGGAGCCTGTCCTCAAGATGGAAAATAAACAAACAAATAAATAAATAAATAAATAAATAAATAAATAAATAAATAAAGGAACACGATATAATGAAGTTATGTAAGAAGGAATGAAAAGGAAGAGGCTAGCAGGACGGAGGCCAGGACAAGAACAGGGACACGGATCACCTCATGAAGATAGGTTCGGCCAAACTGAGCAAACTGCTCAGAGAAGCTCATACAGAAAGTTGCTGGAAATAGGCTCACCGGAGCTGGAAAGAAGCTCAAGCTGAGAGGAGAGAACCTTCTCAAACTTTCTAAATAGAAAACACTGCTTTTACATATTAAACCAGACTATGCCTATATATATGTACAATCAGAAAAGGTAACAAACAATCCTTTAAGTTCCATGACTTAACAGTCTCCGTTTTCCATTCCTTTTGAACAATATGTCTTGCTTTAAATTGTCAAGCAACTCAGCCTTCGGGCCTTATGTATCCCGTTCTTCCCGGATCAAAGGAAAGTATATCCATCTCCGTTTCAAGGCCAATAGGGCCTGGGTCAAAAGGCACATCCAGGTCAGCAGGGGGTGTAACAGCAAATGCCTTCCATGGCTGTAGCAGCAAAGGGGCCGATGACATAGCAGTCAGATCAGTAAATGAGCCTGCAGTTCCCTCAATATCTGGCAAACCACACGTTTCTGACTGTGGCCCCACATTGGCTCTTTAAGGCCTCAGAGATTGCTTGCCAGGTGCCAAGCAATCCCACTGCAACCTTGTCATTTTTAGTTGCAGAGTCCCACACCTTGACCTCAGTTTGGTCCCATATTACAGGATCATGAACTGTCTGATTGGTAATAATGAGAATAAGCTGTAAGGTTACCAGGACAGTCTTTGTTTCAAAGGATGTATGATTCCCCATAATGGACAACTGCTTACCAGCCAGGGGCAGCTGTGTGCGCAGGTCCTCTTCTCTCAGCTCAAGCTTCTTTTCAGCTCCAGTGCGCCTATTTCCAGCAACATTCTGTACGTATTTCTCTGAGCAGTTTGCTGAGTTTGGCTGAACCTATCTTCACGAGGCGATCAATGTGCCTGTTCATGTCCTGGTCTCCATTCTGCTAATCTGTTCCTTTTCATTCCTTCTTTCTACTTCTTTATTGATGACATAACTTCATTACATCTTGTTGCCTTTTTTCATCTTGAGGACAGGCTCCCCTCTTATACCCTTCACCCCACAGCAGTCCTTTTCAAAAACATCTTTTCATTGGTCAAATAACTTTGCATATAACAGCAAACACCCAGCAACTTCCATGCCCTAATGTCTGGAGAACAAGCAACCCTGGGACTGCATGGAGTCTCCTGAATCACCCTTCTTTGTTCCCTGTAAACTCTTTTACATTCCTGAATGGCCTCATCGTTAAGAGTCTGATGTTATCATCAACCATGATAACATCATGGCTTGCTGACCTCCATGGCCACAATCCCAAATCTTTCCCTTCTTTATTAATATCAATCATCTTCTTGATACGAATTATTATCACAACCCCGATACCAGACAAGAACTTCACTGAAGCTGTACAGGTTTTATTTTTCCTATTCCCTCCACCAGTGGGCAGTTAAACATACAGTACCAGAAGTATATTCCATTAACATCCAGAGAGCTTGTAAATTTGGAATACTTTTTCATATTTTGAAACCCACCTCGGTATCACTAACTCTCACTAAAGTTCTACACAATATTATATACATTTTTCACATCCAACAGGTGTACCTGTTATACATTATTAATGTTTATTTTCACTTTTATTTTATATAAATTAGGCTGTTAAAATCGATACTTTTGTTTTAGTTAGTTTTTACTTTAATTTATTTATTTATCTATTAAATCAAGGGCCAGTATTTATTTATTTATGTATTTATTTACCTGATTTAGAGGTTTCCTTCTGGGTATATTTATGCTTAATTCTTATGCAATTATATTTAACACAACAAAACATTAAATACTCAATAGGTGTTAAAAACAGAAAATTCTTTATGATGCAGATAGAATAGTCTAGGTATTGACACAAATAGGATGCTTCAATTTTACTGAAAGAGAATGAAAATAGGTCCTTCATCTTTCTAAACTGAAAATACCATCAACAACCCACATTTTTAGGAGACTGAAACATGCCACAACACCATGTTTATAACAAGCAAATTAGCCCAGAACTTTTTTTATTTCCATTATGTTTTCTACATAGTTCTGTTTCTCTTTTTTCTCTACCCTATTATGTTGGCATTACATGGTAAGAAAAGTTTATGGCTTGTTTGTCAGTCCTTCTGTTGGTTGAACTTGGCTAGCTCACCTGTGCATATAAATATATGTGCTTAAATACAGTAGTCATAGACTAAGTATTCCTTTTCGGTGGAGACCGACTATTGGAAAGATCTCACATAAATAAAGTCTTGCATAATGCCACAACAACAGTAAACTGCAACCTGCTGTTATAGAATTTTCTGGAGTCAGGCACAGCTAGAAATGTTATGAAGAACAGAACTGATTTTGTACTAGCAATTATAACAACTACTTTTAATAGCTTCTTCTAGTCAGCAGATAGAATTTATGGAAAGTGGTACACACAACTAGATTCACTGTGTGAGAAAGTGAATTCTACTTGTCAGGTTTGTTCCAAATGGAGGAACAATAGCAGTGTAGTCTCCTAGATAAAAGCTAAAGTAGGTAACATAAAATCATTTGATGGCCTTGTAACCGTTTTGGAAACTTTGATGGTTTTGTCTCTCTTTAGCTTCAAGTTACTGGTCAGTTTAAGTTTCTGTTTGCCTATACAATTAATATATATACATATACAATTAATATATATACATATACATATACATATACATATATATGCAGATATATATACAGGTATATATATCTATCTATCTGCCAGCAGAAAGTACCCCAGAGAATTGGGTAATGGTATGTCTCTCTGGGATCATACAGTGATTATACAGCCAGACTCATACAAATTCTGACTTTATATGAGCACCAGTTCATTTAAATGGTAGTTGAATAGCTGACTTCAGAAGGGGCAGAAGACTGGACTGGCACTACGGGGGACACCAGGCTCTGCCGCATAAAACGTGCTACGTCCCGCGGCTGGCGGTCTCCAGGGGAGGGCTGTCGCCCTGCCGGGAGGGCCTACACAAAGCGAGCTCCCTGCAGAAATCGCTGCAGTGGCCGCGGCGTGACGGGCTCAGGGCCGGGAGTCAGAGGAAGGCCGTAAGCACCGCCCGACGGCAATTGCAGGTGCCAGAGCGCCACCTGGCGGCCGGCAGGCGGAGCGCAGGCGGGGCCGGCGCGACCGCCCGCCCACTGCCGTGGTTGCAGTAGGGCGATGGCCGTTAAGGCCATTGCGGTCGGCCGTTCAGAAACGGAGGGCCGTCGTCTGCCTTCCGTCAGGCAAAAAGAGAACGGGAGAACGGGATTTATTTATTTATTTATTTTAATTTACTTTTGGTTTCTGTTTCCCAGATTCATTACGTCATCCTTTTTTTTTTTTTTTTCACGTGGAAGTTGCCTGGGAATAGCATTTAAAGAATCACCCTGCTAATTAACATTCCTTATTTCTGTTTTCTGCATTGTACTTTTATACAACCAGTGCATTTTGACGCTGAAATATGTCAAAATGGGGGAGAGATTTCTGCCTGAAAAATATAATTAGTTTCTTTTACCATATTCTGAATATATGCTGTTGGAATAACATACTGAAACAGAACAAACCACAGTTTGAGAGGTTCCTTTGTCCTTTTCAATGTTTAAACAAAAAAAAAAAAAAAAAAAAAAAAAAAAAAAAAAAAAAAAAAAGCAGGTTTATATTTATTTATTTATTTATACATATGAAGTGACCTGCTATCAAGAATGTCAAGAAAGACATTAAGAAAAGGTCTGTGCTCCAGCACTGTTTTTTAGTTTCCCAATACAAAGGTCCTGCTGGCTGAATTAAATTTGGTTCAGTGGTTGAATGTCTTTAACAAAGTTTCCACAATCATCTTCCCTTCACTGCAGCTGGGCAGGAACCTTGATGGGCAAAGCATGAACTGTGCAAGGGAGATGACTGGTATAGCACAGCCGTGCAGACCTTTTACAAGACTATTTTTTATGAGGTATACATATTTCTGTGTATGTAAACAAAGCACTAAATATTCCCTTTTTAAGATTCAGTGCAAGCAATTATTAATGTACAAGAATTAAGGGAACACCTTATTCTCTTTTCTTATAACTAATGATGTTGCGGCTGATATGTTGATATGTGTATTTCTGATGATACATTTTCTTAACTCTTCATTGCTAATGTTTTCTGATGCTTAATTCATTACCTACTTCTAAACCTTTCCATTCTGAAATCTAAATTGTAGGGAGAAAAAGTCAATTTATGTCTCAAGCATTTTCTATACTGCATCTAGGTCAGTTCTTTATAAATTTAATCATGTAGTGGACATTTAGTATCTGTTATGCTTTAATGCTACATGATATCTCTCTTTGCCCATCCAACTATGACCTCTATTCAGTAACTAAATACTTAAGAAATAAATCAGTGACAAAGAAGCTATGGCAGAAGATAATTTTTATTTTTATTTTTTTGGTGATGTGTTCAGCTTCCAGAAATAAACTGCACCCTTGCTCACATCAGATAAATGTCCCAAGACATGGTTCCTACATACACGATTTAGTGATTCCTAATTACTTGATCTTATCAGTGCATGTTGAGTAACTTGAAATTCAATTTTATCCTGCAGCAAGACCAAACAAATATTTAAGTATACAAGTAAGTTTTTTTGTTTGTTTGTTTGTTTTTTTCATGGATTGAATCTTCTGGAAAATTTAGAGGTGAAAATTGAAATGTTTCATGTGGATTCAGTGTCACATGAAACTATGTAGGCTTGAGGTGAATTTGGAAAAATGTCAAAATCCTTCAGGTCTTTATCAGGGTGTTGTGGTTTTAGCCAGCTAGGCAGCTGAGCTCCACCACAACTGCTCTCTCACTCATCTTGTGCAAAGGGAAAGGGGGAGAAAATACAATGAAGAGGACTCAAGGGTTGAGATAAGGACAGGGAGATCACTCAACAATTACTGCGACTGGGCAAAACAGACTCAGTGCAAGGAGATTAGTAAAATTTTTTGCCTCTTACTAGCAAACAAGAGAAGTGAGAAACAATGGAAAGAAACTAAAAACATCTTCCCCCAATCCAAACTCTTCCACCTCCTCCCCCCCAAGAAGCACGGGGGAACTGGGAAATGGAGGCTGTGGTCAGTCCCTAAAGCCACCACTCCTTCTCAGTCACTCCTCTCCCCTGCTCCACATGGGGTCCCTCCTATGGAATGCAGTCCTTCCCAAACTGATCCTGCGTGCTCTTCAGCTCTTCAAGAACTGCTCCAAATATGGGTTCATTCATATGAATGGTCCATATTCATGGGGTCCATCCACCAGGAGCAAACTGGATCCCCCATGGGCAGCAGCTCCTGCCAGGTAATTTGCTTCTGCATGGCCTCCACTCCACAATGCAGCTTTGTCCCGGGACCTGCTCCTGCGGGGGCTCTCCATGGGCCACAGCCTCCTCCAGGCCACCTCTACCTGCTCCACCAGGGGCTCCTCCACAGGCTGCAGCGTGGAGATCTGCTCCACCATGGGACCCATGGGCTGCAGGAGGTCAGCCTGCTCCACCAAGGCCTTCTCCACAGGCCACAGGGGAACTGCTGCTGCATGCCTGGAGCACCTCCTCACCCTCTTTCTTCACCGACCTCTGTGTCTGTCTGCAAGGCTGTTTCTCACTCCTCACTCTCCCAGCTGCTGTTGACACAGTTTGTTTGTTTTATTTTCCATTTCCTAAACACTCTGTCACAGAGAAGCAAATAATCTCACTTATTGGTTCTGCCCTGGCTAGCAGTGGATCCCTTTGGAGCTGGCTGAAAGTAGCCCTTATCTAACATGGGGGCAGCTTCTGGATTCTTCTCACAGAAGCCACCCCTGCAGACCCGTGCTACCAAAACCTTACCACATTACACAGGGTAATTGATAACATGGCATTGGATTTAATCAAATTGGGAGAAAAAAAAAAAAAAAAGATTTTCATTCCAAATAATTTCTTCTTGTGGCACATCCTGGCAGTTTTAATTTAATCATCACATTTCTTCTCTTTTCCCTGTTTGAGCCTAGCTTTCCATCTGGACTATTTATCTCATGCTGTAGCAATAGCAAGTTATAGCAGAACAGACAGGTGGAACCTGCACATTCTGACTAAGCACAACTATTAAAAAATTTTCCAGTGAACTTTTGAATTAGATGCTCTTTATATAAATATATATAGGGAGAGGTACTCTCCATCCGATTTCCAAGCTTTGTGTGTCCATCTTTTCTTCTCCTTAACGCCATGCTCCATGGTGGTAGTATTTATACATGCTCTGTTAATCCAGACACCATGAACAGAAAAAACAGAATTTGCTTTGAAAATAATGAGACATAATATAAATAACCCATACAGGAAAAGTAAAGGGTGCTGTTCTGAATCTGATTTAGGTTTTGTTATGATCGCTTGTCTTTTACAGGCTGCTTTTCAATTTTTTTATTGAATTTCTCTGTGTTTTCACAGAATCACAGAATTTAAGAGGTTAGAAGGGACCTCGAAAGATCATCGGGTCCAACCCCAGTTTTGTGTAGGTCTGCTTTGCAGTTTCTCATTGCAAGTCTTGCACAGGGATTCTTCCCTCAAGACTTGTCATCACAGTTGCTTTCAGATTCTTACTGTTTTCCTTGCCAGTTTAAAAATTTGTAATGGTCATGCAAAACAGCACTACAATGATGCAAAATCACATGTCTTTCCTGATCACAAGCCAAGCTACTTGCTCATGCAGATACTCTAATAGATTCCTCTTCATGATGATTAATAAATCAGTTATTTCTGCAAAAAAATGCACTGTATTAATGTAGTAAGTTAATATAATAAATTTTGTTTTCAAGTAAGGTACAAAAAATTAGCTAAAACTATTAAATAGTAATAAATAATTGAAATATATTTTTTTTTATTATTGCTTGAGTGATTGAATCAGTCCTGTCCTTATAGCTGCATTTCTACCCTAAAAATCATGGTGTAATTTCTCACAGTAATGACTACTGAACTTCCCCAGATTGTTTCTGAAATATGTCCAGAGTACACTAAGTTTGCCCATGATGTAGCCTCTTAATGGTCAGTAGTCAGGAAAGGTCTGTCGTACATTTACAACAGCAGGTAAGGAATCAATCCAAGCTCAGTGAAATCTTCTCAAATACAAAATAAAAGTTTTTTACCTATATTATTATTGTTTTTACATGCAGCTTATATTGCCTAGATTATTTTAACTGTTAGTTCAATGATTAATAGCATTTCAGTACAACCATGGGAGTATGCTTGATATTCAAAGTAGCAATTGAACACTATAAAGTAGTGCAGTGGTGCTTTTTCTGATATCAGTGTCAACTTTAGTCTACTTCACAGGGTAATTGACAGCAGTATATATTAAGAAATTACCTTTTTTTTTTTTTTTCCCAGTCCACTCTTCTGCAAGTTCCTTAGACAAGCAGAATCTAGCATGAACCACAAAATGATCCTAAGCAAAAAATACAGAAGCACAATGGATTTTTTGTTTTGTTTTGTTCTGATTTAAAAAGAAAAAAAACTAAAGCCTACTAAGTATAATAGAACACTGTAAACAGATTTAGTACAGTAAGCAGCACTGTAGCTTTCTCCCATATGGATTAGCTAATAACATGTCTTGTTATTTTTGAAGCAAACAGGTTGTTTTCTCTTCATATTGCTCAGATTGGCAGTAAATGTATGAATAGGACTACTATGGAGACTGGTGAGGAGAGAAAAAGAGAAGATGGATATCATTACAGAATTCTTAACATTTCCTTACTATATTTAACCCAGTAGCAACTCAAGTTTTAAAACTACTTTACAGTTTTTCAAAATTGGGCTTACTTAGAAAATAGGTTTGTTTGTTTGTTTGTTTGTTTGTTTTCTGGAAGTAGCATATTTCTCAGATTTTACTGTCAATCTTAAACTTGCAAAAATCACAGGACTACCTCTGATGGTATCTGGAACTTGAAGGAAAAGCATTGCAAAGTTAAACTGCTCAACAAACTTCTGTACGTCCTTAGCTTGCTCAAGAAAGTGTAGCTTGCATGACAAATTTGTATCATTTTCTACAAAAATAATCTAGATATTCTTGTCTCTCCAGATTATGTCTATCTTCCCGGGTATATAAATTCCTCGTAGATCTGAAAGAAAGGGAAATTTCTATGTAGGTATAATTTTTAGATAAGAATGAAAAGACTCAGGTCTTGAGACTTTGACAACCTCTGATAACCAGGAAACAGATATACAGGAGAGTCCACATCTACACCTTCCTACTGAGACCACAACATGCTGTTAAAATCTTAATGCCTTTAACACTGCAGAGCAAATGTCTGCTGGACTACGTCTCTTGTGACTAGTTAGTAGAGAAACTGGACAGCAATAGGAAGCAAAAATAGGAAACAAAATAGGAAAGCAGGACCCTAGAAAATTTCTATCAGCATTCATTTTTCTGCCAGTCTCTGAGAAACATGGTTCTGCCATAATCACACAGTGCTTAATGTACTGTGTGATTATGTAAAGAAATAATACTACTTCTTTGTCACACACACACAATAATAATAAATAATAATAATAATAATAATAATAATAATAATAATAATAATAATAATAATAATAATAATAATAATAATAATAATAATAATAATAATAACACTGATAATAATAATAAGATTATTATTATATTATTATATTGTTGTATAATATTAATATTAATGATGATAATAATGATATCATGGCAGTACCTCTATATAATTTGATGCATCTTCCCTCAATAGAATTACAACTTAAATTTCACTTATGTCACTGTTTGTTATCTAGTCATGACAAGGGTTTCACCAGTTTTGCAGTATTCCTTTTATGCTCACTTTTATATCTTTTATATGCTGGAAAGGTATTGGTACCATCTTTCATTTTATTAGTCAGATTTCTTACATTTTAGATTTCTTTCTTCTCTTCTCTAGCTTTTAGCTTGTTAGGAGTAAAGGAAGATGATAATTCCCAGTTTGTGCTTACAAGTGAACATGTGGGTCTTTACTGAAGAGTAGTCCTTCTTGAATGTAAAAAATGCTGTATCCAATACAAATTACAGTGTGGTAGGCTCTTTGCACTGAGTAAATAATTCAGAAAAGAGAGAAGTTGAAATACACCTACCCTTTGGCACATGCAAGCTTCTTTCAAGTACCCAAATCTCCTTCAGGATGTGTGCAAGTAGAAGAAACACTGATGTAGTTTTAAGCCATGTCCACACCACATTGTAAAATGGGTTGAAAACAGGAACATATCTTTACCTTTACAGACTGCCATTAAGCACAGATCCTTAACATGTAAGCTTTCTCTCTTACATTTTCCCAGTGCTTTGCAGTTTCACATTCATCCTAAGCAAAATAGCAAAATCCTACTGTGAGAACTAAGAGCAATTAAAATACTAACTTCAAGTCTTTGGTGTTCAATATTTTCTTATCATATTGATGTGTTTCCATTTAGTTTGTGTATGTGATTTAAAAAACAATTGTTTTGCACTGGTTTTGAATAAGGTTTACTTCCACCAATAAAATCCCAAATTTATAAAAATTAGAGAAAGAGAGGGAAAGAGAGAAATGCTACTTATAAGGACAATTGTCTGTGATAAGCTAATATCTTTTAACATTCCAGCAATTTAGCTGCAGACTGGCTGATTTCTAAAAATGCAGGACAAAAGAAGAGAGAGAAAGAAAGAAAGCCTTAGCTCAGTAAAAATCCTGCACAGTGGGTTTTGACAGAGTTTAAAAATAAAACTGAGACAAGGTAAATCTGGATTTGAATGGCCTACTTTTTTTTTTTTTTTTTTTTTTTTTTTCCCAGATTAATTTGCACACTGACCCTTTAAACTCTTGTTCCAAGCACTATAGCCTTAGGCACAGCCACAAGGCATAACCATCCCCTGTAGTGTGACTTCATCATAGGTTCTCACCTCCTTGCCCAGCTAGTCCTGAAATATCTACTCATTTTTCTTGCCCCACTTTTGTTATGCTTTCATATATCCAACATAATGAAAAGTAGCTGGTACTGCTAGCTCTTTATAAATGAAATCCATTGAAGAAGGGAAGCTAAAGAAATCTTTTTGCTTTCCCAATTAAAATCCAGAAGGAAAAATAAAATAAAATAAATAAATAAATAAAATCCCTTACATAAAGTTAAATAATTTCTTTAAGAAAAATACTTTATAGATGAAATAATACCTTGAACTATTAATAGCCTACTGCTGAACATTGATTCTATGGAAAATAAATAAAATAAAATAAAATAAAATAAAATAAAATAAAATAAAATAAAATAAAATAAAATAAAATAAAATAAAATAAAATAAAATAAAATAAAATAAAATAAAATAAAATAAAAAAGAGAGAGAAAATCCAGGAACATTTTCAGTTAGAATGTGGATCAGGGTAGATCTAGATCTTAAATCTCAAACTTTTAATAGTCAGGTTTTTTAACATCAATAAATATTATTTTTAATGTGACACACATTTGCTAGTAAAAGAAATAAAATAAAACTAGTATAATCCATAAAGTCATTTTAAATTAGTATTATTTTTCCCTTGTTTATGTACCTTACTGCATTCTTTTAAAGTGATGCATGTTTGTTTGCTTGTCTGGTTTTTCCAAAGTATTCTGTGTTTTCAAATGAAATGTAGAATTAGGATAACTATTTGTGCTGACCTACTAAATCCTGTGCCCTATTTGTGGTATAGATTTATGGATTTTTAAGGCCAGAATAGTTATTGCTCCTGTTTCCAGGTGGCTTAATACACACCGAGAAAAATAATGAACATCTGTTCCCAGGATTCACATTAAGCTGCTGCAGTTAAACAAAAAATCTATGCTTTTGACTCCCTGTAATATAGTCAGCAAGACCTACTTAAAAATACTGCAGTCACAAGCTCAGATTTTTTTGTGGAATCATGACAACAGTCAGCAAAGTTGTGGAACCAATATTTTGTTCTTACTATTCACAGTGCTGCTCTGATCACATCAACTTTAAGGAAGACAAACAAACAAAAAAGTGCCAACATTAATTAAAACTGTGTGATCAACAACTTTTTTGTTTGTTTGTTTGTTTGTTTGTTTGTTTAAGGAATCTATACCCATTCACCTTTCTTTATTGTTTGTTGTCTTCTAATTTTGCATCAGTTCTCTGGAGTCTTTAGATCTGTTATCATTCTATTAGAGTCAAGCCTGAAGAGCATGTTCCTTCAGATAGAAAACCTTGGTTGTTATTTTCAATGCGGTAACCATTCAAGCTTGTCAAAAGCATTATCAGAGAAATCCCCATGAAATCTCATTATTTTCTGGCCAGAGAAAGCTGAATCCCACAGTTCCACTCTGCAAGATTTGTCTGAAATGAGAACTTCAGTCTGGAGACTCCACTAACTACTAGCTTACAGTACTGTTTATAACCATTCTAAGTTTTGAGAGTTTAGGCTGAAACCTATTTAATTAAACAAAACAAAACAAAACAACAACACCAACAAAAACTTCCCATTGATTGTCTTTTCTTTTCATTTTCCTTCTGAGATTTTCTTCCTGCCATGCCACTCTTGAAGATGATTTATTACAATAAATGTTATTTAACCTCAATGTAAGAGGGAACAACTGTAATAAAAGAGGGAACAAGTGGTGTTGTATTTTTTTCTTTTCCATGTCATTACATTTCAAACCTTTATTTTAATTACAAGGCATTCATTGTTTCAGGGTGATTTTAAACTAATTGCTGTGTTTGTCTGGAATTACTTCACTAAAGTTTAAGTGCTTCTCAGGCCTGATAAAAATTGACCTTTAGGTGTTAAATATTAAATATGAGAACTCACATTATGCATTGGTGTAGTTAAAATATGCTGGAAGACCATACTGGTTGTTTATACATGTCAAGGCTTTCCTGGGACTTTTTGTTTTTCTTTCTTTTACTCACAGACAAATAAATAAATAGGATCATAGGATACTATTCATTGAGGATCATAGAATCACAGAGTATCCTGATCATGACCCGTGATGGTCATCAAGTCCAACTTCAGACTCCAGACAAGAGTTAACCTTGTAGAGTTAAACCATGTATCTTAGAGCATTGTTCAAATGTTCCTTGAACACTGATGGGCTTGGATGGACCAATACCCTGGGGAACATGTTCAGTAGTTTGACCACTCTCTCAATGAATCTCTCTTTTTCCAAACAGCTATAGTTTAGCTATAGTTTTAGATATGTATACCTACAGTTTGAGATGTCCCCCAAAAGGGTGGACATGCACATCTCATACTGGCCTAACACATAAAAAGTTGATTCCACAAACCCGTGAAAATTGTCTTGTGTTCTGTATCAACTGCTAACTATGCATGTGTTTTGTTAAATCTGCTGCCATTGTTGCTGTAGAGGGGATATTTCTTTAGCTTTTTTTAGGAAACAAACCATGTCTATACTGAAGCTGACGTTCAGAGCACAAGATACTCTGTGGGGCACCTGTCTTTAGCCCTTAGACTGACTTGCAGACAAAGCAACAACACAAAGCTAATAAGTGTATTGAGAACACAAGGTCAGGAAGTTTCCAGAAGGAAATACTGGCTTTGATTGCAGACATAAGTAATGAATTTGCTCTTGGAAGTTGTCAGCAAAACATAACATTGAGTTACCCAATGTCTCCTAGCTCACAATTTAGTAGTCTCTTATATGGCACCCTTTGCTCTTCCTTCTACTCACCTCATATTCTCAGATACATGGAATAAGAAACTAAACAAGTAAAACAGGGTAGGATATACCAAAGTAAGCAGTATTTGAAAAAAACAAACACAAGGCAAGCAGATAAATAACTTAATAGAACATACCTCTCTTAGAAGTACCCAGTTCACTACAGCATTTCCTCCTACTTTTTCCCATGTACTGCTGTACAATCCATCCTTTAGTTTCTTGTTCCTTCTGAACTTCACAGCATTGCATTGTCTTAGGAATGCAACTCTAATGCTAAATTATGGGAATAGTTTCTTCTTCCCATATCTTCCTCAAACATCTCTAAAGAATTACTACACATTTTCCTACTAGGGAACAGGTGTGGGGTTTTGTTTGTTTGTTTGTTTTTGTTTGTGGTTTGGGCTGTTTATTTTGTTTTGTTGTGTTTTGTTTTAGTGTTTTTGTTGTTGTTGTTGTTTGTTTGTTTGTTTGTTTTCCCAGTTTATTATTTTGTTTTTCATTCTAACAGTTAACTGAATATAAAGCTTCCCAGAACCTGGGTATTACTAATTCACTCAGAACTTTACACTATAGTCTTATATATAATATATAGTCTTATATATAATATATAGTCTTATATATAATACTTATTCGTATTGTTGAATTTATTCTCCTGCAACACTCACAAGACAATGTAATACTGATTGCATTTTAGCTGTCCCCTTGTATTTTTCATATACATATGCATATAAATATACATATACACATACATGTACATATACTCTCACTTTTGAAGTTGGAAGACAGATATTCTCTGTATAATTAACAGCTGATACATTTTATTTCATTTTAAATGAAAGCAAGATTTTTAAGTAATCTCAATGCTTAAGTAACAGTCTTTTTCTGTTTTATTGAAAATACCAAATATTCAAATGGTTGACAACGCCAAACTTCCTCTCTAAATCTGCCCCAGTGACTAAGACTGAATGTCAACCACTGTCTATACTTAGTTTCCAACCAGTTCAACTGTCTGACTTTAGATGGTACAGGTGCAGACTTAAATGATCAAGTTGGTTTTGTATGTTAGAGTTTTTACTAATAGAATCTTGGTGTACCTTCAATTTGTACAAGCCTCATGCCATACTTATTTCTTTTCTTAATTATTCTTAACATATTTTTCTTACTATGTGCTCTGGGTCATTAGTTTTACGTATCCATTTTGTCAGTAATGTTCTGTATCAAAATTAAATGAAGAAAGATGTGTATATATCAGATTATGAGACCCCATAAACCTGAAAAACCAACAGTACAACTGAAACAATATTAGTAGTAGTTTTAGTTATGATAATAGTGTTTGTCTACATTCTTCTACAGGTTCAAGTGGAAGCCAGTACGCTTAAGACAGTTTGTGCTTTTTCAAGATGCTTCTTAGAGAGAAAGGGGAAAAAAATATGCTTCTTAGAGAAAAGAAAAAAAAAAAAAAAAAAAAAAAAAAAAAGCATTAAAACTCCACTTGAGAGTTCATGCTGCACAGTTTTCTTTTCATGAAGCCAGGTTTATTGCAGACACGCTGAACATCTGTTACTCCTTGTGAAAAAAAAAAAAATCTTCTTTGCATATTTTATATCTGGCCAAATGAAAATCTATATCACTATTTTTCTGTCTATTACCTGCTATGGTTTCGTGACCAATTGGGAATTTTCAGATGATTTTAGAAAAAGTTGGATTTGGCTCGAAGTAGTAAATGTTTCTTTCATATTACTTCCTATAAGAATAACTGTGGCATCCAATGTACTTTATATGGCTGGGAAACAAACCTGTGGAACAAACCCACAGAACCTTTTATACCTCTTCACTGACGTCAGGATCTTAAAATGCAATTTCATTGTCACCACAGCCAAGGCTTCCCTTATTATTTCCCACATAATGATAGGTTGGTATATGTGTTGTATAGTGAAATAGTGTGTAGTTGTATAGTGAAAATAAACTTTTCCTTCTCAGTCAATTTAATGATAATAAATAACACATAAATAGAAAGAAGACTAATCAATTCACATCAGAATTTCTTTAGATTCTAATGAAATATTTTACTGTGTCCTGCTCTAAAATATATGTAAAGTAAATGAAGTAGGAAAATGTGATATGATTCAAAAATGTTGTTGTTGTTGTTTGTTTGTTGTTGTTTGGTTGGTTTTGTTTTTGTTTTCTTCACAGAATCATAGAATTTTAGAGGTTGGAAGGGACCTCAATAGACCATCAGGTCCAACTCCCCTGCCAAAGCAGGTCCCCTAGAGCAGGTTGCCCAAGTAGGCATCCAGACAAGCCTTATATATCTCCAGAGAAGGAGACTCCACAACATCCCTGGGCAGCCTGTTCCAGTGCTCTGTCATCCTCACCATGAAGAAGTTCTCTCGCATGTTGGTGCAGAACTTCCCGTGATCCATTTTGTGGCCATTGCCCTTGTCCTGTCCCCATAAACCACTGAAAAGAGGTAGGCCAAATCCCTCTGTCTCCCACACTTCAGGTATTTACAAACATTGATAAGATCCCATCTCAGTCTTCTCTTCTCAAGGCTGAAGAGACCCAGGTCTCTCAGCCTTTCCTCATAGGAAAGATGCTTCAGGCCCTGTATCATCTTTGTTGCCCTCCTCTGGACTCTTTCCAGGAGATCCCTGTCTTTTTTGTATCGGCAAGCCCAGAACTGGACACAGTACTCCAGGTGAGACCTGGCCAGGGCAGAGTAGAGAGGGAGGATCACCTCCCCTGACCGGATGGCCACGCACCTTTTAATACACGCCAGGATCCCATTAGCCTTCTTGGCCATGAGGGCACACTGCTGGCTCATGGTCAACCTGTCGTCCACCAGGACCTCCATGTCCTTATCATCAGAGCTCCTCTCCAGCAGGTTGTCCCCCAGCCTGTACTGATATTTCGGGTTGTTCCTTCCCAGGTGCAGGACTCTACACTTGCACTTGTTAAACCTCATTTGTTTTCTTCCTGCCCAGCTCTCCAGCCTATCCAGGTCTTGCTGAATGACTGCACAGCCTGCTGGCATGTCGGCCACTCCTCCCAGCTTTGTATCATCAGCATACTTGCTGAGGGTGGACATCAAGGTCAACAATGAAGATGTTGAACAAGACTGGAACCAGCACCAACCCCTGTGGTGCATCACTAGTCACAGGTCTCTAGCCGTCTCTGTGCTGCCAATTACCACCCTCTGAGCTCAGTCAGTCAGCCATTTCTCATCCCACCTTACTGTCCCACACTTTCTCAGATTTGCTACCAGTATGTCGTGGGAGACAAGATGTGAGAGACTTAAGTAATAAAAGAGTATAACATATACCATTAAATAAGAAGTCAGATTATTTTCCTGTTCAAGTTGATAAGACTTCTGTTACTGTAGCCATAGTAGTTTAAAAAATAAAAATAAAAAATCTTTCACATGCAGAGAGAAAAAAAAATAATCAAATGTTTTAATAATTAACATGTTTACAAGACATTCATCATCATCATCAGTGGTGCTGCTGCTGCTGATGATGATGTTGTTAATAATAATAACAAATTTATACCAATAATACCAATCAGATAGAGATTCAGAGCAATGGCAGAGCTAAAAAAAATTTGCCTTTGTACTTGTAGGCCTCTGAGGAAAGTAAACATTTCATTTGTTGTTGTGGGATTACTCACCAACAAGTAACTTTTAAGCACCTGAAAAAGATTTTTCTGCATCAGAGTCCATAATTTCTATAAAGGGTGAGCTGTCTCATATCTGTCCAGGGAATTTACTAAGTTTTGTACTGTGTGCACCTCACACATTAGTGCTTTGGAGGCTTGTCCATTTCCTTCTTGATCATTATCACATAAACTGTGCTAACTTGTGCATCAATATTTGCTCCAAAAAGGTATCTTTTTCTGCTCAAAATGTACATCAATCCTATGCACATAATCTGAACACATCTGGGATATCCAAAGATGTTTCATCAAATATATATATAGTATAAACATATATTAGAAAAAAAGTTGAATGAAATCTGCCTCTTCGTTTTTATTTATTGATTTATTTATTTATTTTTCTTAAGAGTGATGAAAGAAAACATACAGAAAGCATCAAGAAAGCATAAGTTATTACTTATGGTTTATCAGAAAGAAATGACAGGCACTACTACGCGTTGCTGATAGCTACTGACCTATCCTGCAATAGGTGTCAAAGTCTAAGGTGTTCTGTAGATTTTCAAGAAGTTGGATTTTGAGTATCTGGACATTTTATTTGCAAAAGCTTAGACAAAGTTTTACATTTGGCACTCTGGGCTTAATTTCTCTGTAAACTCTGTTATGGAACCAACCTTTGCTGCTACGAATGGTTTAAAAGATTTTGTTTCATTAAATAGAGAAATAGTTTAAAAACATTGTCCCACATATCAAACACTACCTTAAAATATCACTTCACAGGTATCTTTGTCTTATGTTTAAATTTAACCTCTATATAAGAGACTGTAAATTGTAGGTAAAAATGAAATCAGAAATTTCACGTACAGTAGTTTAATTTTTTTTATTATTATTTTTTTATTTTACCTTAGACTCTCACTGAAACACAGAACGAAAAGCAGTCATGATACTTCACAAGTTCTATAGCAACTGTCTTAAAGTAGAAAAGCAGTATTTCCCTCTGAACATCAGCCATGTGCAAAGTGCTATTGATCTCAGGCAGATGAACTTCAAAGAGATGATTCTGTCCTACTTGTCTGCTACAAAGCTTTAGAGGTGGCCAGAGATTTTTCAAGTATTCCTTAGAGATTTTAGTTGTTATTGTCAAATTTCCTTTCTTTGACACTCATTCACCTGTGCTCCACCATCTCTTTGTGTATGTGTGTGTTCTTCACAGTCACAAAGCACATGCATAGCTGAAGTTGAAATTTGCAGTTTAAGATAAAATTGTCAAGGTTATTTCTGTTTTTATTAAGAATATTTGTACAATTACGTTAATATATTTAAATGAAAATAATAAATCTTCTCTTCTGGTTGTCCCTTTTTTTACCTCATGAATAAACTTACTGTTACTTTCCTGCTGCCTAACTTAAGGCTGCTCAAAATTAATTTTGGGAGAGATATGAAGAAAATACCACTAATTTGTCTACAGATCTGACACTATTTTATGAAATCAGAAACTACTTAAGCTGGTAATCTTGAGATATTCTGTAGAGAAATTCACTAAAATGAATTTATTTTGCAGTCTAAATAGTTTAAATTATACTTTGTCACCACTTGTTCTAGACTGTTTCTATACATTATTGACTAATTCTTCTTACTGAATAATTCTTTCCCCCTGTACTTGGCTCTGGTGAGGCCACACCTCGAGTACTGTGTTCAGTTTTGGGCCCCTTGCAACAAGAAGGACATTGAGGTGCTAGAGTGGGTCCAGAGAAGAGCGACGAAGCTGGTGAGGGGCCTGGGGAACAAGTCCTATGAGGAACGGCTGAGGGAGCTGGGCTTGTTCAGCCTGGAGAAGAGGAGGCTCGGGGGCGACCTTATTGCTCTCTACAGGTACCTTAAAGGAGGCTGTAGAGAGGTGGGGGTTGGTCTGTTCTCCCATGTGCCTGGTGACAGGACGAGGGCGAATGGGCTTAAGTTGCACCAGGGGAGTTTTAGGTTGGATCTTATGAAGAACTTCTTTACCAAAAGGGTTGTTGGACATTGGAACGGGCTGCCCAGGGAAGTGGTGGAGTCACCATCCCTGGAAGTCTTTAAAAGACGTTTAGATGTAGAGCTTAGGGATATGGTTTAGTGGGGACTGTTAGTGTTAGGCCAGAGGTTGGACTCAATGATCTTGAGGTCTCTTCCAACCTAGAAATTCTGTGATTCTGTGATTCTGTGATTCTGTGATTCTGCTCTTAAAGGAAGTTGTATTACAGTAGTCACTGTGAATGTATATACGCTGATAGATCAATAACATCTACAATGACTTTCAGCACGCTTAAATAATTAAGGGACTGATCATAAAAAATTGCAGTGTTTATGCTGTTTTTCAAACTCAGTGGCATCATACTATGACATCGATTCAGTATTTTGATCCACAATAATAAATTCCTAATAACTGTTTTGTACCATTTCCCCAAAAGCTTTAGTTTTGCCTTGTGTTCTCTCATTAGAACACCATAACACCAAACAGTATTTATCTGAAGATCAGAACTTGAGATCACAGAGCTGAAAGCTGTAGTGTGTGCCAATCAATTCATACAATAGTTCAGGTTCACCTTTCTTTGGGGGATTTGAGGTCAGTAAAAATAGCATGAAGAAAGTCAGGAACAGGGTTAAGGGTCATGAATTTCTCTGCCTTCTTTTGACTTAATAAATTTAATTTAGAGGGGATTTTGCTGTTGGGATAAGAAATTTGAGGTCAACTTAGTCATAGAATATTGCATCTCCATAATAAAAAAATAATAATTCTAAAGAAAAAAAAGGTTCATTCATGTAGAAGGAAATCACTTCTGGCTAAATGATTTAAAAGTTTTAAGAGGGTAGAATATAAAATTCAAACAAATATATTTTATTGCATCTCTTGTATGTTTAATAAAAGAAATAGTATCTTTTCAGGAGAAGCGGTAGCAGGAAGGAAGTGCATGTTTTGTTTAACTCTGTAAATCATTGATAAACTATGACTCAGACATCTTTTAATTTATGCTGGATGAACTACTCTGCTGCTTAGGTGTTGACAGTGGGTCTCAGACACTAGGACAAGTGTTATTCTAGGTTAAAAGGTTTATACCTTTTTCTTTCTTCCATTAATGTTAAAAGTGATTACCGTGTATTACCATATATATCCAGTTGAATTCATAGAGCCTTCCACAGTATTTTAAATTGGGAATAACTGTCGTTGAGTGAGATGCCAAATGACACTCAGAGATTCATAACCAAGAATAGAATTTGGCTCACTAAGAATATGATATTTTCAAAATAGTAAAGAACAGTGTGATTATGGCCTATTCCTTTGATTTAAAAAAAAAATAAATAAATCTGGCACTGGCATTTAATGTGTTGTAGGAGCTCCATGGTCTTGCCCTTATTGTAAGTGAACAATTACAAATAATGAGATACGGCCAACAAAACATGCAAACAAGAACGGAATGTGATGAGTCTTGATACAAAACATGAATCAAGTGCCAGGTGAAAGACAACAGAATCTGATGGAAAAGCTCAGCATGATAACATGGACTTGTTTGGCTAGTAGCCGTAGGGCTGTGTGTGTATGTGTGTATGTGTGTGCATACGTGTACACGTCTGGTTGCTGTGTCTGGGTCTATGTAAAGCTTTCTCTGGGAAAGCCTGGCCCTCACTTGGTCTGCTTAATAAACTACGTTTATCACTGTCACATTGTCTGGTGTATCTTTTTCCCCAACTGCTTGAGGTATTTAAAATATGGATTCCATAATGGAAAAGTCACTAGGGGATAACTTGTCTTGGCAGGAGCTGTATTACATACAGTACTATTGCTCAGCTGGGTAATGTATATGTATGTATTAACATCAAATGTCTTGGAGGTTGATTTTTGTAACCTTTATCCTCATGTGGTAGTCCGTAATTTTTCTGGGTAATTTGCAAGGTAAAGTAGTAACTTACAAACACTATACCTGGCATCTTTGACAGAAAGATGACTGTTTTAAGAGGTGGTTGCAAAGCTCTAAAAGAGACATCCAAATATCTGTATTTTGCTGTAGAAATATTTAATCACTTTTCTAAAAAATCATAGAATCATAGAATATTCCAAGTTGGAAGGGACCCACAATCATCAAGTCCATCTCCTGGCTCCACGCAGGACTATACAAAAATTCAGACAATATGACTAAGAACACAGTCCAAATGCTTCTTAAACTCTGACAGGCTTGGTTCCATGACTACATCCCTAGGGAGTCTGTTCCAGTGCATAAACACCCTCTCAGTGAAGAAACTTTTCCTGATATCCATTCTGAACCTTCCTTGTCACAGCTTGACTCCATTCTCTCAGATCCTGTCACTGGTCACTGGTCTACACTCCTTGTTCATGTTTCCTAGTTCATTCTTTAAACATTTATTGATGGCCTTCAAGGTAGTCTATTTTGTTCATGACCTGTGACCAATTTCACCTATACTGTAATGGTTAATATATCTATTTAAATTACTGTATAAATATTGCAGTGCAAATTCCCAGGTTAGATGCATTACCTTGATTTAAGAAGGGAATTCTAAGGATCCATTTTGCTTCAGTAACCTTCCTCAATCAGATAAGCTACAAATCCTACTATGTGCTACTATAGTCGTGTATCTTCACCATGGTTTTGCATGGATTTATACTTGGTTTGACAATCCCCTGATTTGACAAATACGTACGTTCCCATTAACTTATTACAACGTGAGGTGCTACCTGATTTATAGGATCCTATTGCTGAGCTCTTAAAAGTAAACTTGGGTGTTTAATGGGCACACAAATCCATGTATTGACCATCACCTGGCACAATATACTGTGTATAGCAGGTGATGCATTCAAATGTGTATTAATCTTAAGTAACCTTTTCAAAGATGGGTGATCACTGTTTGCACAGTCAAAACTTTTTCAAATTAGTGAAGCTGTTCCAATATGAATGTTCTTTTATATACAAGAGAAAACCAAATAACCTGAAGAGAGATATTAATTCTTTGTACTGACCACTTCATTTTCAGGCTGTTTTGTTATGGAAATGTGATTTATGCACTCGAGTCTGTGTCTCTTCTTAACAAGGTTGAATCCTATTTAGCAATTTCAATTAAATCTGGAAGAAAGGCAGATCTCTTCGAATTATTTAGCATAGATAATAATTTGGGAACAGTCTGGGTGGTAGCACTTTGAAAGAGAGCATGAGTATCCTCAGTAAGTGTGTTCAGATTCCTCATTCTATGTCACATTCTATGTGACCAGCGGTGAGCTGGTCAGCCAGCAGACACTTTCTGATCCACTCTCCACAAGTACTGTCCCTTCCCTTCGGCAGAGGATGAAAAGTCATCTGGTCTGTTGTGTCTAAGGTAATTAGAGGGCAAAAGACTCAAACTCATTGAAAAACAGATGATTATTTCCAGTGTTCACAGAACAATTTGAATTTAAAGATCATTTTGCTTCCTGTATGCATTAAGCACTTAATTTCTATTATTTTTACATGACTGGTTTATTTATGACTCTATGTAGTTTTCCCACATGGTCAAAGTGGGGAGATAATTGAGATATGACATCCCACCTCTAGAGATCCAGTATACTAACTGATATACCTTCCTTATAGTGCAGACAGGCTCAGAAGTAACAGAAACAGACAGCACAGACTCTCTTGCTTACAGCAGAAACCCAAGGCATTAATATACCTTCCTTATAGTGCAGACAGGCTCAGAAGTAACAGAAACAGACAGCACAAGTTTACAGCAGAAACCCAAGGCATTAGTATCTTTCCCTTGCTATCCTACTACATATGCCTGAAAGAACACTTGCTGTTTAAAATGGGGACATACATACAAGTCTCTTCAGGTTACTGTATTTCAATAGTTTGCTGGGGGCAATCCGTAGTTTTAATGGTAAGTCTATATGTTATCATTTAGGCTCATTTTTACAAACAGAGTGTTATTAATAAAATAGATGTTTACATTCCAAATTATGAAATACGGATCCAAATCAGCTTCGTGGTTAAAGAGTCATTTATATAATTCATAGATCAGTGACAAACCTAATGAATTAGTCACATAACTGGCACATTAGAGACAGAACTTCTAAATTCAGCCACATGTTTTATTTAAAGCTTGATATGCCATATAAATAAATCATGAAAACATATTTCTGGCTCAAACAGTAAATAACAATGTAAAGAACAGGAACTTCTAGGAAAAAATGGGGAAAGAAGACTGATTGAATGACCTTGTGCTATTTGGTTTGCACAGGCAAGTAAGAGCATTCAGTAGCACTTCAGGGTCTTGTTGCTTTCTGCCAGTGATCTATCAGTTGAGGCTTCACTGATGGTAAAATATTTTTTAGACCTAAATTTAATAGAAATAGTAAATATGGTCAGGTCTACATTAGGAATAAGGAGTGAAGTTTTATTCTTTAAGTAAGTCCAACCCTGTCTGAAAAGAATTTCTAATACTTTCCACCAAAACTGTGCTTTTTTTTTTTTTTTTGCTTTTTTATTTATTTATTTTTTGTCTTCTAGAAATCAAAATGAACAATATTGTAAGGTATTGTAAAGTGCACAAAAATAAGGTAAAACTGCCTAGTTTGTGGAATTTACAGGAATGTGAGAAGGTAAGATGTATGACATAAAAGCACAGTTTTACTGACTTTGTCAATTAGGCGATGTTTCATCTCCTTATCCTTTGGCTATATGTACACACTGAAGTTCAAAATTAAAGAAACAGTGAAGACAAATGCATACATTTGTGTTACACTTACAAGAGGAAAAAAAAACAAACGTGATTTTTTTTTTTTCTCTGACACCACTGTTTCCTTTGTAGCTTAAATATAATTTGGAAGCTTGAACATTAATCATAGAATTATCTTCCATATGTTACTCTGGCTGCACTCAGTGCTAGTTAAGTACAGTGATATGCTTATGGTGGAAAGAAATGTCCAAGCTCACTGACAATAATCTACAACTGCAATGTGCTAAAAAGAACATGCAATCTACATTAGGCATATGTATGGCTATTCTGCTCCCGGATGGACTAAAGCCCCGTTCAAATCTCTTGGGAAACAAACAGCTCTTTGTACATAAAGATCTTTTAGAATTACAAAAGGAATCCATTTCTATAGACAAAGGATGTGTAAGATATGTATGATATGTTAACTGGTGATTGATAGTAAGGCTCTAAGGTTGTGTGTGTGTTTTTGGTTTGTTTGTTTGTTTTGTATAAAAAAAAATTTATATATATATATATAAATATATATATACCTTCTAAATCAATGGTTCCTTGTGTTGTGTTCTAGCTCTTCATAAATTTTTAATAGTCCACTTTCATCACAGACCAGGAATGCTGTCTCTCAGCTCTTCTACACAGCCCAAAAAACTTGTTCATCAGCACTCCAGAGGTTCATTTGTACCCTTTTCTTTTTAGTCCTTTTTAAAATATCTTCCTGACTTACACTGGATGTTGGAGTTGAATTTTCTTTTTGCTTCTCACAAGCCTGTAAAGATTGTATATAAGAGAACTTACATGTACCAAGGCTGAATATGAAGAAAGGAAAAAGGAATAAGATAAGGGAGCTGCAAAGGCATTAGATATTAGCTGCCTGACACTTGTAAGCCATGTGAAGCCCTTTGCCCTCACCTCTCCAGGGTTCTTAACCTTTTGCTAGAAGATGAAGTTGGAGAGGAAGCACAATGTGCTTACATTCAGAAGGAGAACAAGTCCCCTGCTGTGTATAGTAATAATGATTGGCAGTCCTCAGTGACTGTGAAGAATAAAAAGAAAGGGCAACAAATCTAAAGAGAAAGGAGAAGTTTTCAAGACTGAAGCTTTTTCCTGAGAGGCAGGTGGAGAAGTCTGAAAACAATAGACAAATAAAAAATAGACAGAAATCTGTAGAACAGTGGGTCTGAATTAATACTTGCATTTATAAAGGACTAACTGCTATACTGCTATGATATCACATGATGGAGACCACAAATGCTAGAACTTTTTTTTTTTTTTAAAGTAAGATATTTAGTGTCTGCAAATAATTGAATAGATCTCTTTTCATAATAATAATAATAATAATAACAACAACAACAACAACAAAAATAATAATTCTGTGTGGCCCTGACTCAAACACTGACTCAAATTTCCAGGATTCAAAGGCCATGTGCCCTGGGAAGAGTACAGAAATGCTGTTCGGATGTGCATGGACATGAACAGGAAAGCCAAGGCACTGACAAAACTAAAATTGGTGAGGGATGCAAAGCATAACAAGAGAGGGTTCTACAGGTACATTGGCTGCAAAAGAAAGATTCATGACCAGTGGATTTCTCCCCATTCACCACTACTCTCTGAGTCCGGCTGTCCAGCCAGTTTTTAACCCAACAAAGAGTGTACCCGTCCAAGCCATGGGCTGCCAGCCTCTCCAGAAGAATACTGTGATAAAGTTGAATATGAAGTGTTGGGCTCAGGTCATCTCAGACAAGTCAGTTTTGATTAACAAGGTTGGCCAGGCCCTCAAAGCTCTACATATTTTGGGAGAAACTTCATAAGCTATACTTGGTAATGTATAGGTGCATGCATTGCACAAAAGCCATGTGATAAATCATCAATTATGCAGTTAAAAGACTGTTTTTGTATTTTCATCTGTTTCACTAGTAGTCTGGGTATTTTTGTTTCTAAACTCCTTATAGACTTCTAAACTCCTTCTAGACCCCCAAGCAATCAGACCTGCCAAGTGAAGGCAAAGAAAGTAAGAATCAAAGGACCAAAACTGGAATGAAAGAAATTCTATTTAAACAGAATTTGGTGGTGGGTGATGGGCAAAAGTTATGTCTGGGACTACCAGTTACAGCTGTTTCTGAAGTGGACAGAAGAGTCCTGCAAAAAATATGTTAAAAAAAAAATGCACTAACCACTAGACATAAAAGAGATGAGACTAAGTTGAAACCGGAGAAAAGGCAAGGAAAAAATAGAAAGATACCTGGGTAGAAGGGACAGTCAATCAGGAGATGCAGAAAAGAAGAAATGTCAAGAGAAAGATAGCAAAGTAGGAGTCTTCCTAGTGCTGGAGTAGAAGCCCAAGCAGGGCAGAAGACGCTCCTTGCTATCCTGTCATTGAATCACATTGTACCCTTGCTGCTAAGAAGACTAATAGTATTCTTGCCTGTGTGAAATATGTTCATCTGATTCGTGTCAATATGGAACAATGCTAGGGCCTCGTAATGAAATGTGACCTTCTGTCTTACATTCCCTTGTATAAATAACCACAAGTCCAAGAGAAACAGAGCGGTTAGTGTATATAGTTCTTGTATCTTGCAAAAGAATGGTCTAGCAGTTCGTGTCAATAGAGGGTTTGAAGGGTAAACCTTGAGACTCAGGTCTGGGAGATAAGAGAATAGGGGGGAGTTTTTTTGAGATAACTGCTGACTATTGCACGAGACACAACTTTCTGACATCTGGCCCAGAGACTACTAAATAAGAAGAGGGGGGAAAGCTGAAGAACGACTGAAGGACAAAGCCTGGGAGGAAGACTACAAGCCTTCAGTACAAGTGACCCCCAGAGGGACCACCGGAGACTGACACGCACGCATCTGTGGGATGGTTTGGGTCCCGGGAAACTAATTATAATAACCCTGCCTTTTCCAAAAGTGGTGATGAATATGTATTAGCCTAGGAGCATAAAAACCAGCCTGGTGTAACTGGTGTGTGTCTTGGTGGAGCAGAGACTCCTGGCGCACCCAGTGCTGTTTGCTTACCTCTATTCCTTTAATAAATTGTAAACTGTGCTTGTAACCCTATTTGGGTCTCAGTCATTTATAACATCTGCATCAGGTGAAGTATTTCCAGAGTCCAAAAGAGGTGATCCTTATCCTCTTTGAATGGAGGATGCATTCAAGCTGGAGCCATGCTATTTTCAGTGGCAACCAGTGCCAGAAAAAGAAGCAAGGGGCACAAGCTCTTGCAGTGTCTTTACATGGCAAGGTTTTGGTAGTGGCAGGCCATAGTGGTGGCTTCAGCGAGAAGAATCCAGAAGCTGCCCCAGGTTAGATAAGGGCTCTGCCCCTGGCCAGAGCCGGGCCAATAAATGATGTTGTGATGCTCTCAGTTCTGTGAGAGCAGATTTAAGAAAGAGGAAAAATCTTATGCTCAGTAGCAGCTGGGAGAGAGAGAGGAGCGAGAAACTGCCTTGCAAACACCAAGGTCAGTGCAGAAGGAGTGGGAGGAGGTACTTCAGGTGCCCGAACACAAGTTCCCCTGTGGCTTGTGGAGAGCACCATGGTGAAGCAGGTTGTCCCTCTGCAGTCCATGGTGTACCATGGTGTAGCAGGTTTCTATGTTATCACATTAATGGGTGTAGCCAATTAACTGTTATGGGTCTGGTCGGATTCAGGGCACTGAACTATCGTGCTTATGTACCCACCAATAATGTATTAACCGATATGGATCCAGTCGTATTCAGGGTACTGAACAATCATGGTCACGGATTCACTAATAAAGTAGCACACCCTCACTCTGTTTACATTCAATGAGAACGGCTAGGAACAATGCAGTTAAGTGCAATATATTACAGCAACAGGTACACAGGTTCTTTGGATTGCCAGCAATAATTTCACTGTCTGCAAAAGCAAGCTCGCGTGCATGAAATACACAGGTATACAGCCTGGATATTAATTTGTTAAAAGGTACAAAGACTCTAGAAATTTCTATGTGGAGAGACCTGGTATAACCAAGTGTTCAAATCTTACCCCATGCCATCAATATGGGGGGTGGAAGGGGGGAAGAGAGGCTCACCCTGTCACCTGATGCCAGAAGTCACAATGGTGTCTTCCCTAACATCCCCTCTCACTTAAGCTAATTTATACTATTATCTATATTTTAGGTGGAACTTGAGTGACTCTAGTCATGCATATCTTGGTTATGATTGCTAAAAGTTTTCTCACTTTTGTTTAAAGATATAGGCTCCAAGAAATTCAGAGCATGTGCTCTGAGTGAGTGGTAGTCACTCCCTGGAGCTTTTGGGATGGAGGTGAGTTTTGGTATGATATTATAATGAACAAAAGTTCTCAAGAGTACAATATATTGTTAAAAACATGACAGGTTGTTGGCTCAGGGTAGTAAATGTTTAGCTCTCTGTGTGCACAAGAAAATCAACTCCCCATCTGGTCACAGAGCTTAGCCGCGGTGTCTCCACTCTTCTCTACACTCCATACTTTTCCTTAGAGTTAGCACTCCAGGTTCCCTCAGTGTGGTAATATCTAAGGTTGAAAGCCTAGGGAATGCTTAGGTAATCCAGCTACACTCCACCCTGAAGGCTTCTTAAACGCTGTACATTTTCTTTAAAATGTGAATATTAGTTTAATTTTCCTAGTCACTTTAGGGAATTACTCTGTATAATCCATCCTGTGACTATAGTTACTTACGCTTCACGACATTTGGAATGTGTCAGGTATATTGCATACATTCACAGGATGACAATTATTGAGTGTATGTATATTGTGTAGGGATATTCAACATTTCATAGTATAAAGCACTTGATGTATTTCTTCTATATCATGGTGGAGAGTAATCAAAGTGTTTTGTCTGTTTTTTTCAAACTTGTTTCATCAATTGTTTCAAGTCTTCATGTAGTAATAATTTCTTCACCAGGGTAAGGTTCACTCCAATAGGAGTAGGCAGCAGATCATGAAGTAGACCGTAATTGGATGTAATAACTTGGTAAGAGGTGACAGAAGCTGAGTATCTAGAATTTTGGTAAAGATGTAACCACAAATATTAGAGTGATTACTTGTATCTACAGTAATATTATCTATGACTTTAGAATCACAATGAGATCTCATGCAAACACTGCCCTGCTTCAGCTGGGGGAGAGGAGAGGAGGAGGTGGACTAGGTGAACTCCAGAGGTCTCTTCCTACCTTAATCATTGTGTGATTCTCATATTCTCTGATCTGTCTCTTGCTGTACCATGGCTTGACAGCACCATGAAAAATAGTAGGGTGAAAAGTTGTGTTTTAGGATGGACTTTGTTTTGGAAAGCCTGCCTCAGACAGTCTAACAAATGCTTCTTTTCTTCTCATGATGTCTGTTCACTCAAAACTCAATGCATCAAAATTCATACATTTAAAAATGAATTTAAAAACTTACCATGGTTTTAAAAAGCCAGCCTGCTGGATACTATGCTTCCAAAAATTTCAGATAGAAAAATTAAGGTGAGTGAGATTAATCACTAGAAAAATAAAATACCATGTTTGTCTTTCACTATTTCTTTTCTGATTTTCAACTGATTGCAGTATAATCCTAGATAATTATTATCTTCAAATTAATTACATGTAAAATGTAAGCAATTACATGAAAAATCTCTTAAAATCCTGTAAATAATATGTGAGTAAAATATACACAAACACATCCAGGATGATATATGGATTTAGGACGCTAGTGACTGTATCATTAGCTGTTTATCCAGATAATTATTATTATCCACATAATACTTGTAATTTTATTACAGTTTTAACCGTAGACTTGTCATAAAACTCCAAGTCATTGAAGTGTGATAGTCCTCAATTATTCTATATTTTTTTTGTTGTTTGTTTGTTTTTGTTTTGCCTTATTTTGTTTGGTTTGAGTTTTGCTTTTTTTTTTGTTTGTTTGTTTCCCCTTCACAAGCAATGTATTAAACAGAAGTCTCTTATCACTATCTTTATAATTTGTTTTATGTTTTATCTTTCAACTATCAGCTTTGAACAGTATATGACTCATGTTATGAAACTCAGGAAACATTTCTAAAGCCTTTAAACATAGTACTGCTGAAAAAAAAAGGCATAGTTTAAGAGAACTGCAAAGATTAAATTCTCCATAAACCTCAAAGTCAATAGTATCAATTTCAAATTAAGGTGTCATATATATTTGTTATTTCATTTAGTAAAGTTCTACCAGTAATTTATTACCAAGACATAAAGATATAGAAACTATAATATCAACTTGTTCTTTTTGACTTTCTTTTATAATGTCCACCCCAGCTCTCTGAAGACAATTTCTCCGGTAGCTGATCAAACAGAGGAATTTTTATCATAAAAGTAACCATTGTTTTAGGCAGTCTTATGTAGTCATCTAACTATTATTATTATTATTATTATTATTATTATTATTATTATTATTATTATTATTATTATTATTATATTGTTGTTGTCGTTGTTCTAAATGCTATTTTTTTATTAAGATTATATGGTTAATGACAATTATTAAAAGAAATTTGCTTTTCTGTTTACACGTCATCTTATTGATGTGAACAGCAACTAAGTTTCCCTACACCATCAGCTTAATGCATTACAGAATATTTTTCTTCCTTTGATGTACTAACAGAAAATAAATTATCAGATGCAGGAAGTTTTTTGAAGAAATTCGTAGGTTGTATACCTTTCAATCTGAACTGAAACCAGTGAGAACATCTAGTTTGACCTTTTGTGTAGCATGTGCTGTAGGAGCTCTTTAAATCAATTCTTATTTGAACTGGAGTTTCACTTTTAGAAAAGTATCTAGTCTTGGACTAAAAATTATTAATGTGGAGAATTCATCAGAAATAAAAGTTCTTCTGTTAGCAAACAATGCTCATTAAAATATGTTCTACTGTTAGTGTAAATTTGTATAAATTTAGCTTAAATTCAGCTTACTAGGTTTAAAAAATCTTATATTTCTCTTCAAGTTCAGTACTTACAGAATTTGCTTATCTACATATTGTTTCTTTATATTCTTCTATCATACAGTGATTCTACTTATACAAGCTTTAAAACGTGATTTTTTCTGGTGTTTATGAACATTCTCTGCTTATTATGGTCACCACCTCAAGAAGTGATATAACCAAGAATGGTCACAGTATTTTTTAATAGACATATAACAGAGTCTTCTAACAAGACTGATTATACGGGTAAGGATTACAATAGTCTTTTTTGGCACATTGGTCTTTTGTGGTCAACTTACTTACCTCTTAACATTTAACAGTTACTGCTCCTTTACTGCATAAGGAATGGCTTATACTCTTCAGTCCTGTATATTGATTTTACATTTATCTGTACTTGACTTGTCTGTAAATTGACCCAATTTGTTTCTTGTTAACAATTCTTGAGTTATTTTTAAAAACTATGGATGATGATTTGGATGATGGTCTCTTACATGACTGTAACAAGAAATATTGAAAGATGTAAGACCAAGACAAAAGTGAAGAATTCCAGTGGAAACATGTCTGTATGGTTGTGACTGTCTGGTATCACATCTAAAATCTACCAAACAACCTGACCTTGTGTGGAATTTTATTTTACTGTATTATTTTATGAGAATAAAGGGTCATAACATGAACAAATACAGGAACACTAAAGAAAATCATGTTTTTCTCAGTTGTTTTTACAAAACATTGTTAAACTAGTTTCTCAGATAGGAAAATTTATGGCTAATATATGCTTGAGTTGAATGAAAGTAGTATGGTGGTAAAAATCTTACAATTTCTCACTGCAGAAATTTCTTCTACTCAAGCATCCAAATTCAAATCACTGCTTTAGAAACGAGCAAATATCACCATCATTCTGAAGCAGAATATTTCACATTTTTTATTACTATTATTGCATTTTTTCTCATTTACTTACTTTAAATATATTAAAGAATTCTCCTGAACTGAACACTTCCATACTTGAAAAGAACACCTATAAGTACTTTGAAAATGTGATCATTTTAGTCATTTCTTTTCTAATTCAGTATCCATAAGTGAAATAATATGACACTTTAAACAAAACAAGTATTATTAAGTTCCCAGTGTCCTATTTCTACAGAAAGTTATTTTAATAATTTAGAGTTATGTTAAATTGTATTTTGGTATTTAATTCCTGTTGAAAGCTCTACCTGACTCAGAAAAAATACTTTTCTATGGATCTTATGGTGCTGAAGAAATTATTTGCAATCACTGTTAGTCCAGGTAAATTAGGTATAGATTATTTGAAATATACCTCTTCCATCATTTTACAGTAAAGCACTGCACAGACATAAAACAAACTTATTGATTTCATGTAATCAACTTAAGTAATAGTAATATTAAAAAATTTTGGCCCAAGTAGGGCAATTGTTTTTTTTTCTATTCATTCTGAGATCACAATGAATGGAAACACAGGTGTCTGAGGGTATTTTGCATATATGATTTTCTGTTTTGTCACTGCAAAACATTGTTTTTTCATCATTCTTAATATCACAGGGCATTTTAGTAAAGAGGGACTTACTAATAAACTGAAAACATCTCAAATAATCTTTGAAACAGGTGAAGAAAAAATATTTTATTTTTGGCCATGGAAAAATTTTTTCTCTCTCTTTTTTTTTTTTTTTTTTTTTCTTATATATATATATGTGTGTGTGTGTGTGTGTATATAAAGCTATAACATCCTTTAGACTACCTTTATATCCCTCTGCCTTTGCATTATGTAGATTACATAGATATGTACATCCGGTACATATGTACAAAGTTCCACAAACCAAAAAGAATTTAGCAGATAATATTTTTTAAACAGAGTGCAAGGTAAGATAAAAAGAGATGTTTCTCTTTCCCTAGGCACAAATGAAAAGGATTTAATCCTTTGCCTTTGACACCCTTTTCCTTTGTACTCTGTAGCATACTTTCAAGGGTGAAGGAGTTAGATCATGTTTTCGGGAGGAATACAGCAGTTCATGTACTTCACATAGCATTTTGTCTCTGCTTGTGCATCCAGACTGCACATGTACCATTTACCTACCTGAACTGTATCATACAGTGTACCAAAACTACATATTCATTTGTTCTTATGCAGCAACCACTCCACCAAAAATGTGTGGAAGTCAGTGGGATTTAAAGATTTGGATAAGAATCTGCATGCAGAATGACCATAACAATTCTCCCGTCTCCATATTAAACTGAATGGTTCAATGTAATTGCCACACAATTTTCAATATTTAAAACTTAGTCTGAGGTTTAACTGAAGATGAAAAAAATAACCTAGTACTTAGTCTACAATATATGTAGAGATATGAATCTATATACATATGGACTTGTAATTTCTCTGCTTTCAAGTTATGGATTCTCTGCAAGGGAGAGAATGAGAGTCTACAATTAGCCCAGTGAAAAACTAGCATCTATCAGACATCTAGATAAAATAAAAAAAAATAAGATACAAACCCCCGTATCCTCTGTTCTAATAAGAAAGGCTAGATAGCTAATATGAAAGGAAGCCCAGAGCAAAACAGGTGAGGAAGAAAACTTATTAAAAGTAATGCTTAGGGTATAACTTTGTTTCTCACTTCCTTAGAAGATTTGTACCAGAGGGCAGTCACAAACTGCCTTTCTCGGGAGGGTAGTTTTTATCCAATAAAGGCCACAGCTTAAATTTTTTAAAGACAATTTTACTTCATAGTAATTTCTGGTAAAGGTCATCTGTGTCTGAATTGCCGTCATCACTTGCACACATCTGATGTGGAGATAAAGCAGCAGAAGTTATGAGTCAAGTCTCATACTGTTTATAGCTTTTATAAGCCAAGACATGACATAAGCCTTTACAGCAAGAGATAAAATTGGAAAATATTGTAAATATGACATCATGTGGAATGATTTAACTAAAAAAGTATAGCATAGCACCAGGTGGACTTGTTTTAATGGCTATCTAGTTCTAATGTTGTTTTAATTTGGTAACTCCATTTTCTCCATTATAGTACCAAAGCAACAGCTGATAGCTATCAGGCAGAAATAAAATAAAATAAAATAAAATAAAATAAAATAAAATAAAATAAAATAAAATAAAATAAAATAAAATAAAATAAAATAAAATAAAATAAAATAAAATATATGCCCTGGTTTCAGTTAGAACAGAGTTAATTTTCTTCCTAGTAGCTGGTAGAATACTATGTTTGGGCTTAGGATGAGAAGAGTGCTGATAACACCCCGATGTTTTAATTGCTGCAGAGCAGTGCTTATATACTAAGCCAAGGACATCTCAGCTTCTTGCTCTGTCCTGCCAACGGGCAGGCTAGGGGTGCAGCAAGAGCTGGGAGGGGACAGACCCAGGACAGGTGACCCAAACTAGCCAAAGGGATATTCCATACCATCTGACGTCATGCTAAACAATATTTAGGGGTGGCTAGCCGGGGGAGGGGGACCGCACTGCTTGGGGTTAGACTGGGCATTGGTCAGCGGGTGGTGAGCAATTGCATTGTGCATCACTTGTTTGTACACATTATTAGTAGTAGTACTATTGTCATCATTGTATTATTATTATTATTATTGTTATTATTATTTTCCTGTCTTATTAAACTGTCTTTATCTCAACTCATGGGCTTCACTTTCCGTTTCTCTCTCCCATCCCAGAGAGGGAGGGGGGAGGGTGAGCGAACGGCTGTGTGGTGTTTAGGTTAAACCATGACAAAATAAAATAATTAAAATAAATAAAATAAAATAAAATAAAATAAAATAAAATAAAATAAAATAAAATAAAATAAAATAAAATAAAATAAAATAAAATAAAATAAAATAAAATAAAATAAAATAAAATAAAATAAAATAAAATAAAATAAAATAATAAAATAAAATAAAATAAAATAAAACTTCAGATAATTTACAATATGCCATCTTGGTTTTGGCTGGGATAGAGTTAATTGTTAATTTTCTTCCTATTAGTTGGTATGGTACTGTGCTTTGGATTTAAGATAAAAAATAATTATGATAACATAGTGATGTTGCTGTGCAATGCTTACACAGAGTCAGGGACTTTTTATCTTCTTGTGCTTCCTTACCAGTGAGGAGGCTGGGGATACACAAGATGTTGAGAAACAAAAGCAAGACAGCTAGTCCAGACTGACCAAAGGGATGGTCCATATCATATGACATCATGTGGAATTATAACAACTGAGGGAGCTGGGTGGGGGTAGTAAAGGTGTCCACTGCCCAGGAACTGTCTGGGCATTGGTCAGCAGGTGGAGAGCATGTGCATTGTACATTTCCTTTATGTGTATATTACTATGACTATGACTATGACTATGACTATGACTACTACTACTACTACTACTACTACTACTACTACTACTACTACTACTACTACTACTACTACTACTATTAATTACTATTACCATTACCATTACCATTACTATCATTATTACTGTAATTATATTATCCTCACCTTTTCTGTCTTATTAAATTGTCTTTATGTCAACACATGAGTTTTACCTTTTTTTTTTTTTTCCCGATTTCTACTACAGGAAAAAGCTGTGTGATGTTTATCTGCTTTCAGGTTTAAACCACAGCAGTTGCTTTTGGCATCCAATATGAGGCTTAAAGGGTTGAGATAATGACAATCTGACCAGAACATGTTAAAACGAGATTTGTGATAAGCATTATATAAGTTTAATAGTTGCTAGTGTTAGGTCAGAGGTTGGACTGGATGATCTTGGAGGTCTCTTCCAACCTAGATGACTCTGTAGTTCTGTGGTCTCAATGTTGATTTTATGTGCTTTCAAAGTTGTTAATTCCTTCTTCATTGTTTACTGTCTCTGAAGGTTGGCCTGTTTGCTTATGGTTTTGCCAGTTTGTATATAACGTATGCTCATATTACACCAGCTGTGAACTTAATCTGATATTTGTACTCAGTATTGCTATCATTCTTGATAGCAATACTGACTGCTCCAGTTTCCAGCAGGCAGTTCTCCAGACAGGGTAAAAGGGTTCATCTCACTTCTGACCTTAGGGAAGGGACATCTGATTCCCATTTACAAGAAATGAGAAATTAGTATTATTACCAGAACTAGAAATGTCCTGCCTTCAACGAGGTGGAGGAAAAGGGCAGATGGGTTTATTGGACCATGTGAATTTGATGGCACAGATCTGGGACTTAAGAGAAAAATAGTGCTGATAACAAACTGATTTTTGAGTTATTGTGCAGTGCTTACACAGAGTCAAGGATTTTTCGACTTCTCATTCTGTGCCCTGACAGCAAAGATGACACCTGGGGGTGCACAAGAAGCTGGGAGGTGACACAAACAGGACACCTGACCCAAACTGATCAAAGGGAGGTTCCATACCATCTGATGTCAAAGGAACAATACAGACTGAGTGGAGGTGAGAGACTGGATATCTGTCAGCAGATGGTGAGAAATTGCATCATGCATCACTTGTTTTGTGTATATATTACTGTTCTTGTTCTTGTTCTTGTTCTTGTTCTTGTTCTTGTTCTTGTTCTTGTTCTTGTTCTTGTTCTTGTTCTTGTTCTTGTTCTTGTTCTTGTTCTTGTTCTTGTTCTTGTTCTTGTTCTTGTTCTTGTTCTTGTTCTTGTTCTTGTTCTTGTTCTTGTTCTTGTTCTTGTTCTTGTTCTTGTTCTTGTTCTTGTTCCTATCCCTTCCATTTCTGTTCTATTCAACTATCCTTATCTCTACCTTCTTTCCCTATCTCTACCCTCTTTCCCTATCTCTACCTACTGAAGGGTTTTACCTTTTTTCCAATTTTCTCTCCCATCCCATTGCTGGAAGGATTGAATGATCAGCTCTGTGGTGCTTAGCTGTCTACCAGGTTAAACCACAACATATGTCTAAGCTAAATCTCTGAATTGTTATAAGTGTTGATGGCATGATGCATTTTTATACCAAATTCATCAATTGAACAACATTTGCTGTTTTCTCTCTCTATATATAATTCACATTGTACAGTGTTTTAAACATTTTTTTTTCCAAAATAAAATTAAGAGCTAACATACCCCTTGCTTATTGTTCATACATATGCCTGCATCATCTCTAATGTCTTCCATGCACTAAATGATAGCCTGACTTCTAGTTGTCAGTCTAACAGCAAAATACTGATATATCTTGTTTATTCTCCAGTTATTTCTACCTATTTCTACCTATACCTGTTCTACCTAGTCAGCAGTTTATACATGTCTATGCAATTGTCTCTAACTGTTTTCCAGTAGCTTGTGATGTGTCCTGTAACTTGTATTGTACCCCAAGGGACAATATGGAGTCTTGTTTATAACATCTTTATTAATGTACTAGAAGATAGGGCAGTGTGCACCTTCAGCACATATGCAAACAACAGTAAATTGAGAGAAGTGACTGATGCACCAGAGGGTTGTGCTGCCAGCCACAAGGACCTGGACAGGCTGGAGAACAGGTTGACATAAATATTGTGAGGTTCAAGAAGAAACACAAAATTCTTCAGGAGGGCTTTGAAGATGAGTATGGGACTGAAACACCTGTCTTATGAGGACAAGCTGAGAGAGCTGGGCCTATTTGGCTTGGAGAAGATAAGACTGAGAGGGAATCTTATCTACGTATATAAATATCTGAAAGGAAGGTGTCAGGAGGACGGGGCCAGACTCTTTTCAGTGGTGCCCAGAGACAGGAGAGGCATTGGGCAAGAGGCAATGGGCACAAACTGAAACACAGGAAGTTCCCGCTGAATGCGAGAAAACAATTCTTCACTGTAAGGGCGACAAAGCACTGAAACAGGATACTTGGAGAAGTTGTGGAGTCTTCTTCTTTGGAGATATTCAAAACCCACCTAGATATGATCCTGTGCAACGTGTGCTAGGTGACCCTGCTAGACAGGAAGTTTGGGCCAGATGATCTTCCGAGGACCCTTACAAGCTGCTGTGATTCAACTGGGAAGAGACATCCTGAGGCATGAGTACATGTACCCAGATAGAAAGAAGTTTTGAAGAAAATACTCTGGGGATCCTGATCAACATTTAGTTAAACATGAACAAGCAATTTGCTTTTGCAGCTAAGAAGGCTTACCATATTCTCAGCTGCATTAGGCAAACTGTTGGAAGTGGGCAGAGAGAAGTGATCCATCCTCTCTTCATAGCACAGGTGAGGCCACACCTGGAGTACTGTGTCTAGGTTTCCCTGTACATGAGTGATATGGATGTACTGGAAAGAATCTATTAGATGATAAAGATGATTGAGGAACTAAAGCAAGTCTTCTAAAGAAAAGGCTGAAAGAGATGGGACTGTTTAGCCTTGAGAAAGGAAGGATCATGGGGAATCTCATCAATTTGTATAAATATCTGAAGGGGAGATATAAAAAGAATGGAGCCAGGCTTTCTTCAGTGGTGCATTGTGCCAGGGCAAGAGGCAATGGGCACAAACTGGAACATAAGATGTTCTGGACTGATCATCAGAAAGCACTGGAATAGGCGGCCCAGAAAGGTTGTGGAGTCTCCTTCCTTAGAGACATTCAAAAGCTATCTGAATGTGGTCCTGGGTCCCATGTTCTAGGTAGCCCTGCTTGAGAAGGAAGAGGTAGGACCAGGTGACTTCCAGTGATCCTTTCCAACCTCAGCCATTCTGTGATTCTGTGTTTCTGTGATTTTATAATTCTATTAAACATATACATATATAACCTGGATGGGGGAAAAAAATAAATAATAAAATAAGTTGAAAAATGATACAGATTAAAGATTTTGTGTGTGAGAGAGAGGAAAATGTAATTAGGACAGAAATTAATGATGAGAATTGTGCTCTTGAGTACCTTATATTTTAATCAGCTTCTCTCTTCAACAATCAATTGAAGATAGTGAGGTTGTCTGTTCAATACGTACTTAGATGTAGAGAAGATTGTGACAAAATCTGAACTATTGCTTACTGGAATCTGCTCAGTTTTGTATACAGATCAAGGTATTCTTCAGTGATGTGTGATTTGACTTTTTAAAAGTTTATCAAAACTTGCCTGTCATTAGCCTTCTACTGGAACTTGTTATCAGGAAATCTCATGACCTCACTGATATCCTTGAGAACATGGAAAGTAAAGACAGAAAAGCCGTATTATCATTTTGGTCCTAAAGAATAAGAATAAGAATAAGAATAAGAATAAGAATAAGAATAAGAATAAGAATAAGAATAAGAATAAGAATAAGAATAAGAATAAGAATAAGAATAAGAATAAGAATAAGAATAAGAATAAGAATAAGAATAACAATAACAATAACAATAACAATAACAATAGCAATAACAATAACAATAAACTGATTACTTTGGTACACAGGCACTTGTAGACATTATTTTTTTAAGTAGATATGTCTCTAAAAAAAGATCTTAACAGAATCTTGATTTTTGTGATTTATCTTTTATTGATAGGTATTGAGATGTATGATATACACATTTCAGAAACAAATTTTCATTTTAATCTAAAGAACTGTTAAACAATACAGGTACCACTAAACATCTGCACTTTCCTAATTAATGGAAATAATGGCATAAAAATGAAACCTATTCTCCTATGGAAATGAATATAACATAGTATCCATATGAACAATTTAAGAACAAAACCAGCCATTCCAAACACCAGCACTGTTTGTAAGCAAATAAACCTTAAATAAATAAAAATGACACATTTAGTCCTCAGCACACATTGCATTAACAGACTTGAATAGTGGAATCTATCTGTGCAAGAGTGAGTATGTAACCCCACCCCCATTACACAGATTTCTTAACATCATGCAGGTATTAAGAAATGTATCTCTTAAATACCTACATGAAGCAGAGATGTCATCAGATGTTATCACTTGATTTCTTCCTTAAGCAAAGAACTATCAACTTTGCCATTACTGTTAGGATAAATCATCATTTAAACACGAGGATTTTTGTGCAAGAAGATGGAAGTGGAGAGGTTTTACGGGGAAATCAAAAGGCAAAGGAAGAGAGAGAAATTTGAGATGTACCAAAAGACTCTGAAACCATATGAGAAGACACCTTGGTCTGGGAACAGTCCCTGTTATGACTGGAAAAATATAAATATAGATCCACATGCATGCACACATCTGGCATGTATGAACTGAAAATTTTATGCAATTTATGCAAGTCTAGTTCTGTCCTGTGTCTGGTTCTAAACAGCTGAAGGTGGATTTGAGAATTAAATTCCAAATTAAGGAAATCTAAATATTGCTAAATGCTATTCCATGACATACTATCTGACTTATAATGAATGAAAGCTGTGCTTAAATAGTTTGGTCATGTCTCTGTGATTGTATTGTTCTTTTAAAAGAACTTTCAGACTTCTCAAACCTAAAGTACACTGAAGTGCTGCCAGCTGATTTACACAAGCTTGCAGGTAGAAAAAGAACTGAGTAGCTGATAGGTTGGCATCATAGATAAATCTATGGTCCAAGATCTTTATACCCAGAAGTCATTATTTGGCTGATTAAATTCTGGACTGCACTGAAACAGCCCTGAATATCTTCAAGCCAAAGCCTAAGGAAGTACTATCTGACTTGTCCAAATTCAGCCTGGAGAGAAAAGATTATTTTATTTCTCCAATATTTAAGGGGATCAGAGAGAATAATACCAACAAGTGAACTCACTGGAAAGTGTCCCATCAAAACCAGCCAGTCTGCAAAGACAGATGGTACAAAGGAAATTGGATGGCCACTCATTTTCTCTGGTGAAAGTTGAGATATGGAATAAGAATTATGGTTGCCATTCTTGGGAAATCTATGGATCCTAACAAGAGTTTATCACCTTTGCAAGAAGGGCAGGCCACTAAGGGGGGCTACAAAGATGTTGTGAGGCTCTTCAGGGAGAAAATTAGAAGGACTAAAGCTTTTGATTGCCAGGGTGTACTGCTGACTCATGCTGAACCTACTGGCAATCAACATACCCAAATCCTTTTCTACAGGGCTGCTCTCCAGCCACTCATCTCTCAGTCTTTACTTGTGTCCAGTATTACTCCATCCCAAGTACAGGATCTGGCACTTGTTCTCATTACATTTCATGCTGTTGCTGATGGCCTAATGCTCCAGTCTCTCTGGATCACTCTGCAAAGCCTCTTTTCCTTGAGGAGTCAACAACACTTCCCAGTGTAGTATCAGCATATTTGCTAAGGATGAATTAAGCTTTTTCATCCAGATCCTAATAAGAAAATGTGAAATGAAAAAAGTGAAAGTGACCCAAACATGATGTTACATAACATTTTTTTAAACCACTTGTCATTTCTCATTACCTCTGTTCTTGAATGTTTTATTTCAGACACATTAATAACATGATATTAAAAAAAAAAAAAAAGAAAAAAAAAGAAAAAGAAAGCTGATGCTTCACCTATGGAAATCCATTTGTTGTTACAAGGTATATATGTAGAAATAGAATTTAAATTCACTAGTCAGTTTTTGAAAACTTTAAAACACTAGTCTTAGCTATATAGTATTTCTATTTCAGCTAGCTATATGATGAGCTATGGAAAGACTTTCTTTAAGTCATCTTTCTAGTCAATGGAAAAGATAAAGGTGATTCAAAAGGGTGTTCAGAATACTGCAGATTAAAATATAGAGAATATAGTTAAATTTTGGTGTGTGCCTTGTAGGAGATAGGATGTTAGAGAATGCTGAGAAAGCAAATAACAGCTTATAGGTGAGATTTAAGAAGTGTCTTTAACTTCCTTTCCCTTCAACTTACTGTGTTTTGCTTTTCATTTTGGCAAATCCATGCACACATGGCAAGCCATATCTTCTACATGCTGTCATTCATAATTTTAAGGGTGTTGTCTGTCATGTAAGCTATAGTATAAAGGTCTGAGTTCAGATATTACAGCTCAGCATGTTGATCTGTCCCTGACCCAGATTCAGGCTAGAATGAAGATAAAGAGGGACCTGTTTTATTGACAAGCAAAACATGGTCTTTTACTTTATTTTATTTATTTATTTATTGTTGGACTCTGTGAAGCTTTCTGAAAACAAATAGCTAAAATTACTGGCACTAGAACTGGATGGAAGGAAAGGAGAGGGAAGGAAGGAGAAGTAAATTATGTATTTAGCCAAAAAGATTTGACTGTAAAGCCAAACCTTTCAATGCTGAAGGCTTACAAGTATTTTCTATTTTTCCATGCAAGTGTGCAAGTGTATAAATGTGTAAGTAAGTGTGCATGTATGGATCTGTGATATGGGTCAGTGTGTCAAAAAATCTTGTTTAGATTTAATCTGAAATGATTTATGTAGTAGTATTACTGTATATATTTCTTTTATAACAACAGCGGAAGAGACTCAGGGCTTTCTGGTTTTCTGGGTCAGAAAAGAACTGAAGAAGACCTAGGAGTTTATCACGACAAAACATATTCATGCTAGAGTTCAGCCTGTTACAACAAAGAAGCTGACAATATTATAATCTCTGTAATGATGGAAAGAAGCAGCTGGGGATATGAAAGAATTTCTTTAGTGGTGATTTGAAAAAATGCCCTATAGAGCTAGGAATCTTATAAAACTGTAAGAAATGTTCTCTATACTTGTTTTATCCAACCTTTTGGATATCATTTTCTGTACACCACAGGGAGCCTCAAAAGGGAGGCTCTATTTACTCTGAAATAAAACAAAGTGTTGCTTATGACAGTGGGAAAAAGAGATCTACGTTTTATACAGAATGCATTTGAGTGTAATACACCATCATGTCTTCAGACTGTGTATACTCACAAGGTATGTTATCATTCAGGATTGCCCAACATTTTCCTTTAAGTGACTTTAATGTCTTTGTTTAGTTTCTTTGTGTTAAACAAAAACAAAAACAAAAAAAAAAAAGCTGCTATTTTTGCCGTTGTTGGATTTTCATGGTATTTAAGATATAATGTTTCACCCACTTCACAGAATCACAGAATATTCCAAGTTGGAATGGACCCGCAAGGATCATCGAGTCCAACTCCTGGCACCACATGGGTCTACCCCAAAATTAAGACCATATGACTAAGTGCACAGCTTAAATGCTTCTTAAACTCTGAGAAGTTTAGTGCCATGACTACTTCCCTGGAAAGCCTGTTCCAGTATGCGACAATCCTCTCAGTGTAGAACCTCTTCCTGATGTCTAGTCTGAACCTCCCCTGCCACAGCTTGACACCATTCCTGCAGGTCCTATCACTGGTCACTAAAGAGAAGAGATCAGTGCCTGCCCCTCCATTTTCCCTCATGAGGAAGCTGGAGACTGCAATTAGGTCTCCGCTCAGCTTCCTCTCTTCCAGGTTGAACAGACCAAGTGACCTCAGCATCTCATCATATGTCTTCCCATCTAGGCCCTTCACCATCTTCACATCTGATAAAGATTTTAGAAAGAACATGTTTACACTCATACTGAAACATTCCGACATTTATTTCATTGAGAAAAGCTGCTGTCTTTGCACTGAAAAGATTTAATCAGATAGAAGATTCATTCACTAATTAGTGTGGTGGGAAGGAAGTTCCGCTGAGATATGGTTAAGCTTGTAGGCTTTTCCTCAAGGTAGTAAACAAACTTAACTCTTAAATATATACCTACCAGAGAGTCACATTGACTTCATAGAAGCTGATTACTTTTTAGAGACCAAACTCTCTCAAGGCTGCTCCTTCTGAGCCTGATTCATTCCTTCATACATACTTCCCACATGCACTGTAGCTAGAGTGTAACTAACACACTACTGGATTATGACTAGCAATAAGATGTTGCTGTGGTAGCAGCTGAGAACGTTAAAATAATTAATTCAGTCTATACTCAATTTTACTTCCAACTTGTCAGCATGCAAAAGTGACAGGACAATGCAAAAATGAATGACAAACTGTACTGGGTTTACATGGGAAGGTTTTGGTAGCAGGGAGGCTGTAGGAGTGGTCTCTGTGAGAAGAATCTAGAAGCTGTCCTATGTCAGACAAGAGACATCTCCATCTGGCTCCAAAAGGAACCTGCTGCTGGCCAGAGCTGAGCCAGTGAGAGATGTTGGTTGGGCCTCTGGGAGAGCAGAATTAAGAAAAAAAAAAAAAAGATGGCATGCAACTGCAGCTGGGAGAGAGGAGTTAGAAACGACTCTGCAGATACCAAGATCAGTAAAGGAGAAGGAAGAAGTGCTCCATGCACTGGAGCTGAAGTTCCCCTGTGGCCTGTAGAGGAGCCCCTGGTGGAGCAGGCTGTCCTGCTGAAGCCCATGGGTCCCATGGCTGAGCAGATCTCCACGCTGCTGCCCATGGAGCAGACCACAGTGGAACAGGTGGATGTGGCCTGGAGGAGGCTGCGGCCCATGGAGAGCAACTTCAGGAGCAGGGTCCAGGCCAGAGCTGCAGCCAATGAAGACGAGGAGCAGTGGTTCTGGGGGGAACTGCCACCCATGGGGGGCCTGTGCTGAAGCAGTTTGCTCCTGGGGGATGGACCCCATGGTATGGAGCCATGTGGGAGCAGTTCTTGAAAAGCTGCTTTCTGTGGGAAGCCTCCATAGGATTAGTTTGAGAAGGACGGCATCCCGTGGGAGGGACCCTATGCTGGAGAGGGGGCAGAGAATGACTGTGAAGGAGTGGAAGAGGAGAAGTATTAGGGACTGACTACAGCCCCCATTATCTGTTCCTCTATGCTGTTCAAGGGGAGGAGGCAGAAGAGGATGGGGTGGGGTGGGGGGGGATCTTTTTTTTTTTTTTTTTTCATTTCTCATTTCTCTAGTTTGCTAGTAATAGGAAATAAATGACATTAATCTCCCTATTCTGAATCTGTTTTGGCCATGATTATAAATGTAGAGTGTCCTGTCCTTACCTCAACCCCTGAGACCCTTGAGCCCTTTTGATTGTATTTTCTCCCCCTTTTCATTTGAGGACGGGGAGTGAGAGAGTAGTTGTGGTGGAGCTCAGCTGCCAAGCTACATAAAGACAGCACACAAATCTAGGAAGGAGGAAGAAATTCAGGGCTCTTCATGGCGTTGACAAGAGGGCAAGGACCAGCAAAGAGAGGAGAAGCTAATATAAAAAGCAAAAGTTCTGGAGACAATGTGCAGCTGTGTGACTGAACTTAGGTATTTCATATTCTGGATTTATAATTTCTTACTAGCTACCCAAGTAAGAGATAAATGATAGCCTCTTACTATTTTTTTTTACTAGATTTTGTTGTTGTTGTTGTTGTTTGCTAGTTTTATTTGTCATCCAAGCACTAAATCTATTTTTTTTTTTATCATCCAATTTTCATATATTTACTAATATAAAAAGGTTTTCAAATTACTTTTAAATAATTTCCCTGTTCATTCAAGAAGCCAGTGAAAACATAGATGAATGGAAAAAGAAATGGTTGAAAAAAAAATTATAAAAGAGCAAAAAGGACACGAGAAACAAATGCAAAAATCTCTATTTTATGAACTGTTAGTTTAAACAAATAACAGACCATTTTGTTTGAGCAAAGATGGCATTGGCAATGTGTATTTCCATCATGCTTTATCTACATAGCCAAAGTGATCAACTTTTTAAGTGAAATTAAGTGGCCTGGGAGCATTATCTCATTCCAGCCATTTTACAAAGAGAAATCTGACTTAAATAGTGCCTTAGAGAATAAACACTCTGTCAGTGCTAAGCCATTGATGTTCTTTAATCTCTTTGTCATTTCTGGATGAGTGGTTGGTGATTGACTTTTGTGTGGGTCAGAGAAGGAAATAGATTTTGTTCGTTTGCTTGAAGAAATCTGAAAAAAAAAAAAAATTGTTTCAAAAATAGTCATTTCACCATGATGTGGAGAAAAAAAAAAATAAAAAAATAAAAAAATAATAATGCAGCTGCAATTTGAGCACATTTTTTTTTCTAATATTGCAATGCATTATGTGTGAGAGAGAAAGAGAGTATTCTCAGCACATCCTGCATTATTAATAGTTTCCTTCATTGGTGTGCTGGCTGGATTTTTAATTTTCAAAACCTCTGCAGCATTTCTGTTTTGACAAGATCTATGTGACTCAGTTAAAAAGTTTAATTTGATCGAAAGTGAGTGCAATAATGTTTTTAATTTGTCAACATCTTGACTGCTTATATTTAATTTAATTCCATTCCTTCATATGTGTGTATTATCTGCATCAACATTTTATGACATTGAGGTCTATTTATTTTCATTGCTCCAGCAACTGCATCATAAATTACCATTAAAGTCCAACTAGTGCACAGGATAAAATCTTTTTTTAGTAGTATTAATCTATATTTCATTAACAACCATAATTTCAGTGAGAGAAGTAAATTACATTTATTTTAAAATGTATATCAGATCATTTCCTGTTGGTTTTGGCACTGCTGACAGAACTTCTACTGTCATTCACATCATCACAATAAAACAATACTTAAATATCTGTTAAGATTGTTATCAAATCAACTTTGTTGTTTTTATAATTTCTAATATATATATATATAAATAATATATAAGTAAACAAAAATATGAAAACATATTATTTTCAGTGACTGTGAAATCCTGATTTTCCAGCACAAAATTTCTATATAACAAATGATGACATTTGAAAGCATTCAGGAGAAAAGTGTGGTATGTCTGACTCAGCTTTGGCACATCACATGCTGAGGAGAGATGATGCGGCTTGCAGATGCTTTTGGACATTTCTTAATGAACCTTTTTATTGTATGAGTTATTCTGTGGACTGTAGTCACAAAAATAGTTACCTAGTCAGAACAACAAAACCTTAGAAAGTAGGCTAAAAATATTCACCTATGGTCTTTAGAGAGTAATGGAATATGCAGTTTAGAGGTTAATGTTGTGCATAAGTGAAAGCAAAGCAAGAAAGTGTACATTTGTACTTCTTTGTATATATTTGGAAATTCAACACCTAAAGCTGAACTATAGTGAAGTACTTCTCATGTCTTTGAAGTTAAAAAAAAAAAAAAAAAGGAAAAAAAAAGGAAAAAAAACTACAACAACAAAACAAAATAAACAAACAACAACAAAAACACCTCTTCAGGTTTCTAGAGGAGGAGTAGAGAAGGAGGAGAAGGAGAAGAGAAGGAGAAGGAGAAGGAGAAGGAGAAGGAGAAGGAGAAGGAGAAGGAGAAGGAGAAGGAGAAGGAGAAGGAGAAGGAGAAGGAGAAGGAGAAGGAGAAGGAGAAGGAGAAGGAGAAGGAGAAGGAGAAGGAGAAGGAGAAGGAGAAGGAGAAGGAGAAGGAGAAGGAGAAGGAGAAGGAGAAGGAGAAGGAGAAGGAGAAGGAGAAGGAGAAGGAGAAGGAAGGAGAAGAGGGCAGTCTTTTTAAAAAAAAAAACAAAAGAAAATGACATGGTAGCTTCTTCCTTTCTGATGGCTAGTGACTATAAGATGCTACTTATCCCTCTTATCCATGAAGACCTGTTTACTGATGGTAAAATTTTAACGGTTCATGCCTAAGTTGTATGGGTATATTTTATTCCAATTTTTTATTTTCTTCCAGTTATATATATATATATATATATTATATGTATATATATATATATATAACTGGAAGAAAATAATATATATATATATGTACACATATATATATATATTCACATATATATACATATATATATGTACATACATATATATATTTCATTTGCCAAGAGAAGTTACTCATGCTAGGTACTTCCATAGGAGATTTAGAAGCCTTTCACTAGATCTTTGTTCAATCATTTTCCTTTTCTCAGAAAATATTAATCCCTAGCAAAATTAATAAAATTACAAAATATATTTACAGACTTTTCTTCCATATGCTTCCTCACTCTTTTAATTATGATTTTTTTTCTCAACTTTTTACTCACTACCATACTGTAAGTATATTTTCATGGGAAGCAGGTTATTTTTTGTTGTTCTATTATTTTTGTTGTTGTTGTTGTTAAATTCTGCACTATCAACATTATCTCTTCAGGTGGCACAAATAGAAGAAGGCAGTAACAATCTTTTTCTTAGCCTCATGTGTGAGCTTGCCCTGCTCATGGTTTTATCTCATCTGTTTAGAACCACACCATATCACATTATTAGGTCATTGTGTACTTATTCCCCTGTGGCAGAATAAACACTGTCCATTGCCAGCCTCAGTGCTTCAAAATTCTCTGGGTGATTCTCCTGGGAAACACACTAACAATAGATTATTCTAGAGCTGTGAAATAACGATATCAATTAAACACAATTAAACAATAAATAGTTTGACATTTGCTAGCCTTATTTGTGTAAAATATTTTCTCATTATTAATTTTCTTGATGCAAACAGTGTGCAGTGCCAGCTAACTCTTCAGTGTTAACAGACAGATATGAGAAGCAAAATTCTGAGATCAGATGGGACAGAGGAAAACTAAATGCTCTGTCATTTCCAGATAAGGTTTTTTGCAGGCCCCGCTGCACTCCCCTGAGATCAAGTCTAAAGCCAACCATCCAGAATCCTTGATTGCTAAAGTCAGAAAAAGCAAACTGGCTTGATGAAGATAAGATTATAATGTCTCAGATGTGGAAGCTAAAGTAGAACAAAATTTAATAAAGTAAAATCTTGCACAGAGGACTTTGAGATTGACTTTATGGTATGATATCATTTTCATTGTGTTTAATACTCTTATGAGGTTGCTTAGTTGCACAGCACTGTGTCATTTCCATTCAAAGCAACCTTTATGATAATGCACTGTTTAATTTTTGTTTTCAATGTACAGTAATTACAGTGATGTACTGCAATAAAATTATTCAGCACAGTCATCTGAAAATGGCACATTAAACAAATTTGAATTTGGTCCTTTTATTGCTATCTCAAGTACTCATCTGAAGAACTAGGAATGTAAAATTAGTTTTACATCCCAAGAAATATAGCTTGCAATTTTTCAGTCTGTTATCTACCCCTCCTCAGAAAATTAGAAAATACTTTTTTTCTCATTGAATGTACTTTATGTCACATTTACCTCTTAAAGAAAATGTATCCAGCTAAGTATTGTCTGCTTTTTCTGGTAAGAACTTAAAGTTTCATGCTGTAATAGCTGAGGGTAAAAGTCAGAAAAATAAAGTACTGCTATTGGATGAGAATATCCTAAAATTCTTCTAAGTTATAATTTTTTATTAAAATCAAAATTGTTTATAGGAACAGGTAGTTTAAAGAATGCCTTATTTATTCTGAAAAAAAAAATGTGAACTATGTATTGAAATAAAGATGAAGAAAAATATTAAATGTATTTTTAGTCATAAATAGCGGAATAGGAAATAAAGTGGTTGGAAATTTCCAAAGTATATAAAATTGATCTCATGGGCAGTTTCATCTTTCCCTTAAGCTAACCTAATAAGTAACTCATATTGGCATGCAATTTGAGGCCAGCCAAAAACATTTCTGCCCTAGTTTAATGTAATTCGACTGCTTGAGAAACATTGATATTCAGAGTTCGATTCTACACATCAGAGGTAATATCTGAAACTTTTTGGTGTTAAACTTCCACAATGCAAAGAAGCTTAATCCTATAATAGTTACCTAGTTTCTGTTTTAGTCAGTCATCTCAGTCAGTCTTCACCTTTCACATCCAAAAATAAATAAATAAATCGTAACAAACAATTAAATGTTCTGGTGAGAAATACTGGTTTCTTTAAATCTTTGGACTTCTACCTCTTTCTGTGTAGCTCATCTGACTTGTGTGCAGGAAGAAAGGAACATGGAGTTTTCTCCAGGAGGAAAAAGCAGTATTTTGGTAATTCCAATCATTCAATAGTGTTAATTCTGTGGACACTTTCTGTTTTCCAACTGTATCATCCAGCAGATTTCCAACTATAACTTCAGTTCCTTGCTTTAAATAGAAACAGATATAAGAATTTGTTTAAAAGTTTAAGGTTCGTTCATACCTGCAAATAGTTTCCATATATACCTATTAGCCTCTCAGTATGTTACTTCAGCTTAAGTTCATAGCATCAGGGATTTCTGAAGTAGTCATGGATGGACTCTGGTGCTACCACAGCTGGAATACAGCTACTAAAAACTCTCTGATTCTTGCTTGAAAAGTTTATCTCTGCTAACCACAGCAATACAGCCATCTCTCCCCATGGGTTCTGTATACACATTTGTTAATTAGTTGTCAATATTGTCAAACTGTTAAACAAAAAGTAAACACCAATGGTAACAGCACTGAGCTAAGGAATTGCTGATGAGACCCTGACTTCAGTAATTTGTTATTTGAAATTTAGAACATGTTTTCTTTTGCTGAAGTCCTGTGGCAGAGTTTCTGTTCCCTGACTGCATAATCAGGTGATTAGCAATGAAGAATTCCTGACTGAAGCATTCTTCATTGAACATTCAGCTAGGTCTTCAGTCATTCTTTGGTAACACAAATCGCTGTATGGATGTGGTGAATGACTTGGCTTTAAAATCTGCTGGGGATAAATTAAGGTATCTTTCCCCCACTTTTTTGTTTGTTTATTTGTTTGTCTCTTTGTTCCAAGCCACCTTAGAAAAGGAATAGGAAACTTCCTTTTGTTTATCGATGCCTGAGAAGGATAGTCTGACAAATGGCAGACTAGTAATACATACTTATGGGAATCTTTTGGCCTTTTTGCAACTATGTTTCCAAGTAAAAAAATCCTCATCTACCACTCTAGCAGTCATTACATGAACACCAGTAAGCAGCTGAAGCTAAGCTTTTACTAGTCAGGAGCCTTTGCACTTCCTCAAACACCTTAATGGATTAACACAAATGCATCACACTATACAACAGTGAATTTATGATTAACTCTTGTAGTGGAATGTTTAGTGATAATTGTGAGAAGGATGGTGTGTCAGACTAAGTTGTCTTGCAATTGAACTTGAAAGCCATTGAAAATACTTTCTGTTCAGGCACTGTAAAAACAAACAAACAAACAAACAAACAAAAAACACTCACTGTTCAATAAGCATCTAATATCTGACTCCTGGTGCCGTGATTTACTGATTTACTGCTCTGTTATTTAAACTGAGTTTTCATGGTAAGGCCTTCTTCTACAAGAAAAACATTATCCAGATGAATAATTTGCTGTATGAGTGAGCCAGGTTTGCTATGAACAATAGAACCAGAGGCAGCTGGGACCTAATCTGAGCACCACTGGGGTCAGTGGGAAGTGTTTCCATGACTGCAGCAGGCTCTGTGTCAGTTGCCTGACGAAATCTTGATTTTAAATATATGTCCCTACATTGCTGATTTTTAAACTGATATTTATGAGGAAAGGGAATATATTAATGACTGGAGACTGTGCTAAAAATGTCCTCTCACAAAATCATCTTATACATTTCTGTAAATGGAAGATCTTCAATTATTTTTTTGGTGAAGTGTTATTTGGCTGACCAGATTTTAGACTCCAGATAGACTAAAGTACACTAGAAGTCCCAGAAAACATAGCTTCTTCCTTACATGTATTTTGAGCTAATGTAGCTCATGACACCTGGGATTTTCCAGACAGTATCTCAGACACTGACATAAAAATATTGCTAATAATTGCAAAGAGAAATATCTTCTTTTTCTGCAGACAGCAAGTATAAGAAAGAAAAAAGAAATGCAACTGATATTATTATAACATTTACTCAGGCAGATTGACAAATTAGAAAGACATTGAGGTGATTGTTTACCAACTGATTTTCTTGGTTGTTTCATATGAGCAAACACAGCATAGCAACAAACAAACAAAAACAAAAAGTGCATGTATATTTTAAAACAATGTTCCTGAAATGATCACAGAGAGAATAACATCTTAATTTTAGGTTTTACTTATACTTGATTACAATCAGCTACCTTCCACGTGGGCTGGAGTGTATCCAGCTCTAAAGGCTCTCAGTGATTTTGATAAATTGTCGGAAGGACTCAGCACACAATAATTCATCCTAACTGTTAGATGAGTGAATATTGTCAACATTAATAAATACATCATCTTCACATTAGCATATATAGAGGTGGGAGAATGTCCTCTCTTAAATGAGAAGGAGAAGAGGAAAATACACCTAATTGATTATATCTTAGAATAAGTAGCGCATGAAGAGAAACTCAGACATAGTTTCCCCACAGAAACCATCAAAAAGTGGGGAGGTGTGATCAGTTTTAAGTCTTGTTTTTGCCAATCATGTGTAACAGGAGGAAAATGTGTAATTCTAGGTCAAGTTTAGTGGATATAATAAATGTTTGTTTTTTCTCATGTTTACATTACCTATAAAATACCGTTATTTCTATCAAAATTACATCTTTCACAGTCTTAATGATGGTATTGCAAAGGTTCCTCTCTGAATATATATCACATGTAAATCTTTCCTCTTCATGCCTAAAAATGTCACTCCAGCCACGAATTCATAACACATCATACCATTCCCTCCTTTACCATCCAAACACTTCTTTGCCAATTAATTAACCCCAGGAACATACTAGCACAGTCCATCCAGTTGCTTCTGTCTCCAGATAAGAGACATGGTATAAAGATCCTTTTCTTTCTATATCTGTCTTCATCTACCTGTCATATCCTGGTTTCATGTAAGTTGTGCATGTTTACATGTATAAGGAAGAAATGCCTTCAACATATGTGTACATTTTCATGGATAATCCGGTAAGAATCTAAGATAATAGCCATGCTAATAAGTGAATGTCTTTTTTGTTAGATGATATTCCTCAACTACAACTCATAGAACAGGCTATTTTATTCCTTGTAAGGAATATAAGGAAGGAACTTAGTAAGGCTGAGTAAGGTGAAACAAAGGATCTACATCAACTTTCTTCACCAAGGAAAGGAATTGATATGATATGATTATGATATGATTGATATGATATGATATGATGATATGATATGATATGGTGATATGATATGATATGATATGATATGATATGATATGATATGATATGATATGATATGATATGATATGATATGATATGATGTGATGTGATGTGATGTGATGTGATGTGATGTGATATGATATCTGGCTCAACAATATGTAGGCAAAACTATAATCACCTCAGAAAATAAATATTTTGTTTTGCTAAAGAAGCACTGCATATATAGCTTTTTCTAAATACATTTTTTGCTCTGAAGAATTAGAAAGCACTCCTGTGCAGAAGATAAAAATGGAATTAATAAGAATAGTGACCTTTTCAACTCCCTGAAAAGGAGGTAAATATGTCTTTCATCTCTATGTTGAAATGAATTTCATCCATTATGATTATTTCATCACATGGACGAAGACTGTGTCTATCACAGAATCACAGAATTTCTAGGTTGGAAGAGACCTCAAGATCATTGAGTCCAACCTCTGACCTAACGCTAACAGTCCCCACTAAACCATATCCCTAAGCTCTACATCTAAACGTCTTTTAAAGACCTCCAGGGATGGTGGCTCCACCACTTCCCTGGGCAGCCTGTTCCAATGTCTAACAACCCTTTCAGTAAAGAAGTTCTTCCTAACATCTAACCTAAAACTCCCCTGGTGCAACTTTAGCCCATTCCCCCTCATTCTGTCACCAGTCACGTGGGAGAACAAGCCAACCCCCACCTCACTACAGCAATATATAGTCTATAAAGTGAATAGAATAAAACTATTTAAAAAAAAATAAAATCTAATTGACATCACCAATAGATTTGATTTTTTAGAGTCTGTTAATATAAGTAAAGTTATAAACTAATAATGCAAGTTTTGGTTTGAACTATAAAATACATCTTATGCGGTAAAGTGCTTGCATATATATTGTTACAGTGTCTATTAGTACTATAACGAGGTTTAGGGAAAGGGTGTCTGTAGATGATAAAGCACGTACTAACTCCATAGTAGTTTGTGATTATTGATTTTGTATATATTTTCTGCACATTTCAGGGAATAAATGTCTTTGTGATGGCAGTAATCTAAACACTGCTGCATGACATGTTAAGCAAGAAGCACATAAGTAAAACACATCCAATAATATTTAGACTTGATGTCTTTTTAAAGCAAAGTTTTCAGAAAGCAGTTCTCAGAAGCCACAGTCTTGATCATATTTTTCTCAAGTTTCTTCCAATTAGAGTGAATTCTGAGTAAGTGTGACACCAAATGGTAGCCATCATCATTTGAAAATAGACAGAAGGAAAGGATGCCAAACATTAATATTTCTCTACATATTCAATCAAAATACCATCCAAACTGAAAACGGATTTTGAAGTATCAGCAAATATATGCTAAAAACCTCTGCCAGGGCCCACATCAGCTTTGTCTCTGCAGTCTCTACTTCAGAGAGAGAACACTTATTTGACCATGAATGGTATCTTGTGGGACTCCATTCTCTACCTGTTTAAGGATTTAGACAAAATTTGTCCCTCAAGTACTAGTAGCTTTCAAGAATGCCTTTTGTCTGTCACTCACAATGTTCCAATGTATTCCTTCTGCTGACTTTGATTTCACATTGGAGTTCTTCAAAATGCAGAAATTGAAAATAGAAATAAATAAATAAATAAAAAGAGTACAATTAGAACCAAGTTTTTAAAGAATCAGTTTCTAATCTTGGTTACCCTGAAATTAAACTTGTTTGTGTTTTTCTCATTTGAGATCATAGAATCATAGAATATCCTGAGTTGGAAGGGACCCTTAAGGATCATCAAGTCCAACTCTTGACACCGCACAGGTCTACCCAAAAGTTCAGACCATGTGGCTAAGTGCACAGTCCAATCTCTTCTTAAATTCAGACAGGCTCGGTGCAGTGACCACTTCCCTGGGGAGCCTGTTCCAGTGTGCAACCACCCTCTCTGTGAAGAACCCCCTCCTGATGTCAAGCCTAAATTTCCCCTGCCTCAGCTTAACCCCGTTCCCGCGGGTCCTGTCACTGGTGTTAATGGAGAAAAGTTCTCCTGCCTCTCGACACCCCCTTACGAGGAAGTTGTAGACTGCGATGAGGTCTCCCCTCAGCCTCCTCTTCTCCAGGCTGAACAGGCCCAGTGCCCTCAGCCGTTCCTCGTACGTCTTCCCCTCCAGGCCTTTCACCATCTTCGTAGCCCTCCTCTGGACACTCTCCAACAGTTTCATGTCCTTTTTATACTGTGGTGCCCAGAACTGCACACAGTACTCGAGGTGAGGCTGCACCAGCGCAGAGTAGAGCGGGACAATCACCTCCCTTGACCTACTAGCGATGCCGTGCTTGATGCACCCCAGGACACGGTTGGCCCTCCTGGCTGCCAGGGCACACTGCTGGCTCATATTCAACTTGCTGTCTACCACGACCCCCAGATCCCTCTCTTCTAGGCTGCTCTCCAGCGTCTCATTGCCCAGTCTGTACGTGCAGCCAGGGTTTCCCCGTCCCAGGTGCAGGACCCGGCACTTGCTCTTATTGAACTTCATGCTGTTGGTAATCGCCCAGCTCTCCAACCTATCCAGATCCCTCTGCAAGGCCTTTCCACCCTCAACAGAGTCCACAAGTCCTCCAAGTTTGGTGTCATCAGCAAACTTGCTCAAAATACCTTCTATTCCTACATCCAGATCGTTTATAAAAATATTGAAAAGTACTGGTCCTAAAATGGAGCCTTGAGGGACCCCACTGGCGACCGCCCGCCAGCCTGACGCAGCCCCATTCACCATAACCCTTTGGGCCCTGCCCGTTAGCCAATTGCTCACCCATCGTATGATGTTTTTATTTAGCTGTATGGTGGAATTTTTGTCCAGTAGGATCCTATGGGAAACCGTGTCAAAAGCCTTGCTGAAGTCCAAAAAAATCACATCAGCTGGTTTCCCTTGGTCCACCATACGGGTGATCTTATCATAAAAGGAAATCAGGTTAGTTAGGCAGGACCTACCCTTCACAAACCCATGCTGGCTGGGACCAATGACTGCTTTGTCCCCCAGGTGCGCCTCAATAAGTTCGAGAACCATCTTCTCCGTGATTTTACCAGGCACTGACGTGAGACTGACAGGCCTGTAGTTGCTAGGGTCTTCTTTCTGACCCTTCTTGAAAATCGGCACAACATTTGCCAGCTTCCAGTCTACCGGGACCTCTCCAGATTCCCAGGATCGTTGAAAAATAATTGAGAGAGGTTCTGCGATGACGTCCGCCAGCTCTTTCAGCACCGGGGGATGAATCCCATCCGGACCCATGGACTTGTAGGGATCCAGGTGGAGTAGCAAATCCCGCACACGTTCAGGGTTGGTTGGGAGTTTGTCATCCCCACCGTCCCGGTCCTCCAGCTCAGGGCACCCTGGGTCCCGAAGCCCATCATCGGCATTGAAGACAGAGGCAAAGAAGGCGTTAAGCGTCTCTGCTTTGCCTATGTCATTGTCTGTGAGGAGACCTTCCCTATCAAGGAGCGGCCCTATGTATTCTTTAGTTCTCCTTTTTCCATTCACATATCTAAAAAAACCCTTTTTATTTTCTCTCACAGACACAGCCAGCTTCAACTCTAGGTGTGCTTTAGCCACACGAATTTTCTTCCTACAAACACGAACAGAATGTCCAGATGTGTGTACAATTATTGTTCTTATTTGATAGCCAAGTAGTAATCTTGCCTATCTTTGTTGCCTTTTCAAAGGTTAAAAGAAACATTGTTTTAATATATAGAATAAGACAAAATCCATTTAAAGGGACAAATATTTTGTGGACGTGAAAGGAACAGAAGTGCTCAAAAGCTAAATAGTACCTTTCAGAACAACTTTGTTAAAAGGATAAACAAAGCAGATAACTCACAGAATCACAGAATGGTCAATGCTGGAATGGGCCTCTGGAGGTCATCTGGTATGATTTCCGTGCTAAGCATGACCACCTAGAGCCAGTTGCCCAAGACCATGTTGAGAGAGCTTTTGAAGATCTCCAAGGAAGCATACTCTACTACCTCTCTGGGCAACATCTGCCAGTGCTCTGTCACCCTCACAGTAAAGTACTTGCTGATGTTTACATGGAACCTCATGTTTTTTACCTCATGCCCGTTGCCTTGCCTCCGGGCACCAATGAAAAGAGCCTGACTCCATCCTCTTTACACCCTCCCCTCCAGCTATTTATTGATGAGAATCTCCCTGAGCATCATCTTAAGCTGACCAGTCCCTGCTCTCATAGCCTTTCATGATAGGAGAGTTGCTCCAGCTCCTTGATCATCTCTGTGACCCTCTGCTGAACTCTTTCCACTATGTCAATGTCTCATACTGGGGAGTCCAGACCTGGACACAGTACTCCAGGTGTGTCCACACCAACACTGTGTGGGAAAGGTCATCTCCCTTAATGTGCGCAACACTACTCCTAATGTAGTCCAGGCAGCTGGTAGCCTTCTCTGTGTGTGGTAAGGGCACATTGCTGGCTCATGTTTAACCTGGTGTCAGTCAGGACTCCCAGGGCCTTTTCCATGAATCTGTTTCACAAGTGGCTGATTGGTTATTAGTGTTATTCTTCACCAGAGACAGGACTTTATACTTCTGTATTGCGAACTTTATAAAGTTCCTGCCCATTTCTCCACTTTGTTACATCTCTCTTGATGGCAACATGAGTCTCTGTTGTATCAGCCACCACGCCTCACAGTTTCATGTCATCAGCAAACTAAGGGTACACTCAGATCATAAATGAAGATATTATAAAGAGTGAGACCTAGAATTGACCCCCAGGGGACACTTCTGATATTCTTCACATTTAAGACAGAAGTTGCATTCTTAGGCATGCAAAGAACAACTTACAAAATAAAAAAAAAATAAAAAAAAAAGTCAGCAGAACTTATCAAGATTTCTGCTAAATATTTTTAAAATAAGAAAATAACTTGTAACAAAACATTCTGTAGCAAAGTGAATTCAGAAGATTTCTATAGCTTGTAATTTCAGAAGATTTGTTTGTAATTTATTTCTATATCTTGTAATTGATTGTAATTTATTTAGTTTTCAAAAAACTTTTTTTTCTCCATCCTTCATTTTATAGTTTTCTGTTTTGTCGTTGTTTGTTCATTTGTTTGTTTTCTTCCTCTAGGAAATTCAGCATTGTGCAGGGATTCTTCTTTCACTTTGCTTTGTTTTGTTTTCCTATTCTAGAACCTTTCAGATAATCTTCCTCTTCAGAAATTTTACAAAATAGCAAACCAAAGTGAAGAGGTAATTTTGGCTTGTGTCAACTTTTTCACAGACAAAAATCATTAGAAAAAAAAAGAAAAAAAAGAAAAAAAAAAACAAAAACAAAAAACACTTGTATATAGAAAATTAGAAACAATCAGTAAAATAATATCCATGTTTCTGAAGAAAGAAATAAGAGGTTAAAAAAAAAGAAAGGGGGGGGGTGAAATCTGATTTTATTTTTTTCTTGTAAGAATGATATTGAAACTTTGACTTTAACTTGTTTTCTGAAATTTTCCTTTTTTTTTTTTTTTAACTAAGCAATGAAGTAACAGTCGTAAAATGATACATACACAAAGAATTGTACAAGAATTTGCAGAAAGCATACAAATTATTTTGCATTTACAATCAGCATTAAAAACCTACCATTTGATGACACATTTAGTGTACAACTGAACATTGCAAGCCTACAGGGACATCAAACAAGTATGAGGTGCCCAAAATTTGCTTGCAGTTTTTCCCGTAGGTGTTCACTTCATGAATTGTTCTAGTGTTTTATTAGTTGTTCATGAAATATTCATGAAAAAGGTCATGATTTATATTAATATTATTAATGTGTGATACTTGTAGTTTTGCTAGGCTGCATGGTGAAATTATGCCAAATGGGGTACATCTCTCTTGAGATTTCTGAAGAGATGAAGGGGCAAGTCCTGAAGGGACTTTATGGAGTCATCTTGCCTATTTTCTTACCTAAGCTACAACCAGCTGTAGCTGTATTTTCCCATAAAAGTTTCTCTAACACAAACTTAAAATAATGGAGTCTCTACCATCTTAATTTCTTGTTGTTTCCAGAGCTCGATACCCTTTTCATTATATTTTTTTTCAGATGAACAACATGTATTTCTTTTGGTGAACATTAAGCTCAGTCATTTTGTTCAGTTCCTTAAGATCTTGGAGAAAAATATTTTTCTTCTATTCAGTAACACTCTGTCTTCTTCATTTCTTTTTTCTCTTGTTATCTCCCAAGACACTCTTAGGAACTGGTCAGACTACTAGATGATAATCACTCCAGTATTTATTTCTTCTAAAGTGAGCTTCTACTATTGCCTGTGTTACTGTTAGTTTTTGAGAAAAAATGGGTAATATGGAAATTTTAGGCCTGTTCCATCTATCTTAGAATTTCTACATCTTTTAAAAAAAAAAATACTTTTTTTTTTTTTTTAATGTTATGATATTATTTTTAATTCTTATGACTCAATAACCTCAGACTTGTAAAATTTCTGTTTTATCAATTATGCCTAATCTGTATTTAAGGAGCCATTTATTCCTATTTTAAAAATATAAAACACTGTATTTGCTCCTACTGAAATTAATTCCTGTTTTAGGTTATTTCTCTAAGCTGTATTGGTGATTTGATAGTCCAGCCCAGTTATATGAAAAGCTGAAAATATATTGGTTTACTCATGAGGTGGCTTTACTCAGGTGGGCAGCTGAGCTCCACCACAGCCACTCTCTCGCTCCCCGTCCTCATAGGGAAAGGGGAAGAAAATACGATGCAAAGGGCTCAAGGTTTAAGATACGAACAGGAAGGCTGAACAATTATTGGGATGGGCAAAACAGACTCAGATTAGGGAGATAGTAAGGTTTATTGCCTACTAGTAATAAGCAAGAGAAGTGAGAAACAAAGGAATGAAACCAAAAATACCTTCCCTCCATCCACCCTCTTCCACTTCCCCACCCTGAGCGGTGCAGGGGAATGGAATGGGAGTAGTGGTCAGTCTACAGTACTTTGCTTCTGCTACTCCTTCTCAGTCACTCTCTTCCCCTGTTCCAGTGTGGGGTCCCTACCAATGAATGCAGTCCTTCCTGACCTTGCATGGGCTTCCCAGAGGCAGCAGGTCTTCAAGAAATGATCCAAATATGGGTCCATAATACGGGATCCAGCCATCAGGAACATGCTGCTCCAGCCTTGGTATCCGATGGGCAGCAGCTTCCCCAAGATCCCCTGCTCCTGCATGGGCTCCTCTCCACAGGCTGCAGCTCTGGCCTGGAATCTCCTCCTGTGAGAGTTCTCCATGAGCCACAGCCTCCTTCAGGACATATCCACCTCTTCCACTGTGGTCTCCTCCATGGGCTGCATCACAGAAATTTGCTCCACCATTGTACACCATGGGCTGCAGAGGGACAATCTGCTTCACCATGGTCCTCTCCACAGGCCACAGGGGAACTTCTGCTCCAGCACCTGGAGCACCTTCTCCCACTTCTTCTGCATTGACCTTGGTGTCTGTAAGGCTGTTTCTCAATCTTCACTGTCCCAGCTGCTGTTGAGCAGTAGTTGTTCCTCCCCCCACCCTTTCTTAAATCTGCTCTCACAGAGGTGCAAACAACATTGCTTATTGGTTCAGTGGGGGCAGTCCTTACCTAACCTGGAGCAGATGTGATTATGGAAATCAATACCAAAATCTTGCCATGTAAATCCACTACAACTCAAAAATATGTTTTGCTCAAAAATCTGTTTAAATATATGACCTCACTGATACATTAAAATGTTAATAAAAATCCTGCATTGCACCATACACAAATAAAATTGCTTTGTAATCTCATTAAATATTGTTCATGACCCAATGCTCCAATCCCTCTAGATCTCTCTGCAAAGCCTCTCATCCCTGAAATGAGTCAGTAGCACCTCCCAGCGTAGTATCATCAGCATATTTACCAAGGATGCATTCAGCTCCTGAATCCACATCTTTGATAAAAAAACATTGAACAGAATTGGCCCCAAGACTGAGCCTTGGGTAACCAGTTCTGAGCTTTTTATTTTTGTTATCTGAAACCTCACTGGCAAGCTTTAACTGTAGTTGAGCTTTTTTTTTCATGTTTTCTTGCAAATGTAAATTGCAGTTCTGTAATCTTTTTGTATGGCCTAATCTTGTTTAGAGAGATTATACACTTTTTCTGCTTGACTTCCAGGAGCTCACTGTTCAGCTGAACTGGCCTTCTGCTTCACTTTCTTGACTTACAACACAATGAACACTTATTCCTGTACTTCTACAAGGTAGTTTGTAAAAAGTAGCAAACTCTCATGAACTCCTACACCTCAAAAGCAGACTCACAGTTCGTTAGACCATGCTGACTATCTCCCTGAGTAATTTACTCACTTAAAATCAAAGTCAACAGCTCTGGTGACGACGTTTCTCATTTTACCAATAATTTTAAAACTCAACAATTTTATAATAATTTTGGCCAAGACTGCTTCCTACTTTTCCATCTGCTACAATGCCTTCTTTTTTCTCAAACAAGTCTAGAAGGACCCTTCATGGTTGGTCCACTAAGTTCTTGTAACAAGAATTTAACTTCAGCATACCTCAGGAATTTCCTAGACTTGCTTGTCACTGCAGTATGACATTACCAGTTAATGTCAGGGAATTTGAAATCTTCTATAAGGACAAGGGCTACTGATCCAGAGATGTCTCCTAAAAGCCTACAAAATAATTTATCAATATCATCATCCTGGCTGAGTGAATGGCAGTAGACACCCATGTTTCATTTTCCATCCCTCTATTCCTTACCCAGAGCTCTCAACCATGTCATTCATAACTGAGAGGTCTGTACAATCAAATCCCTCCTCTACATATATTTTAATCCCTACAACTCTCCTGCACTACCTCCTAAACAGCCTGTAGACCTCTATCCAGGCACTCCAGTTATGGGACTCATTCCACCAAGTCTTCCCAGTGCCAATGACATTGTAGTTCTGAGAAGAGAACAGTTTCCAGTTCCTCCTGTTTGTTTCTCATACCATATCCAATGATACACATGCATTTCATGGGTTCCCAAATACTTGGTGCTCCCTGGACAAGTGTAAATATTCCTGATAACTACACCATCCCTTGGTCTGTGTAGAGTATTCCTGGTATTCTCTTTCCCCAACAATCCTAGTTTAAAACTCTGTCAATCCATCCTGCTAGCATATGGACAAATAAATATTTTCTCTACCCAGACAGGTGGATCCCTTCAGGCCCAAGCAGAATTTGTGTCTCAGAGACTCTGTCATGGATGGAAAAAAAAATAAAATGTGGAGAGGCACCGTGTTTGGAGTCAGACGCTGATGGTCTGTGTTCACTGGTTTCTTCCAGTGTCTTTATATATTACTGGGAGAATAAAGGAAAACACTACCTCAGCACCTGAATCCTTTAGCAGTCTTTCAGCCCTAAAATTTATTTTTATTGACCTGAAGCTTCTTAATCTACTATCATTAGTACCTACATGAAAGAGCAGTATTGGGTAATACTCTGAAGGTAGAACTAAATTCTTCAATACTTTAGCAACATTCCTGATCCAAGCCCACTCTGAAAAGAGAGTCCAGTCAGAAGATGGTTGCCTCTGTTCCCCTGAGAGGGAGTCCTCTATGACCATAACTCACCTCTTTTTCTTCTCAGTGCTGGTCTTAATGCTGATCTTGATGCAAGAGGTTGGTTGATCTAACCATGATGATGGAGGTAGATCTAGTACTTCATTCACTGACTCCTCTCCCTCCATTTCATTTTCTCCCTCATCTGTCTTACCCATAGTCTCACACATATTATGGAAAGACAGTTAGGATGGCAAATCAGTCTCTGGTTTCACCCCAGTGCTGAACAGATACAGAATGAATCTCTGTGTTTGTTGTGTTAAGTTGGCATATGTATACCAGAAATTGCAGAGCACAGCTCCATTCATCTACCTCCTTCTTGGATTCCCATATGCTCCTCAGTTTACCCACTTCCTTCTGAAGCTCAGCCACCAGGCAGAGCAGTTCTCTATGGACACATCTTCCACAGGTGTGCTCACTACTGCCCTCCACCTCCAAGAGTCACCCCAGACACACCCAGTAAAACATCCAAAACCTGTGTGGTCACATGAACCAAATGAATCTCTAACTGAGTTGCTACATTAATCCTACTGGGTACTGGAAGATAGAGGAAGTGGTAGCATGACTTTCTGCCAAGTGGTCACCATGTTGCTGTGCATCCCTGCTCACCACTCCATACCTCTTCCTGATGCCTCCTGTGTTCTTAAGGACTCCAGTGTTAGCATGAGATTCTGCAGACTTAGAAAAATATTGTACACTATCAATATTGAAAGAACATGAGGAAGATTGGTTCAGTGATTAATTTCATGTTAGATTCATGGGAACAAAACAGCTGAGTATATTTGTCTCCATAATCCCTTTTCCCAAATGTAATTACAAATCGAATTGATCAACTCATGTTTCTTCTGAGCCAGTAGCAGACACATTAGAATTGCTAGGGTGTAAAATATCTTAACACAAATCATCACTCCACAGTGCTAAAAGAAATTTGATATTAAAATTGTGCTTTAAAAAAATATTTATTTATTTTCCACAGCCTCTTCCTACTGAAGGTTAATTATCTTTCATCTTGGATGTCTTCATATCTTCTAGGACACTAACATATTTTAATAAACATTATTGATGACACTAAACTATTGATTTCTATTGACAATAAATAATTGAATAATGATACACTAGATGGGCCAACAGTTAGTCTACACTAAGCAGGCCCTGTGTTTATCATATTAAATGTCTCATCAGCAAAATCTATCAGTGTAGGAGAGCATCTTGCAAGAATGTTGTTCAGACTGCTACTATTTGAACTATACAGGCAAAGTGAACCTAAAAAGGAACTAGAAATTATAATCTAACATGTAGTTGTTTATGGCCATTCAAACCTTGACTTTCCTATGGGAAAAAAAATAAAATAAAATACTGGGCCCATAGATATTCCAACCAGTAACATTCTAATGAGTAGATGTCACAGAAGGCAGAATTTAATTAATTGTACACTTAGTATAACAGAGTTTGATGTATCTGTACCATCAGTAGAATATTGGGACATTGTTCTAGGTCTCAGGAGAAAAAATCATGCAAATTTAGGCTGGTTCACACCAAATGTGTGCAAGAAACTTTAAACAATAAATTAAGAGGAGCTCAGCAGGCACTAGAAGATAGTTTTGTCGTGCAATTAAACATAGATGGTAGTTCTAAGGAATAAATTAAAAGGTAGCTATTTATAGAATTCTCCTTGATATTTTGTTTTTAGTAAAATAAGCCTGAGCACAGTGATACAGTGATACTAAGTTGCTCTGCCTTCATTGCAAGTGACAAGAAGAGTGATAAATGGCAGACATAAAGAAGGTAATTTAGTTTTTCGTTCCATTCATAAGCTTGTGTAGTCTCAGTAAACTCTGTGGAACATTTAGATGGTAATACCTTGTAATCATGAAAGAGTAACAGGGGAATTCAAAATGAAAGTGAATTGAGAAAAGATCCTCAGGAAGAGCAAGTGAGCCTTAACCTCAGATCTGTTCAGTATACAAAAAACATCACTTTACCACCTTCTAAAATAGAACGCAATAATTATTCATACATTAATTTTCATTAAGTCATAGTGCATAATTAATGCAACTAATATCTTATTATCATAAAAGGCTATAGAAAAGACTACTCATAGCGGGGTACAGATTTTTAACATAATTCAGAATCTCTGTTCAAGATAGATTTTCTTCACTGATTATTAAAAACAAACAAACAAACAAACAAAAACAAAAAACAAACAAACAAACAAACAAACAAAAAACTAGCATTTTCTATGCTTACTGAGTCAGAACTTTGTCTCCCATGGCCCCAAGTGAGAGACTGATTAGTATACAATAATCTTTTTTTTTTTTTTTTTTTTTTTTTAATTAACTGTTTATTACAAAGTAAACTTCTACTGTTGTCTTTGTTTTTCTAGTTTCAGTTCTTAATCTAGAACATACTTTTTCAAGATATAATTCCCCATGGAAGAGAAAGCTCCCAGCACAAGAAGGATGTCAGAGCAAGCCCAGAGGAGGGCCACAAAGATATCAGAGGGCTGGAGCACCTCTCCTATGAAGAAAGGATAGGAGAGCTGGATATGTTCAACCTGGAGAAGAGAAGGTTCCAGGGAGACCTTATCACAGCCTTTGAGTACTTCAGTACTTAAAGGGACTTATAAAAAGACAGAGAATTACTCTTCGGACAATGACAAGAAAAGGGGGAATGGTTTTAAACTAAAAGAGGAGAGGTTTAGATTATAAATTAGAAAGAAATTCTTCACTCAGAGGGAGGGTGGTGATGCAGTTTTCCAGAGAAACTGTGGATGCCCCATCCCTGGAAGTGTTCAAGGAAAAGGTTAAATGGGGCCCCAGGCAACCTGATCTAGTGGTTGGCATCTCTGCCTCTGGCAGGGGTGTTGGAGTTAGACGATCTTTAAGATCCCTTCGAACCCAAACCATTCTATGATTCTATCATTCTAGTGCTGGGTTTTTCTAACACTTTTTGTTTTTTTTGCAACATTTTTTTTTTTTTAATAGAAAACTAGTTTTACATTCTGAGGAAAATCTCACACTGAAATAAATTTGTCAGAAACAATATGCATTTTTCTTTAAAACTTTTCTGTTTGCTTTAATCTAGGTCTGCAAAGCTTGTCCTGGATTTGATCTAAAACAAAGTGTAGAGGTACTTCTCATTTAAACCCAATAAATACTCTCAGAATTCACCAAAGAAAATGTTTTCTGACCCTTTTTTTTTTTTTTTTTGCCAAATTTTAGTTTTAATAAACATTACCAATCTCTTAAATTCAAAACAAGACAGTAAAAGTCTAGCAAAATTGAAAAGAATTCTAAATATTAAGATCACAGAATCACAGAATTTCTAGGTTGGAAGAGACCTCAAGATCATCGAGTCCAACCTCTAACCTAACACTAACAGTCCCTACTAAACCATATACCTAAGCTCTACATCTAAACGTCTTTTGAAGACTTCCAGGGATGGTGACTCCACCACTTCCCTGGGCAGCCTGTTCCAGTGCCTAACAACCCTTTCAGTAAAAATGTTCTTCCTAACATCTAACCTAAAACTCCCCTGGCGCAACTTTAGCCCGTTCCCCCTCGTCCTGTCACCAGGCACATGGGAGAACAAGCCAACCCCCACCTCACTACAGCCTCCTTTAAGGTATCTGTAGAGAGCAATAAGGTCGCCCCTGAGCCTCCTCTTCTCCAGGCTGAACAAGCCCAGCTCCTTCAGCCGCTCCTCAGAGGACTTGTTCTCCAGGCCCCTCACCAGCTTTGTCGCCCTTCTCTGGACTCACTCAAGCACCTCGATGTGTTTCTTGTAGCGAGGGGCCCAAAACTGAACAAAGTACTCGAGGTGCAGCCTCAGCAGAGCCGAGTACAGGGGGACAATCATTTCCCTAGCCCTGCTGGCCACACTGCTTCTTATACAAGCCAGGATGCTGTTGGCCTTCTTGGCCACCTGAGCACACTGCTGTCTCATATTCAGCTGACTATCAACCAATACTCCCAGGTCCTTCTCTGCCAGGCAGCATTCCAGCCACTGATGATTAATTTAGGATTAGGATATTAACAAATGATTAATTTAGGATAAAGTTATACATTACTATTATTGTTATTATTATTATTTTTTAGATAGATTGAAACCCTGAGATTTGAAGTCCAACAAAAGCAGTAGAGAGAGAACTCAGCAGTTCTCAGAAGATAACACAGTCATTTTCAGCATTAACTTACCTTAATGTTTTGCAGTTTTCAAAATTGTTCTTTATTAGTTTATATTCTCAGCAAAATTGATACAAGTTTAACCATTTAGGTACTCAAAGTTGTACTTCCGCTGTAACTTTAAATTTTGAAACCTTGTTCAGGAGTGAGTTCAAATTAGATTTGATGTCTAAAAGTCTTCATAATATTTTTAGAAAAATAAAATATTTTTTGAATACTCTTCTATCCAGAAAACTGAAAGATATCCAAAGAGCAGAAAGAGGCAGAGCAGGAGATGGGTTAACTACTTTGTTTATTTATTTTTAAAATTAAATGGGAAGATGTAGGGGACTTTTATGATTTCAAAATGGCCAGGGAACCAGTAAAACCGCTGTATTGGACTTTCGGAGGGCTGACTTTGGGCTGCTCAGGACACTAGTTGGTGGAATCCCTTGGGAGGCGGTTCTGAAGGGCAGAGGGGTCCAGGAAGGCTGGGTGCTCTTCAAGAGGGAAATCCTAATGGCGCAGGAGCGGTCTGTTCCCATGTGCCCAAAGATGAGCCAGCGGGGAAGAAGACCAGCCTGGCTCAACAGAGAACTGTGGCTTGAGCTTAGGAGAAAAAAGAGGGTTTATAATCTTTGGAAAAGTGGGCAGGCCACTAGGGAGGACTATAAGGATGTAGCGAGGCTGTGCAGGGACAAAATTAGGAAGGCCAAAGCTCAACTGGAGCTCAATCTGGCTACTGCCATTAAAGATAATAAAAAACGCTTTTATAAATACATCAACACAAAAAGGAGGACTAAGGAGAATCTCCAACCTTTACTGGATGCAGGGGGAAACTTAGTTACAAGAGGTGAGGAAAAGGCGGAGGTGCTCAATGCCTTCTTTGTCTCAGTCTTTAGCAGCAATACCAGTTGTTCTCTGGATACCCAGTACCCTGAGCTGGTGGAAGGGGATGGGGAGCAGGATGTGGCCCTCACCATCCACGAAGAACTGGTTGGTGACCTACTACAGCACTTGGATGTGCACAAGTCGATGGGGCCGGATGGGATCCACCCAAGGGTACTGAGAGAACTGGCAGAGGAGCTGGCCAAGCCACTATCCATCATTTATCAGCAGTCCTGGCTATAGAGGGAGGTCCCAGCTGACTGGCGGCTAGCAAACGTGATGCCCATTTACAAGAAGGGCCGGAGGGCAGACCCGGGGAACAACAGGCCTGTCAGTTTGACCTCAGTACCAGGGAAGCTCATGGAGCAGATCCGCTTGGGAGTCATCATGTGGCACTTACAGGACAAGCAGGCAATGAGGCCCAGTCAGCATGGGTTTATGGAAGGCAGATCCTGCTTGACGAACCTGATCGCCTTCTATGACAAAGTGACACGCTGGGTGGATGAGGGAAAGGCTGTGGATGTGGTCTACCTTGACTTCAGCAAGGCTTTTGACACCGTCTCCCACAGCATTCTCCTCAAGAAACCGGCTGCTCATGGCTTGGACTGGCGCACGCTTCGTTGGGTTAGAAACTGGCTGGATAGCTGGGCCCAAAGAGTCGTGGTAAATGGAGTCAAGTCCAGTTGGAGGCCAGTCACTAGTGGCGTCCCCCAGGGTTCGGTGCTGGGGCCGGTCCACTTTAATATCTTCATCAATGATCTGGATGAGGGCATTGAGTGCACCCTCAGTAAGTTCGCAGATGACACCAAGTTAGGTGAGTGTGTCAATCTGCTCGAGGGTAGGAAGGCTCTGCAGGAGGATCTGGATAGGCTGCACCGATGGGCTGAGGTCAACTGCATGAAGTTTAACAAGGCCAAATGCTGGGTCCTGCACCTGGGGCGCAATAACCCCAAGCAGAGCTACAGGCTGGGAGATGAGTGGTTGGAGAGCTACCAGGCAGAGAAGGACCTGGGAGTGATGGTGGACAGTCGGCTGAATATGCGCCATTAGGATTTCCCTCTTCAAGGACCTGGGAGTATTGGTTGATAGTCAGCTGAATATGAGACAGCAGTGTGCTCAGGTGGCCAAGAAGGCCAACAGCATCCTGGCTTGTATAAGAAGCAGTGTGGCCAGCAAGGCTAGGGAAGTGATTGTCCCCCTGTACTCGGCTCTGCTGAGGCTGCACCTCGAGTACTTTGTTCAGTTTTGGGCCCCTCGCTACAAGAAACACATCGAGGTGCTTGAGTGAGTCCAGAGAAGGGCGACGAAGCTGGTGAGGGGCCTGGAGAACAAGTCCTACAAGGAGCAGCTGAGGGAGCTTGGTTTGTTCAGCCTGGAAAAAGGGAGCCTCAGGGGCAACCTTATCACTCTTTATTTAAAGGAGGTTGTAGTGAAGTGGGGTTTGGCCTGTTCTCCCATGTGCCTGGTGACAGGACAAGGGGGAATGGGCTAAAGTTGCGCCAGGGGTTTTTTAGGTTGGATATTAGGAAGAACTTCTTTACTGAGAGGGTTGTGAGGCATTGGAATGGGCTGCCCAGGGAAGTGGTGGAGTCACCATCCCTGGAGGTCTTTAAAAGATGTTTAGATGTGGAACTTAGTGATATGGTTTAGTGGAGGACTCGTTAGTGTTAGGTTAGAGGTTGGACTCGATGATCTTGAGGTCTCTTCCAACCTAGACAATTCTGTGATTTAGTGTAACTCTTTCTGCTCCAAGAAGGCTACAAGACTCTTTTTAATTTAATCATCCATTGTTGGTAATAGTGATAGAAGCACTGCTATACCATGATAATATAAAAATCTATTGGAACCTTTTTACTGGAGGAAACACTTTTTACCTTTTCCTAAAATTTATAGTTATTCCTGGTTATAAATAATGTCTACAGACTCATACATTTTTTCTAGTTTTGAATTCATTGAAATCATCGGTATAATTTCCATTAGCTGCACTGAAGACAAAATGAGACATGTCCTAGCAGAACATCTTTACCTTCAGTGCAGACATTTTGCAACAATTACATTCATTAAAATAATTTTGGTTAATTTAATTAACTGCACTTGCACCTCAGTTTACAGTGAAAACCTAGCTGTTTTTGTCCCAGAAATTTAGTCTTTAATGGGGTTTATATTAGTAAATCCTTTTCTTCAATTGGATTTACTGATTTTGGTCTGAATCTGCACTAACACTGAAAGTAGGCTAAAAACTAGGTCAACTTCTACAAGTACATACAGATCCTTTTAGAAAATAATTTGTCTTCATTTTTCTATACGTTGTGAATGCAAGTAGATAAAAACAGCACTTTTAACAGTAGCTTACACTTTTCTGACTTCCAGAAAACACCTCTTCCATATAATCTCTTCCTTTAGTCTAGAAGAGTCTAGAGTTGAAAAACAAACAAACAAACGAACAAACAAAAATCTATTATGTCATACCTTTTCTAATGTTCTAGTTAAAAATTCAGATGAGGACCCATAGAAACATAAGAATAGAAATTTACATACCTCCCAAAAAACTACCTTATTGATTTTTGAAATACTGAAGACATACCTCTGACACTACACTGCAACTCCAAACAAAGATAAAAAGATAAAAATGTATCTTATATACATTTTCAGAATATCCTTCCTTCACACACACACACACAAAGAATAAATGTTTGACAGCTAGAAGATTACTCATAAGCCCAATTTTTAGACACCTTGCTGTGTCATGTGTCAGCACTTACAGCAACCCTTGAAAACTGTGAAATTAGTTCAATTATATGTGTGAACAGCTAGTTTCATTTCAGACATCCTATAGAAACTATCTTCTCCTTCAGCTGCTGATCTTAACGATGTGAGAGTGTCAGTTTTGATGGAGAACACAAAGATGTCCAGTATTCTCCAATTTATCTTAAGTAGTGCTTCTGTTTATGAAAATAGAAGCACTATATGGGATTTATAAAATAAAAACACTATATGGGATTTAGAGGTGTTCTTCCAGGTAATCCAAACAGAAAATATTTACTCAAGCTAGATATCTTTAAAAATAATAATAAAAATATTTTAAATAAAATAAATAAATAAATAAATAAAGCACTTAGAAATTTATTTGAATAACCTGCAATATAAAATACCCTGTACATTAGATCTGAGGTCCATGGTAGAGAGGCTGTTTTCTGAACATGTTCTATTATAAACTTTCTCAATTCATTTCTGATATTGCTCTATACATCAAGTAACAAAACTGAGCAAGATATATGTTAAAAATTGTAAATTTTAGTATGAACCAACATACCACATTCAAGTGTTATTAGATGTGATTATAGCATACCATTGATCTGAATGCTTCATCCATCATATTTAATACAGCAAAAGAAACAATCAAATAAATGCTAATGACAAAGAGTCTGCAAAATTCTGCTTCAAATTCTTCAACATTTCTAGATTTACAATAGTCTACCAATTTCCACCAGTAATCCATCCAGACTATCAGGTAGGTAATTAATGAGTTTGCCTGAGTAATTTAGGAGTAGACCAAAGTTCATAAAAGTTGATGTAAAGGTCTAATAGAAAAATTTATTTATATCATATCTGCAAGCATAAATCAAATATTATACTAGTATATTTGTCCTAGTCTACAAAACATCTTGATATCATGAGAGTACAAAAGATGGCAAACAGAATCACTTAAAAATGAAAATTTGAGTTTCCAATAAGAAATAATGTCATAATCCTTGTTATATTTCCATTGAAATTCTGAGAGAAAATGCTTAAATGCTATCCAAAACCAGAAATATTTGTGTTTGATATTTTACAGTTAAATTTCTTATAAGCGATATCAATTTATTCAAATATAATATTTGAGTTTACCAATCTTTTCTTCCTGACACATGAAAACTATCTTACTGGTTTTCAGCTCAGACAGATTCAGTATTTTTAAATGAAAACTTCCTGTTGGTACCAAGTGAGTTAAGATGTTCTTTCTGCTTTTGCTTTTGCTTTTGCTTCTGATTCCTTTGGGCAAAAGTAGTGTTTCTGCATCACACTGGCAGATCAACATTAGTGAATAAGTGAAGTCTGGAGACTTTACTAAATAATAATTAATAATAATTAATAATTAATAATAATAATAATAATAATAATAATAATAATAATAATAATAATAATAATAATAATAATAATAATAAAGTTTTTTTTAGGGGAAAAGGAACAGAAGTTATTAACTTTAGCTACTGACTTACTGACAAAATTTGCTTCCAAAACTATGTGATATTAAAGAAACATCAAGAAAAATACTACTTGATTTAAAGTCTCTAAAAATAAAATAAAAGGAACAACTGCTCATATAAGTACCTCAATTGCAGAATGATTCAGGAGAATGATATGAGGAGGTGTTGTTGTTTTGGTGGTGCCTTTTTTTTTAAGATCTTAAAGGAAATACAGCCTCAAATATACAATGTATAAATGAGATTATGGCCAAAAGATCAGTGTTTGAGTATGAGCTGCTGTAGGAGGTGAAACACAGATTTCATATTTTTTACCACTGGCTTAAATGAAATATCTTGTATTTCAACAAAGACATTTGTCCTGTAAGGAACCAGATCATGAAGACAGAGAGTGGCAACAATGTCAACCATAATATTTTTCTGTCCCAGTGTCTTTTCTAACTATAATAGCTTGGAAAATTATAAGAACAGAGCAAAAATATAGTGCTATTTCTCCAGAATCTTCCTACTTCAGCAAGTTTCCTTTCAGGGGGGTTCTGATCCAGATACTGATTCTAATCCTGTCATTTAATATAACAAACAATTGTATTTTTTTTTTTTTAATTTTATTTTCTGTGTGAGTGTGTGTGAATTTCTCTCAACACATTTTCTACACCTATGCTAATTTTTAGCATCTGAAAAGTCTGTTGGCAAGAAAATCCAGCACTTAACTATAATAGTGGTGTAGAGGTGCACCATTTCTTTTTTAGTCTGCACCTGTTATTTTCTAGTTCCAGTTACGTCCACTCTTTATCATATTTATAGAGCCATAGAATCACAGAATGCTTTAGGCTGAAACTGACCTTAAAGATCATCTTGTTCCAACCCTGCTGCCATGCACAGGAACTCCTTCCAGTTTGCTCAAAGCCCCGTCCAACCCGACCTTTAACACCAAGGATGCATCTTTCACAGCTTGTCTGGACAACCTGTTCCAGTCCCTCACCACCCTCTGAGTGAAGACTATGGACATTTCTTCCTTTCCTATGCTATGTAAATTTTTTCTCCCCCCTTCTCCTCCCTTTCTGTCTTTTCCAGACTGGAAAATCTAATCCACTCATTAATTTGCTTAATCATTCCCCGTGTGAAAGATATTTTTCACATTTTTTCCCACATTCACATTTTCTACATTCTTCTCAAAATACGATGAGAAAAAAAAAAAAAAAAAAAAAAAAAGGAAGTAGATGAAGTAGATTTACATTGCACTCAGCACATGAGAGCATTAGGATTAAAGCAAGTGTAAAGATGTTTATGATTTAGTTCTTTATTTACTTCTGGTAATCCCCACACCGTATTTGTTCTTTGGGTGGTAAGGAATTCTGAAGAGCATGTGAACACAGAGGACTGGAATTTCAAGACCTCCTAGGAGTCAGATTCCATGCCTGTATTGGTAGCATGTGTTCCTGTTCCAGTGCTCAGGCATCCTCACAGATGGAATCTCAAAATGCAGATCCTGTTGCAACACATTTCAGCCTGTACTACAACTATCTTTGTTAAAGGCCAACTTGGAATCTCTTGTTTTGTTGTGCTTTTGTTGTTGCTGTTTGGTTGGTTTTGTCATTCCTTATTTTCATAACTTTAAAATACTGAACCTTTAAAATACCTTCATTCGCTGAGTCAATATTTTTTCATTAAAAGAGCATTTTCCCCTTGATACTTGGAGATCTTTTTTACATCCTCCCCAAAATCTTATTGAAAGATAAACTGCTGTATTGAGAAAAGTTGTCGCTAACAAAACCCTTATTCACTAGTGTTGTTTATTAATTAGTTTTGGAAGCTTGTCAGTAAATTACATTGGTTTGTATTGGTTTGTTATATTTACTAAGGCATTATAGCATAATCTGTTTACAACTTGTGGTAAGTTAATATAGCTTATATTTTCTACTTTTAGTTATCTTTGCTTGTTAAAATTGTGTGTGTGTGTTTTTTGTTTGTTTGTTTGTTAGTTTTTTCAATAATAAGAAAAATGTTTCCTCTGTAATGAAAAGTTTTATCTAAATGTATTCTACATAAAGAAATGTTGACTGGTATTAAGTGCCGCCATATAAGAAAGCAAGCAGAAAGAAAGGTGAGGAGAGCAAAAAGGGCCAGGAGAACAGAAGGAAGAAAAGACATGCTAAGGATCATTTAGTTCTTCAAGTGAATATGTAGCACAGATTTAAGCTAGAGAAATTTTTTGATGAATGCATTTGCAGCCTGTATTTATAAGGCTAGCCTGATTTCCTTCAGCCGAGTTTCACTGTTTTACCTCAATTGATTAAAGAGAATTTTGTCTTGCTCCTCTTGAATCTTTCTTGTTATATTAAACCACAATATTAGTGAAAATTTTGAATGAGAATTTTAAATTTTAATGGTTTGAAATGACAAATAGATGATAACAAACAGAACATCAACAGAAAATCAAACATATTTGGGGAAGTTGGAAAAAAATACTGAAGTCTAATTCTAGTTTTAAGCATGCAAATTTCCTAATTAACAGCATATCAAGTACATTACATATGCACATTATTTAATATTTTTAATAGAAAATCTGAATTTTCACTTGATAAGGTAATGATGAACAGAAATGAAAACTAGTCCAACCATTTAGGTATTAGAATTCTTGTTTTACAGTCTGAGAAGACAACTATTTCGGACTGAGATGTTGTGAATTTTTGCAGCAATAGTTTTACACCTAAGGTGTTGTTTTCTTCATGCAGAGGAAGCAATGAGATTGAAAGCAGAGACAACAGAAATTTATAAATTTGAAGAAAAATAAGCCTGAAACTAATTTACCACAAAATGACTAATGTCTTAAACAGGATTCGGGGGGTTCAGAATTAGTCACTTCATCATCAGATTATAGAATGTTTAATAGGAGATATAATTGCTAAGGAAAAAAAAATGACTAAAATAACACTTGAGTCAATGTAATCTACATCAGAGATAATAACTATTAGGTAAAGGCAAGTCCTGTAATTTAGGAGATTCTCATATGCAATTCTTCAAATCCTCTGTTTGATCAAGGTAATACAGATTTGATTGATATTTTTCATATTACATACAATATTCTTGGATTGAGGATTGGGTTTCTAGATAGGATTTGTAGACAAACACATAAAAATATCTCTTGTACCAAACAGATAATCATGTAGCTGGGGCTGAACTGGAACATTTAATTTTCTCAGATGGTAGAGTTAATTTGTTATCTATTTCTGCAAAATCTTATCTCAGACCACTCCCATTCCTGTATTTACTTGCTTACTCTTGCACATAAAGAAAATGCATTCCTCATGTAGTCTTCTTTTCATGTAATTTTAATACTCTTTTAAAATGTATTTGTTACCATAGTATTCATATATTCTAACCATCAATGCCTTTCTGTAGCTTCTGGAAACTGTATTTGTCTTACTGTCTTCAGAAATGATAAAAATTTCCCATTATTCACTTACAGTATTATCTGCAAAACGTTTATAGAGCAACCATATCTACCAAGTTTTCTTCTCTGTGTGATTAGAAGTATATCATATCCATTGATATTTCCTATTTACAATAATTATTTCATTTTTTTTGTCTGTTGAACTTAAAATAAAATAAAATAAAATAAAATAAAATAAAATAAAATAAAATAAAATAAAATAAAATAAAATAATAAAATAAAATAAAATAAAATAAAATAAAATAAAATAAAATAAAATAAAATAAAATAAAATAAAATAAAATAAAATAAAACAGTACACTTTTAATTGCAATCTCACTCATCACACTCTCTTGTGGAGATGTCATTAATGTAATGTAAAAACTTAGTACAGAGAGCAATACCATTCTCTTCAAGGGGAAAAATAAATACTTAAGTGTCATATGTTATTGCCTTCAATGTCAGACAGGAAGGATAGGATTATATGAGAGAAAACACAACTGCAATTCTTTAGATTGTATTATCTCACCATCACTGGAATCACTGGTATACTATCTCTGACAGTTTACAAAACCTTGGGTATTCCTTATTCACTCCTGCTTTGTGGCAGTGACTGTGCACTCCTAGTATAAATCATGTTATTTTTCTGCTCCATTTCCACATGAAATAGAGTGAACACTTCAGCAAGTAGGAAAAAAACACATTTTAATTTTTATACAGTCTGAAAAAAGATTAAAGGTGGTTGGTGATGTGTTGTTGGGGGGGGGGGGAGTGTTCCTTTGTTTGCTTGTTTGCTTGTTCTTTAAAGGAAATTCACCAAATTTATCTCTTCTCCCTCTTTAATATTTCTCCTTTAAGACCTGAAAACAAAAATCAGAATTCCAGAAAGGACAACAGAAAGGAAGCATAAATAGTGGGACAGGATTTATAAAATCTGTACTTCAAGTGCTGATGTCAGTGAGTTGGCAGAAATATCTATGATTATCACACAAATCATCTTCTTGACAGCGGAGGATAGACAGTGAGGGTCATGCAGAAGAATCATAGTCAATGGTCCGCCATGAAATTTTTGTTTCAAAGAAGAATTATTATTGTCGGCTCAAGTAATGAGAGTCACTTGTATACCAGATGTCTTAAAAGACAGCTTTCCAATTCTTTATGAGAAATAGAAATTAAATGAATTCACATGTTCTCCCACACAAATGGCCAAGTGAGGAAAATATAAACAAATAGGATGAAGTTTTGAAATGGTGAGGATATAAACAGATAAGAGAAAACATCTAGTGCTCTATTCACTCAGGAGACAAGTACAAAGATAACCACTTTTGCACCCCAAGAATTTCCTTCTGGGTCAAATTCTAACATAAAAAGTATATATATCCAATAGTAGACTTAGCAGCCTGAGCCACTTGCTTGGAGGTTACATGTATCTCCACTATTACTAAGTGAGAAAAAAGTGCATGATATCAAAATTGTCACAAAGACTAAAGAGAAAGAATGGAAAAGGGTTAACCAGAAATTTAATGTGGTTTAGTGAATTTCTATGTTCTCCTGAACATTAGCTGGCAGTGTGTCCAGGTGGCCAAGGACAATGACATCTTGGTTTGTATCAGGAATAGGACCAGGAAGGTGATCGTCCCCCTGTACTCAGCTCTGGTAAGGCTGCACCTCAAGTACTGTGTCTAGCTTTGGGCCCCTCACTACAAGAAGGACATTGAGGTCCTGGAGTGTGTCCAGAGAAGGGCCTGGAATCCTATGAGGAGCAGCTGAGGGAACTGAGTTGTTTAATCTGGAGAATAGGAGGCTCAGATGTGACCTTCATGCCCTCTACAACTACCTGAAAGAAAGGTGAAAGAAAGGGGAGCTGGGGGTCCACTTCTTCTCACAGGTAACTAGTGGTAGGACTTGAGGAAATGGCCTCAAGTTGTGCAAAGAAGGTTTAGATTGGAAATTAGGAGACAGTTCTCAGAAAGAATGGTCAGGCATTGGAACAAGTTGCCCAGGGAACTGGTGGCATCACCACACCTGTAGGTGTTCAAGAAAAGGTTGGACCTGGTGCTTAGGGACATGGTTTAGTGGTGTGATATTGGTAGTAGGTTGATGATTGGACCAGATGATCTTGAAGGTCTCTTCCAGGCTGAATTATTCTATGATTCTGTGATTCTGGTGTTGAAGTGAGGTAAAACTATAAATACTCTGACTGAATATACAAACCAGACTGGGTTGTCTTTCTTTATTTCCATTTGAAAATGGGACCTTAAAATCATCATAGATCTGTGATATTTTGTGAGGTCAAATGGAGATCTAAACCAGTAACTTCACTAAAATTTTTAACTTCCAGTAGGTCACAAAAATATTCAACTATGAACATCCAGAATTCTAGTGGTAATCATTCATGAAATCTATTCAAATCTAGCTTTTAGGAACTAGAGTTATAGTCATTAGATTTGGAAACTGTATTGATTTCAGGGTCTTGGATGTAGGGGAATAATAAATAGTAATATTTCGCAAAGCTCGCAAACCATCCTAGAGTTAATGCTCTACCTTTCAAATATCAATCACAGGGGTATATTTATATCTTTGCAATTTGAATCTCCATTTTTTCTTTTTCTGTCAAACATATACAAGGAATAATACAGTGACCTTTTGTATACCACATGGAAAAAGGCCTGCACAAATAAATAGGCATTCCCAGGCTTATATTTCTAGACATTCTTGACTAAATAGAAAAAGGAAAACTAAGTTACCTAATGACTGAAAAACAGTGGCTAAACCATCAAGAAAGCTGTCGAGATTATTGTCATGATGCTATTGAAGTTTAGATGTGCAAAGCAATCTTAATTCCTTGAAAGAACTGATTCAAATGACAGTTAAAGCAGCAAAGTTTTGAGCTCTGATTTTCCTAGTTGCATGATTTTGTATTGCTGTATTTTGTTTTCACTTTGAGCAAGTATTCTGTTCAGAGAGAATAATCTTGATTCAGACAACATGTAAAAAGTAGCTTTATTTCTTTTCTCATAAATTCAACTTTTGCAGTGGCAAAGCCATTCTCTAATTAGGAAAGCATCAACAATGCAGTCAGCTACCTACCAAAGTTCATTAGCACATAAATATAAGGGCTTTTTTGTTTGTTTGTTTGTTTTCTTAGCTGAAATGTTCTGTCTGCTACCTAAGGCATAAATATCTAAAAGCATTTCCTATAAAGGAAGACATCTCTTTAGGTGTGTTTTGGGCTGTACACACACTTAGTCTCAGTTTGTTTCTGAGCTGAAACTGAGAGTTTAGTCTTCAACTATTACCTTATACAAAAGTCCTGACAATCTTTCTAGTGGAAAAGGCCTAAAAGAAAAGGAGAACATAAACATACAAAATGAACATATATTTTGTATGGAAGGCAAGGACAGACATTAGAAACACCGTTTTATGGAACATAAGATTTACCCTTTGTATATTTCTGCACCATTAAGTACAAAGACAAGCTTTGAGTTGGCACTTTATATAAGTCTGATTTTTCATCTAAACAAGCATGTGCAGAGAACCAGAATAAAGACAGGGACATAGTTGCTCAATGGCATGAATCTGTTCTTTCATAGTAACAATGTAGGTTTCTGCAACCTACAGACCCTAAAGGTATTTGTTTTCTTTAGACAAAAGAATCTCAAGCAGGTTCAAAGTGATGAAGATCTGAAGAACTATGAATTCATTTAAAATATATGTGCATTTTTAATCAGGGCCAGCATCCTTCACTTACAGTTTTCACTGTGGCATGCATTTTCTGTACTTAAAACAAGTTCTGTTCTGAAGTTTGCATAATACATTATGTACTCGATGGATCAAGTTCATACTGAAGTCAAAGGATTTCACTCAAGTGAAAGTGATAAACATATTTTCAATAGAAACATTGTTGTGATGACATAGTTCAAATTCCCTGAGAGGTATTATAAAGATAACCCATATCTAAGACAATCTGAACTTTGGAAGTGCCAATACTTAAAAAATAAGTACTCAGTAAATCAGTATCAAAAAGTTATCATCATAAAAGCTGAAACCTATAGAGGTTTTGAAAGATTAATGGAGTAGAAGAAGAAGCAAGGATTGAAGGAGAAGAGAAAGAAGCAAAGACAGGAATACCGAAGGAGAGGAAAGAAGTTGCAGTCAGAGCAGGTAGGTGAGAAAGTAAGCTCTTGGATAAATTCCTGCTTTGATTACCCTCATACTAGCTTAATCTTCATAGGTGTTGAATGACAGGTGACTTTTTACCTATAAGCAGAAGTTATAAATGTAAAACTGAAGTACATGAATCTTCCATTTTGGTACTTCAACAGAAAAAAATTACGTACAAACTAATACTAGTTTCATTATTGATTTCACTAGGTATTGTGAGTAAGCTACATCATTGCCATATATGCTGTATTGATTAACAAGGAAGATGCTAGGAAAGTGCTAAATCTACAAAGTCATCTACTAAATCCCATAGAAATAAACATTTTAGTTGATTAGAATGCACTCTGAACCTTGTGGCTCAACAGGAAGATCTCCTAGGCACATCTGAATTACCCTGTCATCTATGCAGTGAATAATCAAGTGTACCTTATGATCTTGAATTGTGTTGAATCACCGCCTTATTCAACATGAAGCTTTGCTAGAGCACTACATTATATCAAAAAATATATTGCTGCTTCTCTCTTACAAGAGAAGTATATAATTTAATCTGCAACACATTCAAAAATCTGTTTATGTAACCTATTAATTTGGATATATAATGTAAAATCACAGAATCACTGAATCATAGAATCATAGAACAGTTTGGGTTCGAAGGGATTTTAAAGATCATCTAATTCCAGCCCCCTTCCAAGGACAGGGACAGTTTCATGAGACCAGATTGTCCAAAGCCCCATCCAATCTGGTCTTGCACAATTCCAGGGATGGGGCATCCACAACTTCCCTGAGCAATCTGTTCCAGTGCCTCACCAATTTATAGTAAAGAGATTATTCCTCATATCTAACCCAAATCTATCTTCTTTTAGTTTAAAGTTGTTACCCTTTGTTATATCTCTACACTCTCTGATAAAGAGTCCCTTTCCAATATGACTCTGGATAATTCATTCACTTTACCTAATTGTGTTTTAGTTTCCCTACCTAAAAAATTCTTCAATTAAAAAAAAAAAAAAATCTACGAAAAAAATCTTCAGGATGCACTGATAGGAGGAGCTAGCTAGTATTGCTACCAAGACTTGAATTCTGCTTGTAGAAATGTATGAATCAAATGCAAGAGTACTGATACAGAAAGAAAGATGTGAATTATTTGTGTTATTATAAAATACAGACTTCTTAACTTCATTTATTTACTTGTGGCTTACTTGACTGTCTTTTCTTTCAAACACTGAACTTTCTATAAATCAGGAAAAGGAGGAGAAGGGGCAGCACTGATTGATTAGTTGCTTGCTTGGTTTGGGTATTTTCTTTGTTTAGTTTTTATTATAAATGATTATCTTCAGCTCAGGAAAATGTGTTTTGGGGTAGTTTATTGTTTATTTGTTTGTTTGTTTGTTTTATCTTGATCCTGAGGCTTTTACAATGGCATAGCTAGCATTCAGATATTGAGGCGCTGAAGGATGTAGCATCAGAGATGCAATGCAATTTAGTCAGGCAGAAACCTGGAGACAGATGGCAAATATAACAAACTTGTAACTTTGCAGCAAGGATACAATTTTTTGCTACAGTAATGTAAAGGCCAAAATGCAATATAGAAGAACAAACATGTTGCTTGCCTTCCTCAAATCTGAGAAGGATCAAAGAATCTTGACAGCTCTTCTTCTATTCTTTTTTAGCAAAGCTGTTCCAGTAGACAAGGTATAATTTGATGGTAGTTTGGACTACTCTCCACACAGAATGCTAGGAGAGAGAAAATCTTACACCAACTCTAACACTGCAAAACATGAGCAGCTATGTTGTCTTTGCATACAAGATTAACAGTATCTTTCATTTTGAATACTTGAAGTAAACCATTGGTTTGTCTTTAAGCTCTGTATATCTTTTATTCCATCCCCACTCTCTTACAAGCCCTATTTTTTCCATTTTTTATTTCACATTCAGGGCTGAATTGCCTCTATTCCATTTGATTTGCTATCTCAAACTTTGCTATAGAAAGATGTAGGACCTCAATTGACTTCCACTAATTTCCACTTAGGGTCTCATCCTCTTGTATTCTAGGGAACTGTAAATCATCTCTTTTTCATCTTTGTAAGCCCTCTGCTTATTGTCAATATCTTTCTTGAACTGTTTAGTCATTTCTTAAGTTTACATCCTCCCTATAATCTTTTCCCTTTATTGGAATACACAACTCTTAATAGATTTAATCATTTATATGAAAAAAAATCCAGGCTTCTTTCATATGCAAATCTCTGATCTCTCCAGTTCTCTTGACTTTACAAACAACTCTTTCAGTTCATCAAAGGTTGTCCTCTTTTAAAATCAGGAGCTATATTTCCTTCCTTTTTTTCCTGTGTAACCCAATTTGACCTGAATATGCCCTGCTCTCTTTTCTCTTTCTGCTGCTTTTTACCAACTCTTGCTTTATGTTCTTGAGTTTCTTAGAGTATTATTTTCTTCATGACTAACGGTAGTGTAAAACAAGAACAAGAGGAGGTCAGTAGTCCTTTGGAAAAGTTTTCACAGAGAGCACAGAGTTTTATTTTAGGGTGTGTGTTTTTGTTTGTTTGTTTGTTTGTTTGTTTTTGTTTGTTAAAGACAGAAAACATTTGACTAAAGTTAATGAATAAAGTCAGAAGATTTTTCTGTTGTATTATGATGGTAGTTTTTGGTGGGTTTTGTTGCTGTTGTTTTTGTTTGGTAGTGGGGTTTTTTTTGCTTGTTTGTTTGTTTTTCTGATCACACATCTTTTCAAATATTTGTTTGTGTTCCAGTCTCTTTGGAGACACAACATACAGGTTATTAAGTGTTTACCAGTGAAAGAAGCTTGGAAATGACTAATACCCTAATCCCAAGAACATCTGCTTCTCCTTGGTAAAGTTAAGGTTTTCATTGCAGTTTTAATTGAAAATTATTATTATTGCTATTATTATTATTATTAATGTTATTATTATTAGTAGTAGTAATTATTGTTATTAATAATAAGGTTTTAAACACATGCTTTTGCTGCTTAATCTTACTAAAGCAAACATTTACTATTGTCTGTATACCTGATCTCCTGATGATCACTTAGGACCTAATTCTGATCTCTTTTGGCAAACTGGTCTTCTATGAAGGAAAGTTTATTGCCTCTTTGGCTGTTAGTCCTTCTTTGGTATATTAACACATGCTCTACTATGCTTTTTGCTTTACTGTCTCAAGAATCCTTCACCAGACATCATCGTATGCCTGAAAAATTAGATGTTAGAAAAGAAAAACACCTGGATTAAATCATCTGAACAAATCAGGAATCATGCCAAGAGCTAGACTGAAAGTTATGATTTCTGTGTGTAGCTAAACAATGAATGCTGTTTCCCTGATGGATTCCAAAGTCGTTGGCTTATCTTAGCTGAATATGAAGATATTTTGTCTCTAAACATGTATATAGTAAGTTGAGTAGCTGAAAAGAAAATGCTGTTTTTTCAGGTAGCCTTCGTATTTAGATTAAAGCTAAATGGACCAGTATTTACCAGTTTGTGCTGAAATATCCCTTTTTTCATAACTATATTAGGGAATAAATCACTTAATCTTTCAGATTGTTCATGGCTTGAATATTTCAGAACATGAAGTATGAGCCTTGCTACTATCAAAGCCATTGACAGTCCTTTTTCAAAATGGTCTAAAACTGCCACCTTCTGGCTGTTTTCTTTGTTTTATACAGCAATCCTAAGCAGAGCTATTTTTATTTGGCCGTAGTTTTTGAAACCTGTTTGTTGTCACTGCAATTAGTATAGAGAGTGAAATACAAATATGAATAAAGTATTACTTTCTGGTTTTAGTGTTAGAGTGAGAAAACAATGACAATTCAGAATCTCTTTCCTGTTTGATTCACAAGACCTGTTCTAGGATTACAGACCCTGATTCTGTTTTTCTTTGAATGTACATACTCTTTCTCTCTTTATGTATATTACTAGCCCCCCGATTCTTTCTATTTGTTTCAGTGTGATGTTCTTTCCATCATTTTAGACCAATATTTTTTCTCTTCTTTTACTGGGTTATTCTGGATTCTTTGTGTCTAGAGCCTTGTCTCTAGTTATACACAGATAGTAAATAACAGAATGCATTGTACTTTCCAAAGCAATATCAGAGCAGGCAACTGAAGAAAGAAAAGAAGAGTACAATCTTTCAATATTTTTAGAATTGTCAGAACTCTTTGTCAGCCTCAGAGGGTTGGGGTATTCCTTGTCTTTGAACCATAAAATACCTTCAAGATAATCTGGTCCAACCATCACCCTACAACCCTTGTCACCCTAAGGACCAAGTACAACCTTTTCTTAAACACCCTCACGGACAGTGACACGACCACTTCCCTGGGCAACCCATTTCAATGCCTGACTACTCTTTCTGAGAAGAAAATTGTCCTGATTTCCAGCCCTAACCTCCCGTGGTGCAACTTGAGGCCATTCCTTCCAGTCCTAGTTATCTGTGTATCTCACTAGATATCTGTGACAGGTGCTCTTTTGCTCTTTTCTGGAAAGATAAACTTGACCCCTAGCAGTACTGGAATTTTCTGGCTTGGTATTGGGATGACAACACTAAAAATAATGAATAATAAAAATAATTTAGAATTTAAAAAATAAATAAATAAATCTTTGTCTTTGGGTTTCAGGTAAGAAATGGTGCTGTATCAACCTCATTAATGGAGTTAACACTCTGTGTGAAACAGAAGTCCAGTTCTCACTCACAATTATATACTGAAAAGCCTTGGGCTAGTCAAGTCTTCTTCTGTGTGATGATTTCTCCAGGTCTAACCACTCTCAGTATTTTTTCTCTTTTGGAAAGACTACTGCTGTTGCATTTTGACTTTTCCACACCAGCTTGTAGTTATCAGGACACTAATATTTCAAGCTAAGAAATATATAGTACCATTGTATTTAGCAAAAAGGTGTAAACTGTGTGAAGCTAGCTATTTTCCACAATACACCAATGTTTTGCTGAATCTCACAGAGCCTTATTAAGTTTCACCTCAAGGACAAAAAAGCAAAATACATGGTATACATGGTATATTACCCATAGAACTCATCTGCAATAGAGTAGGCAAAATTCTACAGAAAATAATAATAATAATAATAATAATAATAATAATAATAATAATAATAATAATAATAATAATACAACCATTTATCATATTTTTCAGAAGCTGATTTTTTTTTCTTTCCAGAGATGTTCAAGACTTTCTTAAAGCATACATACTATGGGCAAGAAAACAATACAAATATTACTTTTCATTTCAAGTATGCTTCTCTCTTCTTCATTTAGCAAAGACTCCTGCATACGTCACTAGTTTCTTCATTGACAGCAGTATGATTAATTTGAAATTAATCATAATAATAGTAATGCTTTTTTTTTAAAAAAATGTGATTTTCTATTGATGTAAGAGTTCATCATACTGTATGCATTTCTATTTCTACATAACTATTGGGTTTTGAGGTAGAACAGGAGTACTCACAGAATGTGATATATATCTATGTCACATATATATCTATAGAATGGAAATGTCTAATGCTTCTTTTATTTTGTTATTTTTTGTTAGATATGTCTGAACTTCTATGAAATATTACATCAAAAGATGGAAGAACTACTCTGTAATGCTGAAGTACAAAAATAGTACATTTTGTTCTCTAAGAATTTTCCCTCAAGTGTCTGAATAACCTACTGCTGAACATTGGCCATCTGTAAACACACATACAAACAAACTATAAACTGCTAAAGAAAATTGTTTACAATTACTGTTTTCCTTCAGAATAGCCAATAATACACAAAAGCCCATTGGGAGGCTAATATTGCTAGCTGAATATTTTGACTGTGAAAATATAAGTCATGTTTCATTCACAGAGAGATGGTAAATAATACACTACTAAAAAAATCCTGTACAAAGTATAAAGATCTCCTATAAAAATACGAAGGAACAGAACAGCAAGTACACAAAAGCATACAATCTTATTTCAAGTCATTGAGTCTTGTCAGTTTCCAGTTTTCACATTTTTTAAGTGAAATACAACTAATTTTCTGATGCAGAAAAAAATGTATTGTGCACTTAATAGGGTTACCAGGGTTTCTGGTGAACAACCAGCACATTCAGACGACAGAATATTTAATGCCCTGCATGGTATATTAGTAGTTCAGATGTTTTTCTTTCTTTCCCATTTCAAATAAAATAATGTTACAGAAGAATTAAAAAGTGAGCTTGTCAGTATAGTTAAGCCAGATGAATAAATAATATAAATTCTAGTGGTATTAAAATGAAAGAAAGGATATCATATTCAATGGAAAACTTAATTCAGCTGATTTTTCTAGCACCAGCTAGTTTATTTTTGCTACTAAATTTAAATGGATCAGTTTAGATCAGGATCAGAATAATTATACTGTTGCAAAGATCAGAACTAGCTCAGATTGGATTGCCATACCAGCTCTGTATCTTTTCATGTTTTATGTAACTAATGTAAAATAATATTTAGAAAACTGAGGGCTAGTGGATTTTGCCAGCGTTGGATTATTTGAACTTTTTTTTTAAATCAAAGTCCAACGTTTTTCCATTTTCTACAAGTAGGAGGGTGGTGCTAATGCAAAGGCTGTAAGTAAGAGCTTGAGCAGAATATAGAGCAGAGTTGCTGGACAACTCTAACTTAACATTCTGTTAATAAACTTTGCCTTGCAAAGACAGAGTTTAAAGAGGAATATTATTTAAATTCAGCAAAACCATCATTAATTATTTATAAATTCACTTGCATTTTAACAAAATGGAAGACTTCAGTAAGAGTGAAACATAATGTTCAAATTTCTCAAGACATGAAGTCTTCAGTATAAGACTGAAAATTATTTGTGTATCACCTTTTATGTTCTATAAAATACATGAAAACAAAAAACAGTTGAAATGAGAATAAAACATTTTAACAAAGCCAAACAATGAAGGCCAAGCTGTCCTGGTGGGGAAAAGGCTTTTCCCCATCTCCAGCCCAAGCCTCTTGTTCCTCAGCCCATGCCGTGTCTCCCACTCTCCCACCACATGCTGCTGAGCAGAGCCTGGCTACATCTTCTCTGTCCCTTCCCAAGCCAATTCTGAGGCTGTTGCTCAGTGTCCCCAAAGCCATCCCTTCTCCCAGTTGAATAAGTCACAATCCCTCAGCCTCTCTTTGCTGGCTGTTCATTGAATTTGACCATGTTATTGACATTCTTCCCCTGTTGGAGGCCCCAAACCAGATACAATACCCAGATGGGATGGAAAAACAACAGAGTGTAGCAAGGCACAGAGTGTGCTCAGCAACCTTCCTTCTCGCTGTCCACATCCCCTGAATGGCAGCCATCCCAGCCCTCACATGTGTTGACTGACACCATTTGGTGTCACCTGCAAAGTTAATCCATGTGTCTGTCCTCTGTCACCTCCTTTGGGTCACTGGTAGAGATTATAGGTTTTAGGACTGACTTTGTTGGACCCCGGTTATTACCCATATTCAGGTAGGACACAATATAGGCACCATGAACCTAATCATCCTGTTTTTTTTTTTTTTTTTTTTTTTTGATTCAACCATCTGATTGTTCTTATATGGAGACGGTAAAATTAAAAAGTGGTTAAAAGAATATTGTAGAAAACAATGTCAAAAGTCTTACTAAAGGCAAAGTACATGGCATCTGCTGCTATCCTCTAATCCAACCCTTTTATCATTGAAGGCAATTATTCTCCTTTCCTCTGCAATGAAGAAAATAGTGAGCCCTACAAAGTGCTCTCAAAAGCATGCATCCTTGTCAGTGATCTTCTTTCTGAATCTTGAGTAGCTGAACAGATCTTCCAGAACTCACGAGTAAAGATTTCCAGTGGGTTGGATTAAAAATCATCCTATTATAAACACATCTTCATAGCATCCTGAATGACGCTGAAATAACTGCAAGGAGACCTCAGTAACTTTAAAGATTTAAAGTGTCTAAAGTAACACTAACAGAGACAATATTACTGTTTTGATATTTTTATTTTCCAATCTTAACCAAGGAGTGGTTTGTCAGAAATTAATAAATTCTCTTCCACTTCTTACTCCACTGCATGATATGTGAGTATTAATATCCACCGTACTCTGTACTATGTCTGAGGTAAATTGACCTATTTTTAAGTGAGTGTTAAGTTATCATAATTTTTCTTGAATTTACTGTGAAAAAATACATTCATTGATATGCACAGACAGTAATTTATTTGGATGACAATTCCCTTAATTAACTTGTATGGGGAATGAAAATATATATGACTACCTTCACATGTTAAACTCCTGAAGGAATCCAGGACTAAAACACAGAGCTGACAGATTATAAATGTGATGGATTCCTAAAACAGTAGGTATTGAAATACTGTGTTGGGTCTATCTGGGATGGAGTTAACTTTCCCTGCAGCAGCCCATACAGTGCTGTGCTCTGCACTTGGAGCTAGAACAGCACTGGTATCGCACCAGTATTGTGTCTACTGCTGAGAAATACTAGCACCATATCAGGACTCCGTGGCCCCCCAGAGCCAGCAGGCTGGGGGTGGGCAAGAGGTGAGGAAGGAACATCACCAGGGCAGCTGACCTAAACCAACCAAAGGGATATTCCATACCACATGATGTCACACTCAGCAATAAAAAGGGGGGCTCTCATGGAAGAGGGAGCTGTTCTCCTGAATAACCATTACGTGTTTTGAAGCCCTGCTTCCATGGCCGAACATCGCTAGTTGATGGGAAGTAAAGAATATTTTTATTTTTTCTGCGTCTTTCTGTGCTTTCAAGTGGCTTTTTTTTTTTTTTTTTTTTTTTCCCCTCTCCCTTTCCCTTTCATTAAATCATTCTGATCTCAAACCTCAAGCTCTTTGTGCCATATTTTCTCCCCCTTCCTCTTTGAGGAGGGATGAGTGAGAGAGCCTCCAGAGTGGAATTCGGCTACCCACCTGAGTAAAACCACCACAAAATGCTTAATGCTGCACCTTAAACATTACACCAACTGCTGAACTAAGCTTCTAATAATTTTTCATCATTGAGACACAGCCTGGCTTGTGTCCCAAGTCACAGATTCATTTTCAAACACTTATAATGGAGAAAAAATCCTTTTATTGTAATGATGGTCAAACACTGGCACTGGAAGCCTAATCCTCACCCTTGGAGGATCCAAACCCCAACTGGGCTAGATCTTGTGTATTCTGCTGAATATGATGCTTGAGCTGTGGAGGGTCTGGATGAGCTCCAGAGTTTCCAGACAGTCCTAACTATGATGTGTATCTTGTTTGCTGCAGTGTATATCAGCCATATGTGCCCGATCCACTGGATCAACTTACCTTCAACATTCTGCTTGTCACATTAGCATGAACTCTGGATCAAGACTTGAACTTTTCAAGGCTATGCAACAGAAACAACAAAGAAGCACATATGCCATAATCATTCTCCATATATCATATATGTATAACATTTATAGAAAAAATAATTATTGGACTTTCCTCCAAATTATGCTTTTTTGTGTGTAGTATGAGTTGAATTTCTATGAGTATTTGAAGAACAATGTGGCCTAGTCACACTTCTACGATTTCTTATTATTGTGTTTCTGAAATATTTTTACTTATATTTTCTATAATAGATGCTTCATCAACATCAAGATATCAACAAATGTCAAGCAAATCACCACACTGCAAAAATGCAGGATAGCCTCTCTTGCAAGATTTCTCTTCATAGCCAATGATTCTCTTTCTTGCCAATCTATCTTCTTCTATTAATAAATGGGAAACAGAACACAGTTGATCTTCTCTGTGCAACAATCCTCAGTCTATTTTCCCCTAAAATTCTATTTTGTCAATATATTTGTCGTGTGATAGTGAGACAAAAACTCATCTGTTTACCAAAGTTCAAACTTTTCCTAATAGATAAGGAAGCACAGCCTATTGTAAAGAAGATACACTGAACTGGTAAACTATATTTCTTCCATTTCATAATGGATATATTTTAATGAAACTTGGTGTTAAAAATAAATCTTAAAAAAAAAAAAAAAAAAAAAAAAAAAAAGTGTTAAAGTACCAAATGCATTCTGAGTGTCTTGTTTATTATACACCTTTTCTTCCCTTTTTTACATATAATGGGAAATCCTCAGCACTAATTGAACAACAAAATTCAGAAGAAGTAGTACATTATAGTTTTGCACAGTGGGTTATCAAAGTTGAATGGTGAAATGAAAACAAGTACTATCAAACTGCAGAAATGCTTGAGTATATGAGTATATAATGCATATAGGAAACCTTTAGAATCAGTTCAAAAGTTAATGTAAGGGTAACATCTGTTAAAAAGAAAGGAAGAAAACAGCTTTGGACTGTTTCTGAACTGCAAACCACAAAAATTCTGAGGAACTACAGAAATCCTTATCCACCTTGTAGGACTGTGACTGAAACACAGAGAAGGCTATCCTGTTATGTCCAGCTGGAAGAAAAAGTACAGACTATTGCAATGCTAACAGTAAATAGGCTTTAAATAGACTTTTCATCCTTCTTTATTCTTTGTCTGTATTCATCATCTCCTTTCTATTTTCAGTACAAGCAGAAATGAATTCAGCCAAAATTATCTTGTGTAAGGGCTAAAGGGATGGCAGAAACACTACATTACAAAATATCAAACATCCAAAAGGAGAATAAGACTGACCTTGAGAAATAAAGTGAAGTTTCTGAGAGTGTGGGGAAAGGATGGAGCAGGAAGAGGGAGAGAGAGAACAGAGAACATGGGTCTACAGGGACTAGGAAAAAGAGAGTTCAGAAAAACTGAACCTCTCCAATACCAGATGGAATGGAATGGTCACAGGCAAAAATGGGTTGTAAACCAAAGTTCTTTACTACCTTAAAGCTCTGCAATATTTGTACAAAGCACAAAACAGTACCGACTAGGAAAGGGACTCACTGACATTTCTGTTGTAACTTGGTTCACCTGAAGACATGGAAAATATTGAAAACCTTAGCAATAAAACAACCATGTTTTTCCAAGCCTCAGACAAAACTCTGGTACCACAGAGTAGTAGAGAAGTATAAGAGAAAGAAAAAAAAAAAAAAAAAAAGCTTACAAAGACAGTGTGGTGAAAAGGACTAGCCTGAAGAAACAAACCACATTTAGATTACATGAATTCCTGTGTTGAATGTTTCTAGTTGATTGCTTCTAAGATTTGACAGGCAGCTAGCCAATACTAAACACTGAGCAAAAAGCTTTAGGTGGAATAAAAGTTGCATGAGTTGGTAGGCCTGTAAATTTTGTGTTATTTACTATCTACTGTTAAATTGACAGCTACAAAATAGCTGTAATTGCTACTATTCAAAAAATTGTTGCTATAGCAATAAAAGCAGTTAAATATTGAGTCCTGGAAGAAATACATTGTATGAGAATCATATGAGTTTAGTATATATTTTGTACCAAAAGTTATTTATCCCAAAAACTCCAACTAAAATTAAACTAATATTTCTATTTACACCTTAATCTGTATGCCTGCAACATAGAAAGCAAACTTTGTATATCCATTATTTCTCATCTTGAATTCTAATTTCTTTTTGCCTAGCCAGTTTATCAAAGTTTACTTTGACTGAAGTAATTCTGTACTCTTTACCAGCTGGCAGTGTTCCTTTGTAAAAGATTGCATACACACAAATATACTTTTTTGTATATTTGTATGCTTAGCGCTGACTCAGTCTAAATTAAGTATATGCTTATATGACAGAAGAGATCATTTTTTAAAGTTAAAATTACACTCTGAAAGTGCAACATTTGACAGTGTAAATACTTTCTCAAATTCAGACACGGGGTGAGTTCAAGGTATTTCCACCACCCACTCTCATATCGCAATGGTTTTCGCCCCTGGCTCTGCCAACATGATTCTTCCCATGGCTGCTCTGGAATTGTACCAGGGAACTGAGATGGATGAAAAATAAGAGTGTTAGGGCACTTGTAGAGATTTGCTTTTTTTATTTTCTCCTCTTTCACTGAGGTCAATTTCATAACATGGGTTGTTAATTTAGCCCCAGAAATAACTGTGCCTGCAAAGATGAAAAGAGAGCAGTAACAGTGTTCACAAAAGAAGGAAGGCTCAAAAATGTTTAAGCACATCCTACTGCTGAGAAAATTATCATGGAAACACACAGTAATATTTTCTCACCTTATCTAAGTCATCAAAGCAAGATAATGCAATACTAGCATTCAGTTGCATAAAATAAGAACTACTTAAATTACTCACACTTAAAGACTTTAAATTACTTCAAACCCAGTTTAGGTGAACTTGACTGCAGTACTGTGTATCAAATACACACTATACGATAGTGTGTATAAAAACTATATGATAATAACAAACAATAATATTTTTTTTTGTCATGTAATCTCTATTGGAAAAAGTACTTTAAGGCCTGCAAAACCAAACATAACTCACTCTGTATGAAATAAAATCATCCTTTTTTTTTCTAAACTGTGCAAAAGTTAAATAAATACAGAATGAAAGACAGAAAGAATGGCAAAAATAAATAAATAAATATATATATATATATAAAAAGAAGGAAAAGGAAAAGGAAAAGGAAAAGGAAAAGGAAAAGGAAAAGGAAAAGGAAAAGGAAAAGGAAAAGGAAAAGGAAAAGGAAAAGGAAAAGGAAAAGGAAAAGGAAAAGGAAAAGGAAAAGGAAAAGGAAGGAGGCAAAAAAACAATTTTTAGGAAAAATAATAAATTCCTTTTATTGCCGTTATTATCTACCTGCATATCCTCAGATGGCACTATTTCAGACTTTTAAAATTAAGTGTGAATTTACATCTGCAGCTGTAACTCATACACAGACCATTAGGTATCTTGCCATTGATGTGTTCAAGGAGTTATTTGTTAATCATATTGCAAATAGTATGTAAGAAAACAGAAAAAGTGAGTGAATTTATGAAGTCCAGTATTGTTTGGGGAGGTGATGAAGAGCCAACTCATTTAAAAGTGTTCACCATTTCAGTCACCAGTGGTCATCTTGCGCTTTCATCAGACTCACACCTTTCTCTTCAAACATGCCTTGAGAGTGGTTAAGGATGGGACTTGTTAAGTGCCAAAATAAAGCCACAGGGTTGTTTTTGTTTATGTTTTTTAATTTTACAGTTTGCATAAGTCATATTATATTCACTGCAATATCACATCCTTTCCATATTTATATCACTGTAATTAAAAACAGATGGCTTCACTCTTCACTTGCTATACAGAACATGTTGAAGTTGTGAGGCAAACTTAGTTGGGTATAAGTGTGATACAATGTAACCAGAAGATGAATCACATATGACAGGCATAATCTTTGCAATAGAACAAAGCTTTTACCATAATATTCTTTTGAAACTGTAAGAAAAATAACATAAAAATAAAAAAAAAGAAAATCATTACTTAAGTCTTTATGATCTAGCATGATCCACTTAAAAAAATGTAGTTTCTACTTCTCCCAGAAAATTACTTAAAAAAAAAAAAAAAAGTCATGGCAAGCAGGAGCATTCCAACACTTTGCTGTCAGGGTTTTTTAAGTAGCTACCCCACCAGTTCATGCCAGAAAGATATATTTTAAATTCACATATGGAATTTAATTTATGTTTCAGACCTACAATGCAAAGGGCCAAGTAAAACAGAGCAGATCGATAGAGAAATTGAATGAAGAGAAATTAATATAAACATGATTGCAGTAGGCCAAAGATACGATTGCATATAAAACTCTCCTTGTGAACCTAAATGTCACAAACATTCATATGACTTATGAGTGAACATGGCTTGCTACCCTCAGAACACAATAAAGGATGAAAGTGAATGTCATTAAAAGGCAAAACAGTCCAAGGAAAATCTGTCTATTCCTTATAGATAACCAGAGGGGCCTAAAATAACACTGTTTAGAATGAAACACATCTGTTCTGTACAGAAATGTGTAATGAATGTTAAAAAAATAGTATTTAATAGTTCTTGAAACTACTGTGCATCACCGATCTTGAAAGTTGTATAATATAGAATAATTTACCTAGAATTATTTTAGCACTCTGTCAATAGGTAGTCTGCTAAGCTTCATTATTTTCTTCATGGGGATGTTACGAAGCTTTATTTGTTCCCATCTGTAAATTGTCTTAAACTCTAGTAGCAAAAACATGTCACAAAAATAGAAAATATTATTTTTAAATGAGTTAGAAGTCTGTGTGCCAAGGGAGTTTTACTCCAAATAATTTTTATCATCTGTATGATTTCTTTTTGCTGTAAAGCCAGGACTTATTTTACAACAGATGTGCCCATCCATATTGCAATAACTAAATAAATAGATACTTTATGCAGTGTTGTGCTGAATTACATTTGATTTCATACTATAGTATTTTCTTTGATTCTCTGACTTTCAATGTAGACAGCTCTAGAAGGAAAAAAGAAAAAAAAAAAAAAAAGAAAAAAAAAAAAAGGAATTTTTATTTGACCACTTAGAATTATGATATACAGACTTTTTATAATTCCACAGGTTTTTAATTTGGAAATGCAACATTGACTTTTCCAGCAAACTGAATCACTTTTTAAAACTCCAGAGCTGTAAGAACGTGATGGATCATTTCCCAAGCTTTACTGTATATTGTACTAAATAGAAATATAGTGTTCATTTGAAGAAGGACTATAGAGTGGTATTTTACATTTTGAGTATGGTATTGTATAGTAAACCAATTCTTTCCAATTAAAAGGTAAATTGTGGCTTTGCTGTACATCACACACTTAGAGAAGTATGAAAGTAGTTTTGAGATGGCTTTTGTCCCTCACACATCCTACATCTTTCTTCTTGAACAGGTGCAAAAAATTGATACCCCAGGCCTCTGCCTAGTCCAGCATACCCCTCTGTTCTGCCTGCTGTCTATACAAAAACACAATGATGCTCTGCAAGAACTGCATTTGCTGTCCTTCATATTAAACAATGTGCCTTACTGTTCAGAATGAGTCTACATAATGGAATGGGTGTTTGTCCATATTCAGGTAGATGTATCAGGACTACATGAGGACATAGACTGACATGAAGACTATATAAGCCAGCTGTTACTTTCAACATGGTCTAAGAGCTCTCATGCATACCAAAAGCCAGTATAGACCTTGTCTTTATTTACTTTGTGATTTTTACTGTTCAGAATAAAAATAAGTGGATTTACTCATGCTGCCAACTGCAGTGTTAGCAATTATATATCAGACTAATATGGAAGTAGTAGTCACATTACTAACTCTGGCTGGTATGAGGTTGTGACTGAAAAAGGTTAGTTTTCAGATTTTGGGTTTGATCAGAGATAATCAAAACACGGAATCCACATTTCACGAAAACTACAAGATATTTAAATGTTTTCCTTATTTTGATGGTATGAGTACTCCTAATATTTTGTTCACCTATTACTTCACCTTTTCCTGAACTGAGTGTGGTACAGCACAAGATTTATGTATATTTATCTACATGATTATTTTGATTTGCTTTATCAAGGTGAGGGTCCACCAGTCAATGCCCAGTCAGTTCACAAGTAACAGCAGCCACCAGCAGCCAACTCATACCAAATTTATTGCTAAGCATGACATCATATGTAATGGACATTGATCAGTCTGGGTCAGCTGTCATGACTGTGCACCCAGATATCTGTGCACAGCCTCTTCACAGGCAGACCAACATGAGAAGTAGAAAAATCCTTGACTCAAAAGTAAACAATGCTCAGCAATAAATAAAATGTCAGTGTGTTATCAACATTTTCATCCTAAATCCAAAACACAACACCAAAATTAATTCTCTTCCAACTGAAACAAAGATACAAGTCAAGTTTCTCTCTGTATGAATATAATCCATCTTCTGATCATTGTAGAACACCTATTTTCCACATACATTATACTTGAACAAGGTCAAGAGATTCAAAAATGCGTAGAATTATTAGCATAAAAACTTTAGCACAAAGGATGCAACATGCAAAATTAGTGCAAATTTTTTGTGATAATTAAAGGAGAATCAGAGCTTGAAATTTCTGAAAACATCATATAATTTAAATTTGTTTCAAAAATCCTGAGAAAAATTGTAAAGCCAACTATTAAGGTTAATTTCTCATTGAAGTTGTTAACTATGGTTTTCTTAAGTGTCACACAAGTGTACACTTTCACTGAGTTTAAATGAATTACATGTGAGTTAATATTAGAGAGATGACACACTTCAACCACATTTTATCATGTGCAAAGAATGCTATATGTTTCAAAAGGAAAAGAGCATTGTTTTCAATGCAACACTATTTCTAAGAAATCCAAGAACAGTTAATAGAGAATTAAATAAAAAAAAAAAAAAAAAAAAAAAGAAATCTATGCAAAACTTCCTTCGGGGTATTAAAAATACTGATTTACAATTTTAATTAACATGATTGCATTTTTATACTTCTTTATTCCATCCAATACCTTTCTAGCCCTCACTGAAATTTCTTCCATTTTTATGGATTTTTTTCTTAATGTTCAAGAATTTATTTCCCTGAGTTTCAAAGTGCAATATACTCACAATTTGTCTTTTAGAGACTGTTGAAAAGTAAAACAATAATCCACAAATAAGTTCTAAAAATATAATTCTCTATGTATTTTCATGATTGCACCCTTTTCTCAAAAACTGCTCAGAATAATACAAAAATCTATATAGTAACATCTGCATTGAAATGTTACAGAACATCCAAAAATAAAATAATATACCTCACAGAAAGAGCAACCTAGGCAACAATTCTCTAATCAATTCATAACTAATTTGCTCAAGAAACTGTTTAGCAAGAGCTTCTGTTCACGATTGCAAATAATGCATTTGCAATGGGAAAGGAATTTGGGAGGTGGAGGTATGCTAAAACTTCAACTGCAGGATTACAGGCAGTAAGGAAGAGAAGAGGAAGGGGACTCCAGACACCTAGTAGCCCCAGGGCAATGCTTAACAAACTCCACAAAACTGACAGAAAGGCCAAGGCCCTTAAGAAATTAGGCATTTTTCACAGTACCTTGTAGAACCATAGAAAACATTGCATAAGGAAAAAAAATCCCCACTTCAACTTAAAAGATGGTACAACATGATCCATGATATTTATGGGATCCACAAGGGAGACCGATCTCAGCCATTTAAGTTAAAGGTCACTTCCCAGATACTGAAGCTACACAGAGAGAGACCTGACACATCATTAGAGGCTGGCTGCAACACCCACGGTACCAGAGGGCAACCTAGTGTCAGACAACCTGATCATACAGTTAACTCACCAACCAAACTGACACTCTGTCAGGAAACTGTATGGTCAGAGATCTGTTCCTTCTGAGCATATGGCAAGGAAACTAAACAACTGAAACACTGTGAGACACTATGCTTGTAAGGCTGTCACACTTCCCAAACTGAAGGCCACTGTGACTCCAAGAAACACAGAAGTGAATTACATTAAACAGTATATCCCTCATCCTGACTATAACAGTGACACAAAGGACTCACAACACCTAGGAGAGTATCTGTCAAAGCATGTACATTTTACAGCATGTCACACTCTCTGATCTGCCACAACAGCATGCAAACACTTAACAGGGACCTAAAACTCCTGACACACAGTTGTGGTTTTACTCAGCTGGGCAGATGAGCTCCACTACAACCACTCTCTCACTCCCCCTCCTCAAAGGGAAAAGAGAGAAAATACCATGAAAAGGGCTCAAAGGTTGAGATAAGGGCAGCAAAATCACTCAAAAGTTATCATGATGAGCAAAACAGAGTCAGTATAAGGAGATTAGTAAAATCTACTGTCAAAAACTAAGCTAGAGAAGTGAGAAACAAAGGAATGAAACCAAAAACAATTTCCCCAAAACACCCTCTTCCACATCCTCCCCCTCCCCACCCCCCTCCCTTTCAGAGTGGCTCAGAGGGAGAAGGGACTGCAGTCAGCCTAGAATGCTTCACCTTCACTGCTCCTTCTCAGTCACTGTCTTTTCCCTGTTCTATGTGAGGTCCCTTCCGCAGGATGTCATCCTTCCCAAACTTATACAGTGCGGGCTTCCCACAGGCAGCAGCTCTTCAACAACTGCTCCAACATGGGTCCATACCATGGACCCAACTTCCTCCTACCCTCCATCTCTTTCATAACCCCATGCAAAAGATCCATCATGGTCCAGAGAGTGGAGTGAAATCCAGCTGGTGACCAATCACCAGTGGTGTTCCTCAGGAGTCAGTGTTGGGGACCATTCTCTGTATTATCTTTATTGATGATTTGGATGAGGTAATTGAATGCACCCTCGGTAAGTCTTCAGATGACACCAAGTTGGGGGGAAGTGTCAATCTGCTTGAGGATTGGAAGGCTCTGCAGAGGAACCTGGACAGGATGGGTCAATGGGCAGAGACCAATGGGATGAGGTTCAACATGACTAAGTACTGGGTCCTGCACTTTGGCCACTACAACCCCATGCAACAATACAGGCTGGGGGCAAAGTGGCTGGAAAGCTGTGCAGAGGAAAAGGAGCTGGGGGTGCTGATTGATGCTTGCCTGAACATGAGACATCAGTGTGCCCAGGTGGCCAAAAAGGCCAACAGCATCCTGGCTTGTATCAGGAACAGTTTAGCCAGCAGGACCAAGGAGGTGATCATCTCCCCATACTCAGCTCTGGTGAGGTTGCACCCCAAGTACTGTGTTCAGTTTTGGGCATCTCAGTACAAAAAAGTCATCAAGGCCCTGCAATGTGTCCAAAGAAGGGCTACAAAGCTGGTGAAAGGCCTGGTACACAAGTCCTATGATGAATAGCTGAGTGAACTGGGATTGTTTAGTCTGGAAAAGAGGAGGCTCAGGGTGACCTTATTGCTCTCTACAACTGCCTGAAAGTCCTCTTCTCACAGATGACTAGCAATAGTACAAAAGGAAAGGCCTCAAGTTGTGCCAGGGAAAGTTCAGGTTGGAAATTAGAGAAATTCCATCTCAGAAAGAGTAGTCAGGCTTTGGAAGGGGTTGCCCAGGGAGGTTGTGATGTCACTGTCCTTAGGACTGTTAAAAGAAAGGTTGGATGTGGTGTTTAGGGACTTGGTTTAGTGGGTAATATTGGTGCAAGGTAGATGGTTGGACCAGATTACCTTGGAAGTCTTTTCCAACCTTAGTGATGATTCCCTTCCCTTCCCTTCCCTTCCCTTCCCTTCCCTTCCCTTCCCTTCCCTTCCCTTCCCTTCCCTTCCCTTCCCTTCCCTTCCCTTCCCTTCCCTTCCCTTCCCTTCCCTTCCCTTCCCTTCCCTTCCCTTCCCTTCCCTTCCCTTCCCTTCCCTTCCCTTCCCTTCCCTTCCCTTCCCTTCCCTTCCCTTCCCTTCCCTTCCCTTCCCTTCCCTTCCCTTCCCTTCCCTTCCCTTCCCTTCCCTTCCCTTCCCTTCCCTTCCTTCCCTTCCCTTCCCTCTCAGTTTTCTTTTTCCCTCCCAAGCTGGGAGCTAGACATTCGGTAAGAATTTTTTAAGCACCATTCATCAATGGGGCCACATTTTCCTAACTGCATCTTTTCATGTTCAGACAGATGCTTCATGGTCCAATGGCTCAGACATTCCTGTAAGGTTCCTTCTCCCATTTTCCATCTTCCATATACTAATGTTTTATATCTGAGTTTTGTCAGGAGCTTCTTATTCTTCCATGCAGGACTTCTGATAATTTTGCCTGATTTCCTATTCAATAGGATAGACCAATCTTTAGCTTGTAGTAGTTGATCTTTGAATATTATACAGGTTTCTTGGACCACTTGTCCCTCCAGGGTATTATCCAATGAGACTTTTCAAGCAGGTACCTTAAAAAGCCAAAGTCTGTTCTCTTGGATTCTAGAGTTATGATCTTATTTTTTGGCTTGCCTTTTCCTCTCTTTCCAAGGGCTAGGTCCTGCACCTGGGAAGGGGCAACACTGGCTATATGTACAAACTTGTTGACAAGACTCTGGACAGCAGCCCCACAGAGAGGGATCTGTGGGTTTTGGTTAATAGCAAGTTGAATATGAGGCAGCAATGTGCTCTGGAAGTCAGGAGGGACAACCATACCCTGGGGTGCATCAAGCACGGCATCGCTAGTTGTTTGAGGGAGGTGATTGTCCCACTCTACTCTGTGCTTGTGTGGCATCACCTCGAGTACTGTGTGCAGTTCTTTGCACCACAGCACAAAAAGGATGTAAAACTGTTGGAGAGTGTCCAGAGGGGGGATACAAAGATAGTGAAGGGCCTAGAGGGGAAGATGTATGAGGAGCGGCTGAGGTCACTTGGCCTGCTCAGCCTGGAAGAGAGGAGGCTGAGGGGAGGCCTCATTGCAGTCTACAGCTTCCTCACAAGGGTGAGTGGAGGGGCAGGCACCTATCTATTCTTTTTAGTGACCAGTGTTAAGACCAGTTGGAATGGTGTCAATCTGTGGCAGGGGAGGTTCAGGCTGGACATCAAGAAGAAGCACATGCAAGCCAATCATCCACATATGTATGATTCCAAAAAGATCATAAAAAGATCATGCAACTCCACTTAGTTCTCTAATTCCTTGTACTTTTTCCATATGCTGTACACATTCATGTGCTTTCACTTTAGGGACGTACCCTAGCATTCCAATTTCCCAGAATGTGTCAGGGGTTTTACCTTGCAGTGGTGTTTTGCAGGTATATCTTTGCTTACATGCAGATGTCTGAGGTGACTCTACAAAAGCCCTGTTTCCTTGATTATGTGTTCCTTTTTGTTTACACCATTCAGGCCTTTTGTATGTCCATGCATGCATCACAGGGTTGCCAGTAACTCTTTCTTTCCCCTGTCAACACACTGTCACCAGCACCCTGTCCTTCCAGCTAGTGAGGACTATCTGCCATCCCCTCAGCTTTAGCGATGGAGGAAATCAAATATATTTGCATAACAAACAAACACTTAGAATATATATATAGGGGAAAAAAGAAGAAGGAACAACGCCGACCAGTATCCCAGACTGTGGAGTGAAGGATACTGCTGCCAGATGAAACTTGTTCCTAACTTGCTAGCATTTCCAGCTTTAGTGCCTGCTGCCCTTCATGAAGGCTCAGCAAGAAATGGTGGCCACTGCTGCTGTGTCCAGGGATAATCAATAATTTCCTAATACCATTTCTCACTGAAGGGCTTCAAAGACACTGGGCTGCACAGGCTTTAGAAGCTGTGAAAGAATAAATTAGAACTATTTGAAAAATAAAAGTAAGTTCCTTTCTGGAGAAGAGACTGTTAAAAATCAACCCTTCTCATACTTAAGCATTTATTTGCAAATCAGCTATGTCTTGATATATCACTTCATCAGAGCTAAGCAGGTCTTTGCTATTCACTTCTTAAAATGAAAAGAAACTATCAACTAAGAATATTTAATGATCATATTTGCAAATTATTTCTTTTCTATTCCTTTACTCTATAGAGGCCAGGAAACAAAGTATCAATTCAAACTGCAAATCTCTTGTAAACTTACAAAGCTCTAAGAAGATTATTCTCCCTTGTGGACTTCTCTGCATATATGTCCCTACCATAAAAAGGAACATTGTTTATGGGAAAGAAAACAAAACAAACAGCAACAAAACAATATCCATGCAAATAAACAAGAAAATCAGCATATAATGAGCCAGAATGTTAAGTACCCATCCAGCCACTGAAGTACTATATGTAGTATATGGTCTTAGGAAAATATATTACAGGGAAGAGTTTAAAAGAGCATGAGAACTATGAAAAGTTTTTTTCCTTTCTTCCTGTCTGCCTTTCTGCCTTCCTGATTTTCTTCCTTCCTTCCTCTTACCCCTCCTTTCTTTCTTCTCTGTCTCCATTTCTTTACTTCTTTCCATCATTCCTACGCTTTCTGCCCCTTCCTTCCTACATTCCTGTGGTGTAGCAGCTCCCACAGGCAACAAATCCTGTGTGCAAATTCATTTGATTAGAAAATCCGATGTAGGTGATTATTAAAGAGAAGCATTTAAAAACAAGGACTGACAAAAAAAAAAAAAAAAAAAAAAATATCACTTCCCACTCCCATCATTAATGATTTAACCTCTGGTTAATTCAACACAAGGGTAAATGCATTATCTAAGGTTTTTATTATTTTTTCATTTTCTGTCAATATTCAACCCTCAACCCTCAAAAATCCAAATACTTTCCTATTAATAATAAAGTTATTGTAAATGTTATGTTTATGCCCAGGTTTGCATTTATTAACAATGTAACATGAAAATTTTTCATCATGTAAAAACTATTTTTTAATTAAAAAATAATAAAAATATTGTATAACTAGGCAGAGGTCATAAACTTCTTAAGTACTGTGATGGCACATTAGACCAAGTAATATATACTTTTTGGCTTTCCTTTTATCTTTCTATATAATGGCACTTATTTTCCATTTCAGGGTATTTGTACTGTGCAGACCATTATCATTTATTCACTTGCACACTGTATTAAAGTGGAACTTTAATATCTTTAGCTGATGATCTCCATATCATATGAGACAAACACAGTATGCCCTTTATTCACAAAGCAACTCATGATATATTTTCACAAAGTGACTCTGTATTACTTTATATCACTTGATCAGTCACTCAGCAAAACTAGGTTGCTAATGTCATCAGCAAAGACCTTTTCACTGCTGTTCACTATCTCCACCTTTTTTTGCCAAAGATCTTATCTGTCTCCTTTCATCATTTTTTATCAGTTCGAAGAGGTTGTTTTATTTCTTTTCTTATTTTTTTTTCTTTTTGGGACATCTGAAATTTGAATCAGTTTCTTTAAGTTGACAAGAATGATTTTTAAAATAAAGTAGAGCTATATTTCTTAGTAGATAAGCTAGATACAGTTTTTAGAAGTATTCATATGGGTTTTGAAACTCTCCACCTGCTGCATCTCCTGCTGAAGGTGCCTCTGTTGATCCAAAAGATACAGCAGAAAAGAAGGCAAACTTAATTTTCATCCACAAAATAAATTACAGAATCAGAAAATCACAGAATGCCTGATGTTGGAATGCACCTCTTGAGATCATCTAGTCCAACCCTCCTGCTCAAGCACCTAGAGCACACTGCAGAGGACTATGTCATACATGTACAAATATAAATATGAATAATAGAATGGCTTGGGATTGAAGGGACATCAAAAATCATGTAATCCCAACCCTTCTGCCATAGACAAGGATGCCACCCACTAGATCAGGTTGTCCAGAACCCTGTTCAACTTTTTTCCTGAATACTTCCAGGGATGGGGAACCCACAGTTTCTGTGGACAATTGCCTCACCACCCTCTGAGTGAAGAATTTCCTTCTAATCTCTAATCCAAACCTCTCTTCTTTTAGTTTAAAACCTTTCACCCTTATTCTGTCATTGTCTGATTGAGCAAAGAGTCATTCTCCATCTTTTTATAAGTCCCCTTTAAGTACTGAAAGGCTGTGATAAGGTCTCCCTGGAGCCTTCACTTCTCCAGGCAGAACATCCCCAGCTCTCTCAGCCTCTCATAGGAGAGGTGCTCCAGCCCTCTGAATCATAGAATCATAGAATCACAGAATCATAGAATTAATATCCCAAGTTGGAAGGAACACACAAGGATCATTGAGTCCAATCCCCCCCACTTTTCTAGCTCCTCCATGTCCTTTTGGATAGTATGTCTGCTTTCTTTCTTTTCCCTTATCAGCTGCACCACTCAGTTTCATCTACAAACTTGCCAAGGGTGCACTTGATCCCATTGTCTGTGTCATTGATAAAGACATAACATAGAACAGTAACAGTCCCAAGACAGACCCCTGAGGGATACCACTGGTCACCGGCCTCCACCTGGATTTAGAGACATTGACCACAACTCTCTGGGTGCAGCCTTCAATACAACCCTATACTTCAAGACGACTCAAGACAACTCCACCTTCAGATCTATATCTCTCCAAACTGAAGATCAGGATGTCATGTAGGACAGTATCAAAAGCCTTACAGAAGTCAATATAGATGATGTCAGTTGTTCTTCCCTTGTCAGCTGATGCAGTCATTCTATCATAGAAAGCCACCAGATTGGTCAGGAACAATTTTCCATTGGTGAAGCCGTGCTGTCTTCTCACATCACCTTCTTGTCTTGCATGTGTCTTGGCATTGTTTCCAGGAGGATCTGTTCCATGATCTTGCCAAGCCCAGAGGTGAGGGTCGCCAGGCTGTAGTTCCCTGGGTTCTCCTTTCTACCCCTTTTAAATATGGGAGTGATGTTTCCCTTTTTTCCAGTCACCAGAGACTTCACTTGACTGCCAGAGTTTTTCATTAGGTGGTGTTGAACCTGCTCTTCAGGTTCTGAACTTTGCTTCCCCAACCCTTACCTAGAGATTCGGTGATTCAAAAGATGTGGAAGCCTGACTGGCAGTGAAGACTGAGGTAAAGAATTTGTTTAGAACACTCTTCTCCATGTCTGACATTACCAGTTCACACTTCTCATTTATCAGAGCAGGGTTCACTCTCCTTGGCCTTTCTTTTCAATGTGCCTATAGAATCTACTGCTTGATCTACTGCAAACAAGCTGGTGAACAGGGCTTTAAAATAGGAAAGGTGGTGGAAGGGGAGAGTTACACAGACCACCCAGGACACTGAGGAAGACTTAACTAGGGATACCTCCAGCAAGTCAAGGAAGTGCCTACAAAATATGTGTATGGGGTGTCCTCTTGCACACCAAACATGACTATGGGGTGTCTTCTTGCAACTCTCCTGTTGGACACACCCCATATTTGGCACACCTGAATCTTTCTGAAGTGACTGTACACCAGTATATGTAACATGATGAATAAACAGGAAGAATTAGAGATCTGTGCATGGCTGCAGGGCTTTGATTTCATTGCAGTTACAGAAACACAGTGAGATAGCTCACATGACTGGAATGCTGTCATGGAAGGCTATGTGCTTTTTAGGGATGACAGGCCAGGAAGACTAAGTGGTGAAGTTGTTCTTTGTGTGAGAAATCAGCTCAAATGCATCAAGCTCTGTCTTGCAGTGAGTTGAGAATTATGGATAAGAATAAAAGGGTGACAGTGTTGTGGCTGTTTACTATGGGCCACCTGATTAGGAAAAGGAAGTAACCAAGACCTTCTACAGCCTCATAATCACAGACCCTGGTTCTCATGTATTTCAGCTTTCCTGACATCTGCTGGAAAGACAACACAACTAGGCACAAGCAGTCCAGGAAGCTCCTGGAAAGTACTGACAACAGGTTTTTGATGCTGGTAGTGGTGAAGTGTGCTGCTGTCCCTTATACTAACAAACAAAGAAGTACTGGTTAAAATGTAAACGTTGGTATCAACTTAGGCTGCAGTGACCACGAGATTGTGACCGTGCCGTGGTTGAGTTTGTGATCTCAGGGAGAATGGCCTGGCAAAGAGCAAAGTCTGGACCCTGAACTTCCAAAGAGCAATCTTCAACTATTTTAAGACCTGGTAAATGAGATCCCCAGGAACACCGTCCTTAGGGACAAAGGAGATGAACAGAGCTGGAGACTCTTTAAGCATGTTTTCTTTAGAGCACGAGAACTCTCCATCCCCCTGCATAAAAAGTGGGTAGGGAGGGCAGACAACTGGGATGGCTGAGCAAAGATCTGTTGATCAAACTGAGGCACAAGAAGGAAATGCCCAGGCAGTGGAAGCAGAGACATGTGTCCTGGGAAGAGTACAAGGATGCTGTTTAGATGTGCATGGATAGTATAAGGAAAGCCAAGGCATGGATGGAACTGAGCTTGGCAAGGGATGCAAAGAACAGGAAGGGATTCTATAGAGACATTGCTTAGAAAAAAAAAAAAAAAGAAAGAAAAAAAAAAAAAAAAAAAAGAGTGTAGCCTTTCTGATAAATAAGAAGGGAGAACTGGTAATGACAGATATGGAGAAAGCTGTTAGGTGTGAGGTACTCAACAATATCTTTGCCTCAGTCTTCACTGCCAGTCAGCCTTCTCAAGTCTTTTGTTTCCCTGAACCCATAACGTGAGGCTGGGGGAGCAAAGTTCCTCCCACTCTAAACAAAGAGCAAATTCAAAACTACCTGATGAAACTAAACAAGCACAATTCTCTGGGGCCTGAAGGCATACATTCCAGTGTCCAGAAGGAGTTGGCTGATGTAGTTGCCAAACCTCTCTCCATCGTATTTGAAAAGTTCTGGCAGTCAGGTGAAGTCCCTGGTGACTGGAAAAAGGGAAACATCATTCCCACATAGATTCTATGATTCCATGATTCTGTGATTTAATATGCCTTTGAATTTAGTCAATATTTGAGGAGAAGATAGACAACTTCAAATAAAACAGTACAAAATGTTGACAAATATGTCAGCATCTTCAGTGAAACCAGAACAAAAATTTCAAAACAGATACTCTGTATGCATTGGTAGCTCTTATTCTCATTTACAATTACAGTATGAACCATTGTGAGAATCTGCTTCTTTTTAAAGGAGAAACATATTAAAAATAATGTCCCTTTAATTAAATAATAATAATAATAATAATAATAATAATAATAATAATAATAATAATAATAATAATAATAATAATAATAATAATAATAATAATAATAATAATAATAATAGTTACTTGGTAAAACATCAACAACACTAGCAACATCCAGGCAAAGTGGGGCAAGAGCATTTATCCGGTGTCAGGTCAGTGGAAGAGTGAGGTTGCAAACCACCGTCAAGTGAACACATAACCTGTGGTATCAGGTGGAAAGGAAAGCATATGAGGCAATGGTAACATGAGAAACCTCAGGAATGAAGAAACAGGTTGAAAGGGGCCCAACCTCAAGTTGTTCACAAGTTTATGCAGCCTGGGAAACAAGCAGGAGGGAGTAGTGTTCCAGCCACCCAGCTGGTATGAAAAAATGAGACAACTAGTATAAGAGCAGTGACAATGGAGAGGCACAATGGAGAACACACATCATGATCTGGGGTGACACACGGATCTGCTGTTCACAAGCAAGGGAAAATGGGTTGTGGATGGCTTGACTGAAGTGAGAATGATATAGCAGAATGTTTATGAAACACGATCTAAGCCAATTTGATCTTCCAAGGAACTATGGCTGTGTTAGAAAAATATAGCGCAAAGGTATGTGCTAGTCTATGAAGGCAGATGACTTTTTACTCCAAAAATTTTCCGAATGATCACATAAAATGATACTCTAAGGTCATGGTTTCTCCTAGGAGCCACATAGTATTTAGAAGATTAAAGCAACAAAATGGATTCATCTTGGAAGAAGCATTTATTTACCTGTAACAGTCACATGAAAAGTCTGGCATCTATAAGGTACTGAAACAGCAGGTCTCCTTTCTTGATCTGCATATGTACATGTGTGTGTTACATTTTTAATAATTGTTATCTTAATGGTGAGGATTACTCCCTTGAGATCACATTAGAAGTACATGATATGGATTTTCATTTTCTTTTAGTGCATTTAAAGTTTTATCTAAATGAAATGAATTGTGATGACTGTTAAGTATGAGATGCAAACAATCTATCTTCTTTTGTTTGTAACAGAAATAGGACATGGGAAGAATATTTTTGAACAGATAGTAAGGAAATGCATGTAGAGGATTTTAAGGGATAAAATGGTGAAAATAAAAGCATACTAAAGTATGAAGTTAATATTAATCCATGAGCGCTAAACAAATTATTTAGTAACCACATCAAATGAAAAGCTACTTAATAATTCTTTACACAGGTTAACAGGGTACTTGCCCATGAATAATATACTATGTATTGTAACTACTTAAGAATGGCTACATAATTACAGTGGCTTAGAAATAAGAATTATTAAAATAACAATTCAGGAGACATAAAATAGTAAAAAATTGAAAATATGATTATATTTTGTTTGACTAATTAATATTTACTTATTTTTCTAACTAAGTGTGTTTCCCTCAGGTAAATAAAATAATGCTAACACAATACCTTATTTAGAATGGTTTAAGTCTAAAGCAAATATGAAAATCTGAGGAGCAGGATAGTAAGTTTTATTACTGTTGATTAATGTGAAGTCTGTCTCAAAAACTGGAGATAAGGAAATATAAAGACAAATTGGAAGTAATAAATTTATTATTCAAACTCTTTGATATGCTTAGAAGTACTCATACAAGTGGAAAATGGGAGGTAATCCCAAAAACATAAACATTTCAGAAACTGTTTGACAATTTAAGTTTTTTAAATATCTAGATCTAATTATTAAATGAAAGCTATCTGTATTTATACATTGTATGTTACTGTGGTAATTTTGGTTGGTGTTCAGAGTATGCAGTTAAAATAAAAAATCAGAAAATTGCTATATTTGTACTTATATATAGCTCAAAAAAGGAGAGGGAGGGGAAAGTAGGTCAAGAAAAATGTTTAATAAAATATTACATTTCTAAATCTTTATCTCAAGAAACTATAAAAAAATCACTCTTGTTTGAAATGTTATACTTAAAATTCATGCAGCAGATTCACGAATTACAAAGGTTATACTTATTTATGTAATGTTTCACTGTACAGTGATACAGCTTGTATCACTGTATCCCTATATGACATATGAAACTACTTGCAGTGAAGTCCAAAAATCGTTAAAAAATCTGAAGACCAGGAAGATTATTTTCACTTGTAAAGGCTAAATACTTTACATGTATTTACATGTTGACACCCAAACATATATTCAGAATATATACCACATATATTCAGAATAATACCACTCAGTGGTATTCTCCATGTTCATTAAGGTAGTACGTTTTTCTTCACTAGGATGTAGGAAGAGTTAGAGTAAGAATGTGATGTAAATATAAATAGTGATGTAATATAAACTATGTTATGTTCACTGATAATGCAACTAAAACTGTTTTAGCAAGATCTTAGCTTTACAGTTCAACTAAATAAGTTCAGGAATACAAAAATATTGTCTCCTTTTACGACAATTTTTACTGGAAGTAGGAAAAAAATCCATAGTATTCATAATCTCCATAAGCATACCTGTATACTTCAATCACATTATAATTCTAAAAATCTATTTTTAAGCCTAATTTAGAAAATGTTTCCTGGGTGTATTGATTTGTTTAAAAAGCAAACAAACAAACAAACAAACAGAAACTTTTGACGATGCTGAAAATTATAAGGTTCATAGGCACACAAGTATTTTTGTTCATAGAACAAATATATGAACATACAAGAAATGTTACTTGCCTGTGCAAGAATTGTTGTTTTGCATAAAAGTATTGGGCTTGCTCCCTTCTAAAATCTTTTTCTGACCACTGTCAGATTGACTTTTGTCTTTGTATTTCACAGTCCCATAAGAAATTAAATGTACTTTTACTTTTGGTATTCTTGACAAGTTCGTTTGCTTCTATGAGAGATAATGTCCTTCAGTAGAATGAGCACAGTCCATCATTCTGTTCCCTATTGAACTCATGATCTTGAAGTATTCTTGGGCACAATGACAAATCCTCCATGGTAAGATTAAAAGAATAATATATTGATAGTAATCAGGTGCTCAGTTTTCCAGTTTTCTTGTTAAAAAGTATTCAAACCCTGGCTGAAAATTAAACTTCTATGATTGTTATTTTTTGTAATTTTATTGTTTTCTACGTATTTTTTTTCTGTGCGATTAATACATCAGAAACAAAAATTGAATTGTTTTCATTTTTCTTATTTTTTGAGGGATGAATATATTTGAAAGCCGATCATATCATTCATACCTTTGACATCTTCTAATGGTTGAAGATGTCTGATTACTGAATACAATATAAAGTAGACCCCAGCAGCTTTATTTCAAATGAATCATTTTAAATACAAACTGAGAGTTTAACTAGATGTCTACTGGGAATATTTGCATCCAGTACATAGATTCTTATTTAATGTACACCTTTTTTTTGTCAATAATACACTGTAATATGCATTACAGTTTTATTTAAATGCTGCTTAAAAAAGACACAGGAAACCAAACTGTTAACTGAAAAAATCTTGAGTTCTGAGTGCTCAGTGTCTCTAAAAATCAGGCCCCCATTTTCTTTCATTCAAAGAAACAGAGTAGTATAACATGGACTAAAATAAAATAGCTCCTGTTAAAAAGCAACCTGTAACTATAGTTTAGCCAGATTTAATTTTATCAATTGGAAATCAGTGCTTGTGTTCTACCCATGAGATGACCTTAGTGTTGATGATGATTACCATAGATGCCTTTTTCATGAAGATTTAAGTTCTTATCATAGGGCATAAATCTATTTTTCAAATACCATTTCATAAAATAAAATAAAATAAAATAAAATAAAATAAAATAAAATAAAATAAAATAAAATAAAATAAAATAAAATCATAATTTTTTAATTGTAATCTTTAACTTACTTTTAAATACAAAAGTCTATTTCACATGTTTCCTGTTTGGTGTTCTGCAATAAACCTCTTCCATGAGATAAACTCATGACTAGTGTCAATGCCTGCCCATATTTTTCTTAATACCTGTAAGAATTCCAATCTCCTACTACAAGAATCACATGACCTAAAAACCCTCTAACATTTAATTTCTACAGTGAAAACATATCATTTTTGCCAGAATTCAGGAGTTTAAAATCTAGTGTGATATTTACACCCCAAAACAATGGAAATAAAAATGTAATGGGGTAATCAGAAGTTGTAATTTTAAAACTCTTTTAAACTTTTCACAACGGAAAACGAGACAGAGCTTAACACCAGTGTCCAAAGCTTTAATTGCCTTTTGCCAAAACAAATATATTGTAAAGGCTTTAAACGAGATGTATTGTCTTCACCAACAATTTTATCTTGTATTGGTTTCTTCTAGCATTATTCTGAATCAGAATACAAAATGTATACATATTAAAGATAAACAAACAAACAAACAACAAAAAACAACAACAACAACGACAAAAACCTTGTCTTACTTTAAATCAGTGAAAACTCTGACCTAGTTGCAAAGCTTGTTCTGATCACACTTTGTGGAAATCGTCACCAGCTTCTTCTACGTTCTTTATTCTTACTCTTTGCAGTTTAATAGCAAGGTATTTCAATGTATATTAATTCCAGTGATTTTTCTATATAACTTCCCCTTTTTCAGGCATCACTGCTGGGAGGTAGCTAAGAGAAAATATCATGTGCATAGTGGATGGGAAAGCTAAATGCAGAGAAGCCTGTGCTGCTGTCAGCACCTAAGCTGACACCTTTTTAACATCCAGCACAAAGCCAGCCTGGTTTTCTGCTTACACTTGGATTTGAACATAGATTCAGTTAATTGTGTGCTTACTTAGATAATGGAGGAAGGTTCCTCCTAGTTTGCCTCCAAAATTGTAAAACAAGGTTTGCATACATTTAATTATTATTCAGGTTTGTTTTCCTACTGCACAGGCCTAGTGCAATACATTTGCTGAATGAAACAGCACAGGACATCAGGACATTACATGGGTGATTAAACAGGCATACTTATTTTTCTCTTCTTTCTTATGCCAGGACAAGCAGAGAATCTCTCAAATTAGATTTGCCTCAAGTGTATCAGATCATGCCAGCATTAACATCTCAGTGTCGACTTTATCATTGTGTTTTTTTCACACAGTACAGATTAGACCAGCACACTTTATAAACTTCCTAAAATTATAAGATTTTGCTTCACTAACAGCACTCATTTTCTTTGTTTTCAAATTTTATATCTAACATTGTCTTTATTTTTAAAGAATATAAATATTCAGTCTATTGTTAAATTCTATCTCCTTATTCTTTCTAATCTTTCAACTATTACAAAGTGTTTTTAGGTGAAAGTCACTAAATGATACATATTTCCCTTTTTAAGATGCATGGTCTGATGCTTAATTATTGAGAATTAAGTAAATTGTTCACAATAATGAATTATGTTAGTAAAAGCAATCCATGTTTGACCTATGCATTACAATGTGACTGCTTTGGTCAGGGACATATGAATCTAATCTACTTCATCATGTATGAAACAGAAATAACTTTCTTACAATTTCCCAGCCGTGAAAGTGCGAACTTGCCATATCATTGCTGCCCAGAGGAACCTAGACTTGCAGAAAAGAACAGTTTGATAAATTGTTTAATGAAACAAATCCAATGAATGACACTATTTTTTCCTAGACATTACTTTTATATTATGAGTAGAAGATGATAAAAGTGTCGCTTGTGTCAAAAGTGTGGGAAAAAGACCAGAGCAATTTCTTTTTTTTTCTTTTAACTCAAACGTTCCCAATTTTTAATATGTTTCATGTGACTTGGTACAAGACTGACAAATGTTCAAAGGAATTTCTTCACAGTTTGAAGTACGTATACTTTATCTTTTTTTAAGTAAAGCAGCTCTATCTTTATTAAAGTTTCTGCCATAATACATGAATTTCACTTAGAAAAATGTGTCTCTTCTTCATCAGGGAAACTTCCTGCATTGGACCAGTCCCAGAAAAAGGTCCATTCCCTGTAGAGAGACACACACGGAAGGCAATAGACCTCAGCGTAGGAGCTGAAATGCTGTGACACTGAAGGCAAATCCTGGACACCCGACTGCTCTTTGAAAGCTCTTGTACCATTTTCTCCATTAGTGATTGCTTGTCATCCTCTAACATACAGACAGAGAGCTTTTCTGGGCCTTGCAAATCATAGTGTAGCTTCATTACAAATTATTACCAATGTCTACTACTTAGTAACACTTGTGAGAGCCAAGGAAGTTTATATACAGTATCTGTAAATATACTAACCTAATTTGGAGTTAATGAGTTGATACAACAGTATACCTTCTACCAATATACCTCAGTCTTTACCAGCAAGGGCTCTAGCCACATAGCCCAAGTCACAGAAGGAAAAGGCAGGGACTGTAGCAGAAGATCAGATTCAAGATCATCTAAGGAACTTAAAAGTATGCAGGCCCATGGGACCTGATGAGATGCATCTGTGGGTCCTGTGGTAACTCATGGATGAAGTTTTTAAGTCCATCATCTCTCAGAAGCTGTGAAAGTCTGGTGGAGTCCCAGCTGACAGGAAGAGAGGAATATAACCCCCATTTTAAAAAAGGGAAAAAAGGAAGACACGAGGAACAACAGGCCTGTCAGTCTCACCTCTATGCCCCGCAAGATTATGGAGCATATGCTCCTGGAAACCATGTTAAGGCACATGGAGAAAAAAGAAGTCATTGATAACAGTCAACATGGTTTCAGGAAGGGCAGATCAATGCCATAGTTGCCCACAAATCGGGTGGCCTTCTTCAATGGGGTTGCAGCATTAGGGTACAGGGGAAAAACAACTGACATCATTTACCTGGATTTGTGCAAAGGATTTGATACTGTTCAGTTCATGTCAGCTAACCTTAGTCTTCTACATCCAATTTACCTGCATGTGAGACTCTTTGTAGGAGATAGAAGGAAGTAGGTTTTGTTAGAACAAGATTCATATGACCCATTTTATAACTTTATTTTAGAATACGTTGCTTCTGAAAGAATCTTTCTTTTTGTTGATTGTGAAGTGAGCCTACAGTGACTAGTTCAACATCTGCAGATAGACATTAGAAATCTAAGCCCTGGTGCCTGATCTATATTGGTCATCATGTTGAGTCTTAGCAGGTATTTTTGTTCTCTTATGTACAGTAAATCATTCATTTTCATTCAATCCTTAAAAGCAAAAACAATCTGAAGAAATAGATACTCTCAGTGAAGCACACAAAATCAAAAGTCTTGGATGCTTTCAAATGGAAAATTGCCTTTATTTCTTTCTAACCCATAATACAGAGACTCCAAAATTCAAGCAAGTTAGTAGCTCTCAATTGTTAGAGTCCTCTTTGCAGAAATTGTTGATCACAGATACACAGCTATAGTTGCCTTTTAGTATCAGCTGAGCTGATACTGAAATATAGCCATAAGAGTGCATTGCAATTTAGAGGATTTAAGGCAATGAGGCAGCAGTGCTCCAAATGAAATCTTTATCACTTCAGCAATCCTGTTTCCATGACATCTCACTGAAGAGGATTTCATGAAGTGCAGAAGAAAAGCATCCATACTTCTAAACTTGTTTCACATTTTTTTTCTTACTCCCCAGGTTTTCAATGGCCAATTTTCAAACAGGTTTGTAACAGGCCTTGTTCTCTGTCACATTGATTGAATTCTTTCTGATAACTTCTCTAAAGACCTATTCTTCCAAAAATCGTATTTTCTGAAAGATGATATATAATATGGTTATCAATCTTCTTTCTCTCTCTTGAGTAACGGTAAAAAGTACATATACATATATAACATTTAGTTTTCTGACCATGTTGCTTTATACAAGCAGATGGTATATGAAGATGATCACATTTAGCTTTATCTTTTAGCTAACAATCTAAATTCATGACAATATTATCGAATGTGAGCAGTCTACTGTAAGGACCCTTGCTGACAAAATTATTTCATTGTATTCAGAGCATCATACAGCCAAAGAAGTCCAATACAACTTGATTCTTTGGAATTGTCTGGGTGCAAACCATGTCATTCTTATTCTGAAAAGATAGAGGTGGATTTTTTGTTTGTTTTGTTGTGTGTGATTTTGTTGTTGATGTTGTTGTTGTTGTGTTGTAATTTTTATTTTTCTTTTTTTGGGGGGAATTATATCTTCACATAACAAGTGTTAATTATAAATATATACAAAATTGTTAGAAAAAAAAAAAAAGAGAGAGAGAGAGAGAGAGAAAGAGAGAAAGAGAGAAAGAATGACTAGTGACTAGGCTGGTCAACTTCATATAAATCCAAGAAAAATATATATGGAAAACTTAAATTTTCTAGTTAAAAGAAGGTTTTAGAATTTAGAAAGAATTAATAGAAGTATCAATATAATTATATTAAGAGAAGGATTTTTTTTTCTTCCAAAATTTATTAAAAGGTTCATCTAAAAAATACAGTGACATATAAGCAACTACCTATGGCTAAATATCCTCTCATTTGTGTCTGACACAAATCTGTGTAAAGTCAAATTTATGACCTATAAAGACCAAATTTGAAAATCTGAAAGTGCATTCATAGTAATTACCCTGAGGAATATATGGTTCAGCAAATATTTCAAGATTGTTTAAAGTCACATATATCTGCCCTTATTAGACACATATTTGCCCTACACACTTTTTAATTCTCTTGAGTTCTCTTCTTAGTTACTTTCTTCAAAGTAACCTTCTGGTCAACAGATAATATTATGAAGTTTTAAAGTGTGTACCAATAATACATTCTGTATATTGTAGCCATTATTGCTTATGGCATTTAGACGTAGTTTGTGATCCTTGACTGAAATTCACATATACACAGTTTTGACCATTAGTAGTGGAATCAGATTTCATTGTTGCAGCTTTCTGAAGATTTTCAAAGAGAACTGATGTCAGTTTAACCATTAAAAATGTTATATCATGTTGTCTTTTATTAACTCTACACAAAATGGAAGATGAGTCAGCATTTCTTTCTGTTTTGTTCAGGGAGATTTTCTTTCAAAATTCAACCAAAGTAGAATGGTAAATCATCTACCCAACACTAAGAAATGGAGCAAGTGTATAGAGAAGTTAAATCTGCAATAATCCTAGCCTCTTAGATTTCAAAGCACAGAGAGTCTAGTAAGTTATAGTGGATATCATGGTTTTTTGGTTGTTTGGGTTGTGTTGTTTTTCTTTGTGTGTGTGTGTGTTTGTTTGGTTGGGTTTTTTTGTTTTGCTTGGGGAAAAAAAATGGGGGAAGAGGAGGGTGTGATGTCATAAAGTTAATAATATGCAGTATGAGATAGCATGAATACTCTCCAAATACTGTTATCTCCCATGAGAGATAAAAATTTGGTTCACTGTGCACTGAAAGATCTGCACCTACTTAAGCCATAAAAGTTAAGTGTTTTTTTTCTAGAGCTACTAAGCACACTTGTAAAGCCTTGCAGGGAGGGATTTAATATTCTTTACCATAGAGCATATCTTTTGCAGCTGTGTATTAAGAATTTCTGTCAGTCATGGTGGACCCAGTCAGCAAAGTCAAACAAAAGACTGCCGTAAATTTCAGTGGGTTCTGTGAAAAGCATTGACCCTGGAGTCAGTAGCTATTAATTAGCTACTCCTCTATGTCCTCTACAAATAGATAAGTAGCTTTCCAAGAACCGAGCTTGTTCTCTACTTTGTACATATGTCAATGACTATTCTTTGAAGATAAATTACAAAGTAATATCACATTAGCTTACTACAATAATTCTCCACAAAGTATTTTAATCTGTGAAGCATATATTGATTGTTAATGATCAGCTGTGGGTGGCTATCAATGGAATAATACAAATCTATAATAAAAAAAAAAAATATCTTCTGCAAGTACCTTTTATATTCTCAAGGCCTGAAACAAAATGCCAAATGGTTATAAGAGGTCTTCCAGCAGGGTTATCCAGCAGGTCTTTCACCTCCTAACATTGTAAGATTATTTTTCAGTTTCTTGAAGTCCAGAGGACTAGATTCTCACTAAATATAAATCACTGAAGCTTTTTGGACATCAATGGACACATCCTGAACAAAGTAATTTCTTGGAGCTATGACAGTTTCCTCCAGACAATGATCTGGCCTCTTGTGCCTTCAATTTCATGGTACTTTATAAGTGATAAAATGTGATAGACAAACTCTACCTTTGTCCTTGAAGATGATTTGATCTGAAAGGGCAGGAAAGAGGACAACATAAATCAGTAGAATCAGCTACCTTGTTTGGGGGTTGTTTTATTTTAGGATTGTTTGGATTATGTTTTTTGCTGTTGTTTTAAATCAAAACTTCCCATTTACTTCAGTAGCTCAGGATCTTGTGAAAAAGACATCTACAATAAAAACAAAGCATATAGTGCTAACACCTTTGATAAACAGCTCCTCACATTTCAGGCAGAGAAGAAGAAATTTGCTGAACACTGTGTTGGCAGGTGGGTGGAGGAGACCCACAAAAGGTGACAGGCACATGTCACTGACGGAGATGGACTCTTGAATTGCTTTAGGCTCAATCACTGTGTGAAGAGACACCAAGGGCCTCATTGGCAGCCATTCTGATTTCAATGACACAGAGAAAGTATGTTAGACAGTTTATGATATTAAAGTTCGGAGGTTTACTTTGCCAAGCTACCATTGCTTTATGCCAGTCAAAAATCTATATTCGCTGCGTATGTTCACAACACAAAGCCAGTTTTATCAGGTTTCTCCCTGTGTCTATAACAGACCTTAATCCCTTCATTTTAGGCTGGAAATAAATAAATAAATAAATAAACCAGCTTTCATCAACTGACACTTACAAGTAAAATTCGTGACTCCAGGCTCATTGTATGAATTGTTCTGTAAATTCAGGAGGAAAAAAAAAATAATATTCTACATTCTGGAAACTCAATCCAATCTTGTGCCTTTGTCAGTCAACTGTTTTTCTGAAATACTGCTTTCAAATCTTACATATATCCTCAAGAGGCAATGGTGATGTGTGTTATTTTGGAGCTATTTCAAACTCTTAGACAAGTGCTACTTATTTTCATTTTATGCCTTTCTGCTACACTCTTCCAGGTCTCACTCATTCCTCTGTAGGCACTCATTTGTCACCTCTATTGCATCATTTTGAAACTGCAGATCTCTCTCTAGGCACTAAGACTATGTTTGGTGAAAGTAATAAAAACTCCAATCACTTATATAAGTTTCCCTGCTGAAGGTGAACTTTTGAACCACAGACATAGACCAAATTTTCTGCACTTCACTTTGCAAAAGCCACTGCAGGGCAATTTCATTTTTCAGCCACACTTAAGCTTACTGATATCATCCGAGAATAAGAAACATGAGAGAATATAGAGAACATGTTCAGAAATTATTAGCATTCTCATGACATTAAGTACATCTTAAGTACAATGACTGAAGCATGAATTTAGTGGAATCAAACAGTATTTGATACATTTTATGAAATATATATGACTGAAATTACTCTGTTGCATACTGCTTACAGCCTACTCAAGAGGTCCAGTACTTTAAGAAAAGTAATATTAATTATTCTGAAATGTTTCAACTTGGTATATTTTTTCTGAAAAATAGTTATCCAAAGCTTCAAAGAAAAACCTTGCCCCTTGCCTTTTATTTTCTAGATATGAACTTATAGTTTGCCCTGTTTTCAAGAAAATTAATATAAATTCTGCAGATAAGACCTAGCCTTATTTGCAAACTAAAGTGGGTGCCAGATATCTGTGGAAACCATTATTCAGTTTGCTGAATGAAGATAAGAAAATTATTGCCCACGGGAGAAATGACTGGCTAATGTTATTTTAATTAGCATTAATCCAGAAACAAATCTTACAGTACACTATTTACATATGCTTCTAGAAAAATTAATAAGATTGACCAGTGTTGTGAGACATATCTTAATAAGAATGGGACTTTCAAAATCTGACACAACAAAAAGAAGACACAGGAAGAAGACTGAACTACTCAGTGTGTGTGTGGAAACCTACAATTTGAACCACACAAAACCTTTTTGTTCTTTCTGAATGGTACTGACAATCTGTAACATCTTACCATGCAGAGTTTGGTGTTGACCATTGGTTTGCCTTTTAATCCCCTAACTAAAAGAGAGAAATATAGACTGTGATGACACAAAATAAAACTGGGAATCTCTGTTGTTCCTTTTAACAGTAAACATTACTTTTGTGGTGGTATTAATTAAGCAAATTAACCTGTTAAACAATAAACTACACAAATGAGCTAAGTCTTCACTGCAAATTATAATTGTAATCCTCATTGTAATTCTATCTGTTATTGAAACCAACAGATCTATTGCCAATATCCATTATCTGAGACTGACAGTCTATCTTTATACCACTACAGAAAATTTGATATCAAACATACCACAGGTTTAACAGGTTTAAATATTTGTATTTGCACTCACCAATACTAGTGGAAGTAATCTGCAAAAACCTGGAATTTATTTAGCCAGGAGAAATGAATTTTTTTATTTGCTGCTTATGATTATATATTTTTATATTTTGGATGACAAATAACAGTAAGAATATCTTGTAATAGCTCTTCTGCATGTACTCAACGAGGTAAAAGTTCTCCATTGATGAATTTGCCATAGGTTACACTTCCAATGGAAAACATAAGTTTTTCTGATTTACATCAATTCACACTAGTGTTGTTTGTTTCCATGTCATTTCATAATTTGTTTATGAATTCATACTGTTATGCATTTCAAATGTTTGGCTAATAAAACTCCAGGATCACTTCCTGAAATGTGGATAATTGGTGTAATCTCTGCAGCTCTCTACTAATGCTTTGAAACAATTGTTTTGACCATTCATTGCTTTATGTATACCAGAAGAATTTATTTTCAGGCAAAAATGTTATTTGATTAGTTTTGCTTTCCTTTACCTCAGTCTTGCTTTTCACTGTTAGAATACACCAACTAAAATAGGAGGAAATAGACTAAAGCTCAAAATGCACTTTGGTCAATACAGATCTGCTTCCTGATATTGACCTTTAGTGACCTTTACTTTCACAACAATAAAAATACATGAAGCAAAATCATTGCAATCATATGTCTTTTCATGTGTTCTGGAATGGAGTTTATGAATGAATACCCTGTTTTCATATTCTAAACAAACAGAAGTGTGTTTTTGCATTCTGAACTTTCTGACTACTTTGAAAATACACTGAAGAGCCTTTATCAGGAGGCTGCTGTAGAAAAGATGAGCATTTCTTCTACGCAGTGTTTTTTTATTTCAGATCCAGCCTTATTTTAGAGAAAAAAAAAAAAAAAAAAAAAAAAAAAACTTGGTTAACTGGCCATTTGCTGTACTCGATGCTGCCCTTCAAGGAACTCTTCTTGAAGTGGTTTCAGAGGCCATTACACCTAAGCATGGAGTTCAGAAAGCAACAGGAAAACAGGAGATAACATTATCTGGAGATTTTTTCTTGCAGGGAATGGATTACCTTTCTGCTATCCTGGAATGTTGTCACAGGTGATATCAGCAGACTGCCAGATAATTAGAACTGGAATACTGGAGGGATACTGCCAAGGCTTTTCCATGTCTCTGGATAATTTTCCTTGTTGGTCAACAACAAGTTAAGGAGACTTACTAAAGCACTAAATGAGGATTCGTTACATAACTCTGAAAGCAACTAAAACCTGCAGAGACAAGATCCAATATTTACAGAAGCCCAAATAATGTCCATCTACATCCTACAAATTAAAAGGAAAAGTTTCAGTAGGAAAAGGATAACCTGAAAATTAACGTCTGGCTGAGAGGCTGTTATTATGGGCAACACTTTGGTTTTTATGGTCATGAGACCCTCTGAGGAAAAAGGACTGCTATCAGAAGATGGGATCTGTTTGACAAAGTGGGGTATGAACATCTTTGTCAACAAGCACGACTGCTAGTCTGGCAAGAAGGATTTTAAATGAGCTACCAGTGGGAACCGATAATTGTTGCTTGCAGCTAGCTCAAGCAACAGAGAGCAGAGGTGACATATGCATAGAGAGGGAGCAAAAAAAGATTCGGAAAGGATAAAACATGTCGAAAGAAAACTCACACTAACTGCCTCTACACAAGTGAACACAAACTTGGAAACAAGCAAGAGGAGCTAGACCTCCAAAAACAGTTATAGATTTTTCACAATTTAATTGACTACATATTCATGGAATTCTCCAATGGTGAGATACAGGCTTTTCAGAAAAGACAGGATGGGATGACAAAGAGGAAGGGATTGTTGTTTGTGTGAAGGAAAATTTCAAATGTATTCTTCATAATAGGATGGATTACAGGCCTATATGGGATTTTTTGACTCATGCACAGACCAGTTAAACTGATATCATAGTGGGAGTATGGTGTGCATATCTGAAGTGAGGAAGTGGGAGAATTTTTCTTAAAACCACTGGCTCTGAGACACAAATCCTAGTTGCCATGAGGGACTTTGGCTCTTTGACATCTAATGGTAAGGCTACACAGTCAAGGAGATTTCTGGATTAGATTTCTGGATATCAAGAGTTTATCATTAATAAACGTATTCTTGACAGAGGTGCTGGTAAGGCCAACCAGGTCTGATACATAGTTGGATATGTTACTCACAAATAAAGTAGAACTGGTTGTGAATGACGTAACCAATGGCCACAGTAACCATGAAATAGTGGAGCTCAAGGTCCTGAGAAGAGATTAATGAGAGCACCAGAGCAGAAAGATTGAACTTTATGACAGCAGACTCTAGATTCAAGGAATCAAATGTTCATATGCTCTTTTTAGTGGTACATAGTGCTGGGAACATGGAGGAATGGGCACAAACTGGAACACAGAAGGTTCCATGTGAACATCAGAAAACACCTCTTTGCTGTACAGGTGATGGAGCACTGGAATAGGTTGCCCAGAAAGGTTGTAGAGTCTCCCTCTTTAGAGATCTTCAAAAGCCATCTGGACATGGTCCTGGGAAACCTGATCTAGGTATCCCTACTCAAGCAGGGGGGGAGGTGGACCAGATGACGTCCAGAGGTCCCTTCCAAATTTAACCATTCTTTTATTCTGTAAATACCATGGAAGACAGCACTGAAGGATAAAGAAAAATTGGCAGGTATTGAGGACAACATCCTTCCATCACAAGGACTGATGGAAAAAGGTATATGAATAGCAAAAGACCAATACGGCAAAATAGGAAATTCACAATATCTCTTATAAAAAAGGAATATGTACAGGAATTGAAAACGGTAATAGATAACAAGGGAGGGATATGGAATAAGCACTGCCTGACACCCAGGGGTGGTGTTAGGAAAACCAAAGCTCAGCAAAGTTGAAACCTTGCAAGAGACATAAAGGGCAACAGGAAGACTGTTTTAATACTAACAGTAAAATGATGAATATCATATGATATGAAAATATGATTAGTGGGACTTGGACAGTGAGGAGAAATGGGTGAGTGACATAATCACAGGAAATTCAGAAAGAATGAAGCACAGCCCTGCAGGGGTGCAGGCTGAGTCTAGGGAGCAGCTCTGGGAAATGGTTCTGGGCCCTGCAGGCAGCAAGCTCAATGGGTGCCAACCATGTGCCCAGGCAGAAACATGAACAATCAGCTGCCAGAGTAGTGTAGGCAGAATATGGCCCCAAGAGCCAGGGGTGGGAAGGGACTGACCCCTCTGCTCAGGGTTTCTCAGATACCTCCATTAGACTAAATCTAGAGGTGGCCACCAAGACCACCTCTGGCTGGAGCCCTTCCTCTGTGAGCACAGACTGCAGGACTACGTCTGTTTCAGCCGGTAAAACAGAGAGCTTTGAGGACACCTAAAAACAATCTACCAATGTTGACTTCCCAAAAACATGGGAATGTTATCAGAAAGACATACCTGGGCTCCTTACAGTGGTATAGATAACAAGACAAGAGACAGTGGTCATAAATTTAAACAAGAGATTCTGACCCAGAGTAAGGAAAACTTGAGGAGAGTCATAATCTGTTAAGAACTGGAACTAGCTCAGCAAGACTGAGAGACAGTGCCAAGGAAGAGGGGCAAGAAAGGACTAAAAGTGACATAATTTGGAAAAACATTATTCACAGGAAAAACATTATTCAGGGCTCTTATAGGAAAAAGTAGCTAGAAGCAACCCAAGGTCCCAAGATAGGTGCTTGAAAAAAAAAATCTCTTTTGGAAAAAAATAAAAAAAATAATAAAAGATCATGCTTTCTGGAGCATAATGTGGAGCTGTGGAAACAGAGAAGAAAAGGTGATACACAGGAAAGAATGACAGAGAAAGAGCCAATCTAGAAGAATAGTGGAATACTTTTCCAATGAGTAGGCTAGCATTAAGTCAGAAAAAGGAAAAAGAGGGGTCTATGATTTAAAAAAAACAACAACAACAACAACAAACAAACAAACAAACAAAAAAAAACACCTTATCCTAGGATCCAGTATCGCAACTACATGCTGGCATATTCTTCTTAATGATTTAGATATGTATGACAAGTAAGTACTTAATTTTGGTTTGGTAAATATTTAGCAATGGACACTTACCAATACCAAGCATGGGAAAACTTGGCTCTTTACTGTGAGTAGCCAGACCTCATTTTATCTTGGTTCCCACACATTAGACTTATCCTTTCAATAGTATCTAATGAAAAAGTGAAAGCTGAAAGGGGAAAAAAGAGAGAGAGAAGTTTTAAAATATTTGGTCTGTCAAGCCCAGACCTTGACATTTACTCATAAATGCATGCAAGTCATTTAAAAATGTGCTGCTAGTGCTGTTACCATTTTATCTCTTTTATCAATCTCTGTGTGCATATCAAAAACACCGCTCCTTTGAAAACTCAGATGCTGGATTGTTTATGTATATATTACTTCATTCTTCTGCAACAGTTTTGTCATTAAACATGGAATTTTTGAGACATGAGATATGGTCAAGTGGTTTCAATGTTTATAGCGTTCATTTCACATAAAATTCTAGATTTCTTCAGCTAAATGAAATAAATAACAAAACAAAAAAAATTGATTTGTTAACTTTTTGCATGATCTTTCTAGTTCTGCTACTGTTAGAAATGCAAGCAAGCATAAAGTAAATAAGTAAATAAATAAATAAACAGCTACATTATATTTTTGTTTTCTTTCTTTGTGTGTGCGTGTATGTGTGTGTTTTGGTTTGGTATGTTTTTTCATCCTGAACTGATGTTATCAGAAATTGACAATGTTTCTAACACCATTATAGGTATCCAGGGTTCAGATTGTTGAGGCTTCATGAGAACAGCATTCTACTTTGCAAAAATTACTTGTCTCTGACTTTATTTTATGCTTGTTTTCTTCTGTGATCTGTAAGTCTTTTTGCTTAATCACTTATTTAGCCTTGATTAAACAGAAATGGATTCAGAACAGCCTTCTAGTTAAAAATTGTAAATCTATTCACTTGTTCATTTTTTTTTTTCCCAAAGCTGAAATTTATGGAATTCTTTGATTTTTCGGGAAAGAAAAAAGAAAAAAAAATGTAAAGAAACATCTTAATAAGAAACCCTAATAAAATTAATGATCCAAATGTCTGTAGCCATCCTATCTCTCTGTAAAAGATAATTCTATGCTTGCTGTAATACTAGTACCATAACCAGAACATTTAATATAAACTATGGCTGCCATACTACATTTTCTTGCAGGTAAGAACATCTGGTTGGGGACTATTAAAGTACAAATCATTAAATTCATAACTTTAGCCAATTTCATTTGCATGAAACCATGGACTCCTCATCTCTTTCAGTTATTTAACCATGCAGTGTTACACTGTGATACTTGCGTTTGATGACATACATAAATAGACACATGGCTACTGAGGGATGCCCAGCAGAGCTCAATAGCAAGCATGGTATTGAGTCCCAATATCTCTCTGATTAGCACTGCTTCAATCATCTTAGAACACAGTGACACCCTTGCAACGACAGAGACACAACTCCAGAAGAAGAAGGTGTCACAGCAGAGGAAGGGCTGGCTGCTCCTTGTGGAGAAGGGAGACAGGAGCAAGGCAAGCAGCTTAATGTCCTCTCCCAACAAAGAGATGGGATACTGAAGCAGCAAACCAGGGTCAATACCAGGGTCAGAGACAGTGCTCAGGGCCAGCATTAGCAATGGACCAGTAAATCCATTGTGGCAAGGGATACAAGGCACACATTGTGGCAAGGCAGATCCAAAGACAAGTTAGGATGTTACATCCAAGGTCTGGGTCAGTATCAAGGTAGTATGAACCAGTGCACAGACATGATTGTTATGCAGATGAAACAGCTCAGGAAGGGACAGCACAGACAACATCTAAACTACAGTTCCTCAGGGAAGAAGGGCTCTCTTCTCATCAGTGATGGAGCTTTTTTGTCTCACCTTGTCTCACTGAGCACCTTAGCTCATTCTCTTAATACCCCCATGAGGGGGGAAGGTACCCATACCGCTGACAGAACATGGGGTACCAGTCACATTTGTCACAAACATTTCAGAGGACAGTTATTTCAGCTTTGTTTTCTAACCTGTGTGGGAGAAGCTCCACTCTTCAACTGATTTTTTTTTTCTCTTTTTTTTTTTTTTTTCTTTTTATTTGAGGTGGGGGGTGAAGTGGTGGTTAAAATGACGTTTTTAATTTAACTTTGAATATGAAAGCCTCACTTACTCAAACAAAAAAGAAAGATGTTTTCTTATGTTTTCCAGTATATACATCACAGATTATGACAGATATCAAGAAATGCAGACATTTTGAGACTGACATAAAAGTCTTATAGTCCTATACAATCCATCAGCAAATCCTAACACTAGGACATCTGGCATCTCTGGAAATTCTTTTCCATGAAAAATGTAAGTTTACTTTTAAAACGATTGACAGAAATATCTTTTTTTTCCCAGTACTTTTCTCCAAAAAAACTTAACTGCAATGTCTACAAACCTTACTTAATTTATAAGCAAAGCAAGAGAGAACCATTTTTGTTAACAATAATACCAATCTAATTATAAAACATTGAAATTATATATCATGTTCAATAAAAGAAATGGCAACTTTATTTATAATTATCTAACACAATATTATATCCAAGATCAAATGAAAATATGCCTTCATTTATTATTTAATGCATATTTAATTCTGAAAAATGATGTTTTCACATTCAGACCTAGATGCAGAATTAGTGTGCCCTGATAACCCTCTTTACACAAAAAAAAATCCCATGTAGCATTTGGATTCATACATGAACCCAGATTTTCTATATGTTTGGCTTAAGGTGTTTAGATACAGGAAGCAAAAGGTTGGTTCTGACTCATCTCCAGTGTACCCACTTATCAAATATTTAGCTCTACTTTTTTTTTTTTTTATATATATACAGCACAGTTTGATTTCCTTCTACTAGGAAGCAAAAAGAAATCCAGATGAAACCCAAAACAATTCAAATCTGTCCGTGTAAACTGAGCAGCTATGTAAACTGAGAAGAGGGCTCAAAGGGTTATAATAAATTGGGTTATATCAGGCTGGTGGCCCATCACTAGTGGGGTTCCCCAGGGCTCTATGTGAAGACAAATTCTCTTCAATGTTTTCATAAATGACTTGAAAGTAGGACTAAAATATGTTTTTTGTAAGTTTGCTGATGACACTAAATTGGGAGGAATTATTTATTCCACCAAGGGTGGAGAGGCCTTGCAAAGAGATCTTGACAAATTAGACAGCTGGGCACTCTCCAACAATATGAAGTTTAACAAGAACAAGTGCCAGATTCTACACCTGTAAGGGGCAACCTTGGCTGTATGTACAATGAGAGGCCAGAGAGCAGCCCCACAGAAAGGGATCTGGAGGCTTTGGTCAACAGCAAGTTGAACATGAGCCAGTAGTGTGCCCTGGCAGCCAGGAGGGCTAGCCATACCCTGTGGTGTATCAAGCACAGCTTTGCTATTTGGTTGAGGGAAGCGATCGTCCTGTTCTGCTCTGTGCTGGTGTGGCCTCACCTTGAGTACTGTGTGCAGTTCTGGGCACCACAGTATAAAAAGGACATAAAATTATTAGAGAGTGTCCAAAGGAGGGCTACAAAAATGGTGAAGTATCTAGAGGGCAAGAAGTATGAAGAGCAGCTGAAGTTGCCTGGTTTGTTCCACCCACAGAAGAGGAGACTAAGGGGAGGCCTCATGTTGGCCTACAAGCTTTCCCATGAGGTTATCAGAGGGGCAGGCACTGAACTCTTCTCTCTGGTGACCAGTGGAAATGTCATGATGCTGCAGCAGGGCAGGTAATCTTGAAAAGGTTATTCAAAGTGAATATCAGGAAAAGATTCTTCACCAAGAGGGTATTTGGGCACTGGAACAGGCTCCCCAGGGCAGTGGTCACAGTTCCAAGCCTGCCAGAGTTCAAGAAGTGTTTGGACAGCTCTTTCAGACATGTGCTGTGGGTGTCCTTTGCAGAACCAGGAGCTGTAGCTAATGATCCTTGTGGGTCCCTTCCATCTCATCTTCATCACCATTCACTCACAACTAGAACTAGCTTTCTGCTTTTTTTGTAACATTTTCTGGTAGGTTAGGGAACAGGCCACAACTAAACCTCATGGAAATTCATAGACATGCTACAAGCATCAAGTAGTAATGTTTCTGTAAGGAGAATTTTGCAAACTAGATACAAATGTTTAGCATACAAACTAACACTCTTTTCAGGGATTTTAGTCCACACAGTCAATTAGTGAGCTAGATTCACATACCAGCTTTTCCTCATTACCTGATTCATGAAAACATGCTCTTTCTTAACAGAGACACGGAAATACAGATGCAGTGCAATTGGATAATTTCCAAGGTCAAATCTTTCCAGGCACTGTGCAGGAGAAGGAGGCTATAATAGCAAGAAACCCAAAAGAAAGACTGTTACAGGGTTTGCATATCACCAAACCATGCAGCAGGAAACCCAATGGAACATTGGGGTTCAGAGAAGGAAAGTAATCTTCAGCTACACAGCTTTGGTAGTTCGCTGAACATTTTTAGGCTCTGACTGTTGGAGAAGCCTTACAGAAGGTCTACATAATTACCACCATTATAATGGGAAGTCTTATGGTACCAGGCAACCCCAATCAGTCCTCAGTTGGTCGCTCCATTAGTTCTTTTTACCAGGACTTTGTCTAAGGAGAAAGATTTATCCCTTCTAAGCTTATTATGATTTTGCTGAATTTGCTGAACATTCATAGCTAAAACTAGTGTGATTCCTCTTTGATCAGGGAGTTATTTGCAGAGGCTCTGCTTTACCTTATGATATGATAGCAGAGAATCTGTGTCACATATGTCCCAATAGACATATTCAAAGACAAAATCTTTAAGCTAGGAAGGAAGTGAGTTATAGAGCAAGCTAGGGAAAAGTAAATAAATAAATATGATAAGCTCAAAAGGGGAATAAAATGAAAGCCAGGGAAAGTAGTTTCATTTAAGGGTTGTCAAATCGTTCTCTCAGCAAGTGAATGAAATGGCACGCTGCTGGCTCATGTTCAACTTGCTGTTGACCAAAGCCTCCAGATCCCTTTCTGTGGGGCTGCTCTCCAGCCTCTCATCCCCCGTCTGTACATACAGTGTCCTAAAAGCATTGGTACTACACTGAATCAAGGTATAGTGTGTTTAGTTAAATACCAAATATAATGATAAAGTTCACTACTTACTGTGGTCCATGGCAGGTTGATGTGAATAAACAGTGCTCAGAAAAACTATTTCAATGGCCTGCTACAACTGGGTACCCATCATGTTTTGACTTTTGTAGGAATAGGTGATCCATTTTCTGCTGAATGCCAATTACATTGTGATTGAACCTTTTATCTGAATTTGCTAATTTATTGTCTTTGTGCCAGTTAAGATGTATCTTGACAAAACATCCATGCCTCACTGAAATCCATCTTTATTGACGGATCAAAAAAGAGAGTGTGAGCTTGAATGAAGCCTGTGTTGCTTGATGGGAATGGTCTCTGAAAACACTGTAAAAGTACTTTGTTAAGCTCAGAGACTGTTTTCTTATTTTTATTCTTGTTTTTCTACATTTTAATGCACCTGCTCAGAATTTAGTATTTCAGGATATTCCAGTATTGGCATTGTCTTTTTATTTGATTATTAAAGCAAATAGTTAAACAGTAAGCCATAAGTTTAATATTGGAGTGTTTCATTTTCCAAATAATGTATCTTTGTCACTTGTTTCAGCCTGATCTTGAAAAGCCATTTGAAGTATTCAGGGAAAAAAAAAAAAAAAAAAAAAAAAAAAAAAAAAAGCTTTAGAAAACGATTTAGGAAAGAAAAAAAAAAAAAAAAGGCTTTTAAATGTGAACTTCCCCAGTGTTCTTTGTTTGTTTTCAAATGAACCTTTCTTTGCAAGTAATTAAAAAAGGAGAAGAAAAAAAAAATAACAAAAAAAAAACTTCATAGTTGTTCTGTTTTGAATTCAAGTACTTGTCTCTGACCTTTGCTAAAACTTGTAAAATCACAAGGAGATAAGCATGAAAGAAATCATGTGCTGTTCAAGTACTTAAAGTCCAGGGAAATGCACTGAAGTAGAAAGGGAGATTAATAGAAGAGGAGGGTGAGGCCAAACCATGCTGTGTTGGTAGAACACGGATTAGCAAGCAGACTGAAACAGGAAAGAAATTAGTAGTGCTGATTTGGGGTTAGACACAGCCATAGGACGCACAGAAATAGAACAGGATCTCAGCAGAGGAGAGGTACCAAAAAGAGAGAAGAGGTAAAACACAGAGAGAGTTGTAGCTTTACTTTCTAGCAGAACTGCATTTAAGAACTGCAAGGGGACACAGAATTGTAACACTGGCTAGGAAACAAGATATGCTAGGATATGCTAGTTAAATGAAGAAGGGAAAGAACTAACCGAGGAAAGAAAGAAAGAAAAAAAAAAGTTTTCAAAAAAATCAGGTGCCATAGAGAAGCTTTAACATTTTGTGGTAGTGAAATAAATCTGGCTGGCAGATGTACAACATGAATAAACATTTGGGAAATACTTGGAAGTCAATGAGTAGATAAAACTGTAGGTAGTTACTGCCTTTTGTGCAGATAAGTAGAGAAGGGGAGAGCATTGTTATCCACCAACTTGTTGGCTTTTTCGGTTAGATTAAAAAAGTGCAGGGTTCAGAGGGATTTTATGAGATAGAAGGGGCAGACTGAAGGTTTGTATCACTTGTTTTCATCTCTTCTGTTTTTCTCTTGGTGAAGAGGGAGCAGGCCATCGTGTAGACAGAGAGGAGACAGCAGCGTGTGTGGACCACCAGCCCTCAGAAAGAGACGGCTCTGCTGGATCTGTCATCATGCAGCTCCCCATGCTGCTGCTCCTTTCCCTGCCACTGCTTCTTAGCATGCTCAACAAAGTTGGAGCTCAGTTCCCTCGCCAGTGTGCTACCGTTGAGTCTCTGAGGAGTGGCATGTGCTGCCCAGACTATTTCCCTGTATTTGGGCCTGGTACTGACCGGTGTGGTGTGTCTACAGGGAGGGGACGGTGTGTGCAGGTGACTGTAGACTGGCGACCCCATGGCCCACAGTACATCCATGATGGGAGGGATGACCGCGAGCAATGGCCCATACGCTTCTTCAACCAAACCTGCAGGTGCAGTGGTAACTTCTCTGGTTATAACTGTGGGTCATGTCGCCCTGGATGGAGTGGACCTACCTGTAGCCAACGAATCAATATAGGTAAGAACATCAGAAACATGACATGAAAACCATCTGTTGGCAGCATTTCGTTGCAAATGAACCTAGACTATTTGTTTTCTCTGAAATGTAAAATGTCCCTTATATTTATACAGGAAATGTACAATAGAGGTTATTAAGACAACTACTAGATAAGTTGTCTACCTTATTGGCAAATATCTACATTTACCTCCCAGTAAAAGGAAGAAATAATGTCTGTAGTCAGAACAAGATTAGGATTAACCCCATTGAAGAATAGGATGTATTAGTGTTTACATTTTTGTAATTTTGGGAATCAACTTAGAGTAAAACCATATATATAGACATCTATGTGTGTTTGTGAGTATATCTACAAATACATATCTATGTATCATGATATCTTATAAATATGTAAGGTATGACAACAGGTATTTTGATTCAGATTCTCTTAATGCATTTCCAGCCTATGCACCTAACCTTGTAATTTTTTAGCTACCTAGTTTCTGCCAATGTTTGTAAAAGCCTTAACTCATGACTATAAGCTGTTCAGCTGAATCAGTGCAGGGATGATGGATATTTCTAAGAGCTTCCCAGTTTCAGTTTAGCCCAGAATATAAGTAAACAGATGTCTACAAGAGAATTTGAAATGGTTACAAAATACTTGTGGACTGAAAAAAATGTTGAGTATTGTAGGTAAATTGGAAAAGACAAACAGGCTTGGGAAAAATCCTTATTCCCAAGTCAAAGCATTCTGAATGAGCAAGATTTCAGTATTTTCTAGTGAAAGTCCAAAGGTGTTATTGAGATCTAGTAAAATTCATAATCTTCAAAATGAGTGATAGATTTAGTTGACATGAGAAACAACAGGTCTGTATCACAAATGTGTAGTGCCTCTTGAAGAAACAAAAATCATCATGGCCATTATTTTCATCAGATGGGAAACACTCCAAGAACGTGAGCACATGCTCCAGCAAGGGTTAACAAAGTACTGCTTACCAATTCAAAATTTTAACTATTGGTTTTCTAAAACTGCCTTATCAAGGACTGCAGGAAAGACTTTATGATTTTATTCATTTTTTAAGCTCCAAAAAGCAAACTAGAAAGCAGAAAGTATGGCTCATGGATTTGATATGCTAAGTCAGGTTTCACCCTCTGATTCTCTGTCCTGTTCTCATTAACAATGATGATAACTCTGAAAACTAACCAAGAAATAAATATTAGATCACACAAATTTATAATAGTAAATCTGAGGGCAAGAAAAAAAGCTGCTGTAGCTGATTTTCTACAGTATATAAAAGCAGTTTTTAGTTTTCTCACTTATAAAAACCTTTATTTTTCACTAAAATGTTAAGCAAATCACATTTACCACGCATGACAACATGAATTTAAACAGGGGAAATTATCTTCTTATTGTGTGTTATGTTTACACATGAAGGTCACCTCTACTGCCCATCCAGAAAGATGGCTCCAGCTGCTCAGACTTTAGGAATAATTATTGGATTACTGTTGGTATATCCATATAAAATAGCTGTAAAATGCAGTTTGGTGCTTTTATATCCTCTAATTTCATGCCTAACTTTAATAATAGTCCCAATTTTGTATTGTGTTTCAGACATATATTTTGTGAAATGAAAAGGTTAAGATGTCTGCATAAATCAAAACCTGATTGTTCTTTTTAGTGGTTTTTTTTTTTTTTTTTTTTTTTAGTGTTTTTACTTGAAATCAAAACCAAAAAACTTCAGTGAGCAGGGCTAGTATATCAGTTAAGGTCTGCAAGACAGAAAAGCATGTGTTTCAAGATACACAGTCCTTGGATGAAATTCATGCTTCAGAAAAGCAGTTTACTATTTTTAAATATGTATAGACATTACTGAAATATCCCTTACTGAATCAACTTCACTTTATATAGTGAAATGCAATTTACTTTTATTCTTCATACTTATTCATTCTGGAGACCTGCTGTTTCTTATATCAACATAAACTCATTTGACAATTTTAGATTTTACAGTATATTTAATTGTGAAAATGAGTGCATGATGAAGAACAGCTGTGTGGACTTTTATTTGAGTCTCAGTCTAAACTTACCTTGAAATCTTATCAGTCCAGGTAAGAGAGCACTGAATACTGGTACTGAGGTGACTCTGATCCTTTTACTGATATACTGGTATTTCAATAAGTCAGCTGCTCTCCTTTTTTGTAAATTTCCCTGTCTGTGTGCAGGTTACAATAAATTTAAATGATTTGGGGATATACAGATAAAAAAAATAGACTTCTTAATAAAAGCAGGTAATGACATTCAAAAGGGGTGATGTAATGTGTGAAACTCACATTTCATTGGTGGATCTGCCATTTTCACTGCAAAGTTTCAAATACACTATACTTCCTCACTAAATGGTTGAGTGGTAGAGTTTCTGATTAATATAAATTGCAATGCTTTATTTCCCTCTTGTTAAAGTTTTATCACAGAAAACCTTAAGTATATTGGATTAAGTTCCAAGAGATTTGTGGGACAAAGAACTGTCTTCATCATTTCTCTGACAGGAAATATAATTTGCAACAATATTTCTAAAAGCACTAAATAAATAAAAAAATAAATAAAAGGTTTCAGGCTTTATTTTTATTCAGCTTAACTTTTCAGAAAACAATATTTTCTATTTATATTCAGTACTCTCTTAATTGTACCAATAAAAACAGGAGGAATGTTTGAAGAAAAAGGGACTTAGAATTATTAGGAACAAAATAAATTAGTCTTGTGAGATCAGACCTCAGTTTCTAAGACTTTGATAACTTACTTCTTCTGTAACCTCACAGTCAGGAGGAATCTTTTGGATCTGAATGCAGAAGAGAGGAGGCGTTTTGTGAATGCCTTACACCAAGCCAAGGTGACAATCCACCCTGACATTGTTATTGCCACAAGGAGACGTGAAGAAATATTTGGACCAGATGGAAACACACCACAGTTTGAGAATATCTCCATTTATAACTACTTTGTGTGGGCTCATTATTATTCTGTCAGGAAGACTTTTCTTGGTACTGGGCAACAGAGTTTTGGAGGAGTTGATTTCTCTCATGAGGGACCAGCTTTTGTTACATGGCATAGGTACCATCTGCTGCAGCTTGAAAGAGACATGCAGGTAAAGTTAGAGTTAATGTTAAGCCATGTGTTCTTGAGCTTTGTGTGGAAAAAAGTCTTATCTACATATTCCAGTTGACAAAATTGAAAGCAGCTCTTTCTACATGTCAAAGTAATCTTGCTTCAGTTTCAATATTTTATTAGTGACACTAAATAGAGTGCATTTGTTTTAGACAGCCATTGTTACTGAGATGTTAAAAATAATATTTCAGTCAGAATAAGAGCAAACATAAAAGTTACATAAAACTCACTTGTAAAAGTAGACACAAATTCTCAACATATATTTTATTGAACCACCAAAATATTTTATTGGACCACCAAATGTTATTGCTGATATTATTTATAATATCAAGGCCACGATCCTTGGCTTAGATAGACCAATCAAAGCAGAAGAAATTCTAAACAAAAATATTACAGAGATTCTGAATCATATTTTATTTATATAATTAGTGCAACTGGTTAGAGAAATTAGTGTTTTGTGAGACCCTGTTCCATACATCAGTGGTTTCCTTGTTTCTCTTTCTTTGTGTAGACCTATCCATAAAAGGAGTATGTTTTGTACTATCATTATTTCTAAAGAAGAGAGAATTAAGTTTTCAAGGTCATGATTAAAGGGTCCTTGCAATCATTTCAAATGTTTCCAGTAGCTTCAGTGGTGCTGCTTCAGGTTCTGGCAGATTAAATTCCCTCCAAAAACAAAACTTATATTTGACATTAGTGTAATTTCATTATGTAGAAACCCTGATGAGTTCTAGCTCTTAATGACTTAATATATATTCTTGCTTATTTTAGTAAATTAGATCATTAATTTAACTAAATTGTCTGGCCAAAACATCCTGGTTAATAAATACTGGAAACCAGGGAATATTTCAGCATTATTAAACTCCAACCCATACTAGAACCAAGCAATGGCAAATATGAAAGGGCGCTATTATTTTTCCTTCCTTTTCTACCTGCTCAGTCATTACACAATTGGTTTAGTTAGTTATTCTGAGTGCTACAATACCACTGCTTTTAAAAATATTGCTGCCATTAAAAATATTTGGAAAATTGTGTTTATCAGTATTAAGCGATGTTTCTTCCTATCCACAGTATGGTTTCATGGAAGGGGTACTATCTCATTAGAGGGGAATCCACAGCCTAGTTCAGCATACCATCTGTTCTATTGAACAGTCAAAGGCATCAAAGTGAAAAACTACTAAAAGTTTCTCCATAGATTTCCTCCTTTTCATGAAGCCACATTCTGACTCTTACTAAAATGTATTTAACTGGTTTTGAAAATCTCTCAAGCAGTACATACTGTAGATATCTGGGACAGATGTGTACTAATGCCATATTTATGTGATTTAGAATATGTTACAGGACCCCACTTTTGGCCTTCCCTACTGGAACTTTGCAACAGGGCAAAACACCTGTGATATCTGCTTAGATGACTTGATGGGAGCTAGAAGCAATTTTGATGTCTCTTTGATCAGTCAGAATTCGATCTTTTCTCAGTGGCGTGTGCTCTGTGAAAGTATAGAAGACTACGAGACCTTGGGAACCATCTGTAACAGTAAGTATGACTGCTCATAGATATTTGGAGAGAATATCCCTTTAATAATAAATAAAACACTTTGCATTGCAATGGCTTTTCCCAGGAAAAAAAAAAAAAAAAAAAGGTCTTAAAGTACATTTTGTACATTTCTTTACTCAAGTTTCATACATCAGTCATTTGAGAAATAAAAAAGTTATCTGTCTTGCACTGAGGCACTAAACAACTCAATATCTGATCAGGAGCTTGAGGCAGAGAAACAGTGAAACCCTTTGACTTCCTTTCTTATGCAGTAACTATTCATCTCTGATGGTATGTATAATTACATATGGCAGCATCATTTTTTAACTGAAGCTTGAGTTTTCTTCTTACTGCTCTACATACCTCCTTCAAGGTTTTCAGTTTCTAAATGGAAAACATACCTGTTAGATGTTTGGAGCATGTTTTGAATATGAAAAGTAGTGAATGCTAACACAACCTACCTTGGCTACAAGATCTATAAAGTCCCACTAAGACTCTTGTTTATTAATCACCATCAAGCCCCAAATCAGCATCTGCGTGGAAAAAGGGTTAAAAAAAATAAAAGAGGGGGAGGGATTAGTTGCCTAACTAATCTTCTATAATCCTTTTCCAACCTACTCTATCAGGAAGTCCACAAAACTTTTATCTCAATTTAACAAGAAAACACATTGAAAAACAACAAAAAGGTTTGCCAAGGCACTTACAGAATCACAAATTTAAGTAAGAAGCATTTTGATTTGTTTGTTTGTTTGTTTGTTTTTTAATCAAAGGACCAGTTCAGAGAACCTTATGAAGATTCAGGTTCTTTGCCTAACTGAAAGATCTGACCCTGTAGTCCAATTTTAAGGTCATTTGTGAGGCTTTTTTTTTTTTTTTCATTTTTTTTCCTCACAATTCAGTCATTAAAAGAATGCCTTCTTTGGTCTATTGTTCTTCATCATTATTGGTTTCTCTCTTCTCTCACAGGCACTGAAGGTGGCCCCATCCGGAGGAATCCTGCTGGAAATGTTGCACGGCCTATGGTACAACGTCTCCCAGAGCCTGAGGATGTTGCTCAGTGTTTGGAAGTTGGTGTATTTGATACTCCTCCTTTCTACTCTAATTCAACAGACAGTTTCCGTAACACAGTAGAAGGTAAGCATGGCAAAAAAAAAAAAAAAAAAGGACCTGAAACAACTCCAAAAATGTCAGGGGAGCAGACCCAACATTCTTCCTTTTGGAAGTATGAGTTTGGAGACAGTCTATGGACACTGAACATGCATTAAGTATTAGCTTAGTATTAAGTGGAAATAAGCTCTGGATGAACTATTTTATATTGATAGTTTAAGTCAGTTCTTGAAATGTGTAAAAGCCTTAAAAGTCTGTCACTGTCACTAAGAAGAAATTAGCTGAGGTCATGGCCAGAATACAAGTCTGTTAGTAATAGGTTGTTACAGTGGAGAACAGAAAACTGTTGACTGCAGAATGGTGTAGAAGCATTTAAAGCTTAAGCATCATCCTTAAGTGAGTCAAACAAGTGCTCATAGTAGCTACTCTTGTATCATAATTAAAGCAAACAAAAGAAAAAAAAAAAGTAATTGTAAGCTTTGCTAGTACTTAATGGAATTGCATGCAATTGCATTGCAGTAGTAGTAATTGAGTTCTACTAGATTAACTGCCAGTCTTGTTAGTCCTTCTCCCTGTGCTATATAACTCTATTCTTCTTCCCCTAATTTCCACACTTTTCAAATGAAGTTTTCAGTCACTGGCATCTGAACACAGAACCCAGCACAGAATCCAGTCTAAAGATTTGATCCACATTTTTCAGGCAGTATCCTGCTGACTGCTTCTGCACTTTAATAATCCAGACTTTTTAAATAGAAAAACTAGGATTCATGGGAAAAGTTTATGAAATGACACTTCAGATCACTATCAGACCTCCTGCAAATCCTTTGGCTCTTTTGAAAAAAACATCATTCATATGACAGTGGACCTGCTCCATTTTCTTTCTCTTGGAGAACAAAACCAAGAATTTGCACCAATCTTTTAAGAATATATGAAAGTTTTAGATGATTACCTCATTTTAAAAAATGTCCTAACAATATCTAGGTATCTAGACATGGCTTTAACCAGTTAAGTGTGTGGACCCCTGTCTGGAAAGTTGGTCAGAGACTGAAAACAGGAAAACTTCTCAGAATTCTTCAGATCCTGACCTCTGATATTAGCTTTACTAGGTGGTAGATACTGACAGTGTTTTGTAGGGAACTTTCTTTGAAAAAAAAAAAAAAACAGCAAGTGCAGCTTTCTGAGATGTACTGGCAGCACATAAGGAAATGATCCATAACACATAACAGCTGGCCAATTAGGATAGATGTCAACAACCTCACATTTAAGTCAGAAGTCAGAAAACACACATAGCTATTCTGTTATGCTGAGAGATATTTAGGTCCCAATATAAAAATCTATGTTCATACTATGAAGTGGATTATTTTGGCTACCTATACACTAGATCCCACCAGCATTTCACCCCACATTCTCAACATTCTTTTTTAAAGTTTATTTTAATCTGAAAATTATGCATGGGAATTATACATGGGGATTACACATACTAGAAACATTTCTCAAATGCCAGTTGGTAGAGAATTAGCTACTCATTTATGTTAAACAAGGCAACACAAATACATGACAGCTTTCCAGAGGGGGACAAAAAATGGTATCCATCTGGGACTATAGCTTCTAAACAAAATCTTCACTGGGATTTTTTATGTTGTTCTTTATTTCCATATTCAGGGTACAGTGATCCTTCAGGGAAATATGACCCAGCAGTTCGAAGTCTTCACAACTTGGCTCATCTATTTTTGAACGGGACAGGAGGACAAACTCACTTATCACCAAATGATCCAATTTTTGTCCTCCTCCACACATTTACAGATGCTGTTTTTGATGAGTGGCTGAGAAGGTATTCTGCTGGTAAGATGTGCTCATGGATGGAAGAGGGAGGGGTGGTTTTCAGTTTTTGTGGTCACAGGAAATTAACTGCTTCTTGTGAGTTAGCAAGGTGCCCCTAAGCTTAGGAGAGAGGACTGGAATTCTAACAGTGAAGTTAATGAAAACAGTGTAACAGCAAGCAAACCCGTTTTCTCACCCCATTGACATCCACTTTTTTAAATCACTGTCTGCGGAAGGACTTGACCAGAAATGCCAGGCACAATTCAAAAAAAAAAAACAAAAAACAAAAAAAAAAAAAAACCAGTGTTATAATGAAAGGTTGTTGCACTCCCCCATGACTGATTTTGACCACCTTTGCAATTTACTACTTGCATTCCATAATCATTTGCACATCTGTATCTATTCAAAGAATAGTTAAGTATTGCTGCCTTTCCTTCTTCAATTCTGAAACGCAAAAAGAAAGGGAATAAGACAGGAAGTGAATGAAAAGGGGGGAAGGAAGAACAGAGGGAAGGAACTGCAAGGAAGGATGGAAGGAAAGATGGAAAAAAAAAAAAAAAAAGAAAGAAAGAAGAAAAGAAATTAACATCAGTGAACTGGAGAGAGACTACTGTATAACCTAAATGTCTGTGCACTGATCTGCACAAAGCAGCAACTGTATTACTCTTGGGATAATCCATTCCCCTCCTACTTCTACAGAAGACAGCTGCTGTTGCACAACTGAGACTTCTTTGTGCAGCTTCCACAATCAGCAGCATGGACTTTCCCATAGCAACTCTCAGGGAACCAACTGTATCCCCTTGTGGTACTTACATGACCTGTCACAAGCTTTGCGTTATCTCACCAAAATGGATTTTTTTGTTCTTATTTCAGCTGACTTTTTTTCCTGATCTACCATAGAATTTCAAAAAACTTCCAGTAGAAATTATACCAGCTGCCTTTCTGAACTACCTAAGAGAACTTTTTATCACTGCTACAAAGTCAGATTGTAGCAAAAAGGGTTCCCATGTACTTCATATATCTGTTCCTCCTTTTTCATGCAAGAAATGAAAAGTCCAACACAGGCCTAAATTTGTACTAGTGTTTTCTGTTGATAGAACAGAGGTATTATTGGATGGTCTTGCTTTTAGACAAAGCTGAGCCCTCCATGCTGGAATTTTTTATCAATCCACCAATCCTTCTAGATTAATTCAGTTTAAAAAATAAAAATAAAAATCTGAGTCATCACTATTTCAAAAAGCTGAAATACTTCAGATTTTAATTTTATTTACAGAAGTGTGATTTGACTTTCTGATTTAGATATCTCAACATATCCATTGGAGAATGCCCCGATCGGACACAACCGGCAATACAACATGGTGCCTTTTTGGCCTCCAGTAACCAATAATGAGATGTTTGTTACTGCACCAGAAAACCTGGGATACAGCTATGAGGTTGAGTGGCCAGGTAAACTGTTGAACCTAGATGTTCTTTTTCCTTCATCATGTCTTCCTCTGTGAAAACTTATGTATCAAACAACAAAGTTGGTTCAAATTTCACTAACAATATCCGATGTATTTGTATAGGCCTATTTCTTTTTTGTCTTGCTTTCCAAATCAGTTGTGTTTGGGATTTAGTACAGGCATATAGCTAATCATTACAAACAGCTCCCACAAACCACTTCAGTTTCTGGGGAAGTTCTCATTTAGATATAACCCTTGCATCACGTGCTTATTCCTATATCATATGTCTTCATTAAATCATGAGAGAGAGTGCAAACCCTTCACAAACCAGGTAACAGAAGAAAAGTCTAGGTCTATTTTCAGAATGTAACAAGAGAGACTGCATTTTTCTCACAGTTTGGAACAAATATTATCAACCAAAATTTCAAATATTTGTAAAACACAGCTCATCAAATAATGACAGATATTGACTTTTGGCCTGTCTCTTTAATTACGTTTAATAACTTTTTCTTGTGCTTTCCTTCCTCTAGGTCGGGCTCTCCATGTAACAGAGATGATAACTATTGCAATAGTGACTGCATTGGTTCTTGTTGCAATTATCTTTGCTGCTGCTGCATGTATTGTACGTGTCAAGAAAAATAAGGATGAGTTGCATCAGCCTCTTCTCACTGATCAGTATCAACACTATTCAGATGATTATGATGGCATAGCAACACCAAGCCAGTCTGTTGTATGAAGAGATGGCACTTTTTGCATGTGACTGTAACTGTTTATTTTGCTGTATTTTGTAAATGGTGGTCATCCATCTGCTTTAAAATAAAGAGCATAAACTGTACGCTGTCTTGATATATTTGCTTCAGCTTTCACCTTCTCTACTGTCACACCTAGGTTTCAATAAATCACATTTTGAAATGTTATTTCTGTGTTTAATTTAATAGAACTTCACTAATTTTTCAGGGCTCATCCGCAGGTCTTTTTCTTGCTTATTTCTGACAAATATAGTAAAACTTAGTAACTTGATGACAGATTATGTCATCAACCTTTACTTAGCCTTTTTGCCTAGAATTCTTTTACAGGGCACATCTGTGAAAACATAAAATAAAGTCTAGAATGGGACAGAGCAGTTGCAGATCTGAGTAGCAAAGGCAGCTTGATTCAGAAGTAGAATCCAAAATAGAAGTCAGACATCTATTTGAGATGTCTGACTTCTATTTAACATGTAAATGTGTTTTGAAATAGCCAATATGCCATTCAGGGAGCTACAAGTAATGCAAGGAAAACAGCACATATAAAATCCATCTTTCATCCCAGGTAGTAGTTGTTTCTCATTGCTTTTAGGTGCCTCTGTGAAAAGAGATCAACACTGAGAACCTACTCAAGCATTTGGACACTTCAGCTGTGCATTCAAACACAGCTGCTTAAAGGGTGCAACCCCTTTAAAAGGACAGCTGACAACAGTCTTCTTTATATATATATATATTTTTTATTTTTTTATTATATTTTTTATTTTTTTATTATATTTTTATTATATTTTTTATTTATTTATTTATTTATTTATATATATATATTTATATTTATATATATATATATAAATTTTATTAGTTTCTTTTTTAATTTTTCATTCACCCACTTCCTTTCTCTTTCCCATTATCTCCATTGCAGATTACATTCTGCCCAGCAGTGAGAGAACTTGATTCAATTTTCTCCTTCTGAGGGAATTTAAACGTACACCTCTTATAGTTTAAGAGAAGTACCTAGGCATCATGCTGTAGGATAGACATGTAAAAATAGATATATGCAACTGCTGTTGAATTTATTGCTCCAAAATCTCAGGATTTATAAGCCAGCAAAAGAGCAGCAATCTGACACCTGTCTTTACAGCAATCTGACACCTGTCTTTACATCCTGAAGTAGAGCCTGAGGAAGCCTGGTTTCAGCCTCACCTCCTCTCTCTTTCATCATGCTGAATACCAATAAACCAACTGATCACCTTCCTATGATGGCTTATGTAATCTAAATTAGCATTCATTAGTTAATTTGCAGAGAAATTCTTGAGGTCAGATTAATGAATCCCACACCATGTTGTCCGTCCTTTAGTTGTCAAATTATAAATCTAAGATCTGTCTTGTCTCTCTTTCCAGCTGACCCCAGCTTCAAACGAAATGGCAAGCAATTTGGATTCAACTCCTATAGTCTCCTTCCAGCTACATCTTCTAAGTACTGTCTTAATCTGTACGGTTTCAGAGAGTTCTAGGTGTGCTGAAACACACTAATTCAGTTGCATAGAGATGCGTATTTTATGCATGAAGGATTATGTGAATAGGAAAACAAGTAGCCAACATTCAATTTACCAAACAGGGGGTGTGGACAACAGCAAAATTTTATACACGTAACTTGTATTTAGGCAGAATTTTTCATCTCTGATGAAAAGATCGAAGGCACAAAAGCAAATTAGACAAAACTTTTCGGTTGCACTCTTGGATTTAGCTATCAATTAGTACAGCAGGCACACAAGCAGCAGCTTGTATTTCAGCTTAAATACCTGTTCTTCAATTCTTGCCTGCACAGAGTAGTAACTTAACAAGTCATCCACTTTAGTGATTTCAATGGATTAAAGCAGGGTGATCCAATGTACTTTGGATTGGGGTCAAGAGACCTGGATTTTATTATTAGCTCTTTTAGTGACCTGCTGAAAGTTCTTAGCTAAATATATTTTTAACCTCTGTGACTCATTTTACTCATTTATAAAATGGAGATAATAGAGTTTCCTTTATAAGGTGATTTTACTTCTGTGGATGAAAAGAAATGTACAGAAGTTTGATACCAGAAGGAAAACATCATGGCAAAATCAGATCTTACAAGGAGGAATTTAGACTTTAAATCTATTCAATCCTTCAAGCAAAAATATACTCTCGTGTTTTGAGCATACCATGAGTCTTGTAGGTCAGGGATTGAGAAGACCTGCCTACTAGTTAGAGCTACTGCACATAAATGAACAGGGCAAGGTAGATTTTTACAAAAGATTTTTTTTTTTTCTTAAAAAAAAAATAATAATAATAATAGTAAGCATGGGAACTAAAGGGGCAAGAAATGTAGAGAACTGTGTGTGTGACCTATTCTTGATAAGAATCTCACAAGTCCTTTCTTCAGTCGCTTTTTCTAGTACTCTGAATTATATCTGGATATGAAGAAAAAAATTCCTGCCATTCATTGAAGTTGCTTGGTGTTTTCTCCTGAGGTAATCTGATGGGAAAACTGATTTAGGTTTGAAATTTGAAACTACTAGCAAAAAAATAATAATTATAATAATAAAAATTAAAAAAAAAATACACAACAAAATATATAACTACAGTCTCACTTATGTAAAGGGAAGAACAGGAAGCAAAACACACAAGGAGAAGACAGGAAGAGAAGAGCTGGAAAATACATTGAGAAGTCCTATATGTAGTAATCATGAAGTGTGGGAAATCAAAAAGAAGGTTCGTTTTTATAAGGGCTGTAATACAGGCAGCTGTAAAGGATATCTGGAAATAATGAGACAATACGGCTAAATTCATGTTGAACTGAAGACCATGCCAGGATAATTGTAACATAAGAAGCAAAGGATTGGCTCTATTACAGGAAAAACTGAAGGGAAGCTCGATTTGGTTAGACCAGAGGTCTCTGAAATATTGTCAGAGTCTTACAAATAAATTAGAACTATGTAATTGATATAACATTTGGAGACTGGAAAAAAAAAAAATGCTGATAATGATTCTAAGGGAAATGAAACCCCTATATGTAAATGGTGATTGAACTTTTTTCCACATATAGTTACTGGCTGAATAACATTCTATATTGTTATTGTCTTTAATTAGTTGGCAGTGACAGTATCATAAATGCATGTATATATATGTGTGTGTGTTAGGTGTCTGTGGTACCTAAGCTTGTTAATGAGTTTTTGAGTTTATTTGCCTTCTTAGTTCTCTGCCAGGATCTAAGTTTTGCCTTTTGATATTTATTTTTTCTTATTGAAATTTAAGAAAAGTGTAAAGAAATGTATACAGTAAATGGTGAATTAAAATAATGAAAAGGCAATTCAGACTCTATCCACACAGTATTAAATAGATAAAGGTTTTGAGAATCTGCAAAAGGAACTAAGGTCAGGAAGCATAGAAATAAAGGGAGAGTTGACAAAGTCTCTTGAGCATTTGGCCTTGGAAAGGAAATATTATAAATGTTCTTTGACCACATAAATGAAAATTCAGTAAATGCAGAGTCAAGATTAGCCTGATCCAAATACATCTTTCTAAGTCAATGACTTCCATTTCGAACTCCATATTGAAAATCAACCTCCATTTTCAGAATGATGAACTATGCTGATCTTGGACAGAAAGAGATTGTGGAATGTGAGTACAGAAATTGTCTTGCAAGATAGAAACTAAAATTAGCATTTCTGCAACAAGACAGCAGGTGATTTCTGTCCAAGGACTCTTAAAATTGCATACAAAGATATAAGTCCATCTCTAAGGTGCTTGGATAACTTTATCAAGTCAGCAAAAGTATTCTGTAGTTGAGAACAGTGTTATTTTATGGGGAGGTGAAGGAAAAGTAAAAATGTTCTATGAAACTACAAAGTTCTATGAAACTACAAATTTAGAATCAATAGCATGACAGGCTCCATAACCACCCATAAAAATTCAACTGAAATCAAATACAGAACAGATTTATCAGTCATACCATGCTAGCTAGCTAAATACCTCTCTTTGATACAATAGTTCAAATATTTTATTTAGGAATTTTGTTGATGCTGAAATCTTTGATAAAGTGTTGTGTGCTTACATCCAAAAATCTGGGAATCTGAAGGGGATCTGAGATCTGCATAGGGATCTAGCCAGAAGAGAGATAACAATATAGTACTGAAAAAAATACCAAGGCTACAAGGACTAGCCCTTTAGTATAAATGCATTACATATCCTAGAGTCAGGGCTACATTTGTTAAAAATTAAAAAAAAAAAAAAAAAAAAAAAGTCTAAAGAAATGATACTCAAAGGCAGATTAAAGAATCTAGAAGATGTTGGTGGAAGATTACTGGAGGGTCATGAAACCATAGCTTGCAGGAACATCTGCTTTGGACACAAAACTGAACAATTTTGTAACTTAGTGAAATATTTCCAATCTTGAAAAGTTTACCTCTTCTATATATGGAATAATGTATAAGCAATATTGGTCAATAATGGTATTACTGACATATAATATAGAATTGTCATGGAATCAGAATGCATTCCAAAACGATATGCATTGCTGAATTATATTCAGTTTGTCATCCCAACATTTTTTCTCCAAAAAAAAAGTGCCTCCAAAGTAAAGATTTCACTAACAAAAGAATAATCTGGCAAGGAAGCCTGATGAAAACTGAAATGTTTATTTTCAGAATATTAATTTGTAGCAAAATGTGTAGATCCCCTCTCCCAAAACTGAATTTTAACTTCAAATCTCATTCAATCTCCAATTTAGAATGAAAACCCTGGCCTTGGCAGATGCTTTATTCATGTGCTGTTTTATGAAAATGGTAAAGGGAAACAGCATTCACAACAACTGTTTCTTGGTGTTCATTAATGGGAATTCCGACTAAAATAAACCTTGCTTTTATTTCTATGGGTATTTTCAAACATAGAACATGGCATGCAACATTTTATGTCATCCTGTAAATCCCATCCTTGATGTCCAGAGGTAAACCTCTGAAAATGTGTGTCTCTTTTTCCCTGTTATCCCTCAAGTACTGCAGACAATGGAGGGGATCTAAATAGTAATTTACTGCAGTAAGCTATGGTTGTATGCACATACAAACTGACTTTAAGACTCTTGGCTTAGTTTGGATTTTACAACTAGTAAGATCAGTCACATCAAGGAATAAGGCCTATATCTTGCTGAAATCAGTGCTCCTGTTCAAGAACGGGGAACCAAGGTAGTTTGGAAGAACAAGGAAGCTACACAGGTAAGGCAAAAGCAATGCTGCAAAATTAAACACATTTAATTTGAGGCTGAACTGGTGATAGGATGACAGCCTAATAATATTTTAATCTGTCCATACAACCTTCCTGCTTACTACTGGTGTTAAGCTTTATTTTGCTTCATTTCAGAAAGTTTGAGAGTAAACTACTGATATTACTGATATTGATAAAAAGCCTTGTGCTGAAGAAATTTTTTTCCCAAAGAAAGAAAACTCAAGGGAGAGGAAGGCAGGAGAAGAAAATGTTTGTTTAGGAGGTGAAAGTTGTGAGTTGTGTTGTAACTGAAATGGTCTCAGGCTATTAAGCTTGAAGTTCGCAGGGAAAGAAAAAAAAAATCCTCTCTAGACTGCCAGTTAATAATATACCTGAAACAAGTAGCTCCAGACAACATCATGGCACCTAAGGCCTTCAAGTGGAATTTAGCCTGTCTGTCTGTCACCTTCTACAAATCAATAAATGGGAATGAATCTCTGTATGAGCAGCATAGTTAAATGCAAATAATAAAATAGAAGGAAATAGTACTCAGTGATTGAAAGATTACATCATGTAGGAATCGAAAGTGAAGACGCTGATTTCAACTGCACTTTAGATGACAGGGAACGTTTTATTTTATTTTTATTATTTTTTAATGGAAAAAAAATATCATCCACTGCTATGCAACTCCACTTAATATGAGCTTTAAACAAAAGTTTCATGTTTGTAATGTGGTCAAATTTCCATTTTATGTATCTTTAGGAACCACATTTTTACACCACACCTCCAAGACCACTTGTGCTGTGTCCAAGCAGGGAGAACACAGCGGTCTTCTGCTATAAACAGGGTTTGCTACCTACCACAAGGTGGCATTTCAACAAAAAAAAGTTCAAGTTTTTTCAAACTTGAGATAGAAAACTTTCCTAGCTGTTAACTAAAAAAGTCATTTTAAATCCTAGGAGAAAGTTATTTTAGCTTGTATCCCTCAGCTTCCTACTTTCAACTTCCTACTAAGAGAAGTATACCTTCTTTTTTTGGGGGGACATTATTTAAATTGTTCCAGGCTCACTCTTTTAAAATCAAATACTTACAAGAAATAATACATGCCCAGCTATCTCATACCTCTAATTAATTTGTCATGAGAGCAAGTAAAACTGACCTACTGGGGAAAGTTAAATTGACGATTTTTTTTTTTTTTTTTTTGCAGAAGCATAAAGTGATTGTAATATTATTATTTTTTTTTAATTCTTTCATATACAACCAAAAAGAAAATGTAGGCCTACCAAACATCGATATTATTTGATATTGCCAATTTATTATTTGAGTTTGTCCCTTTAACACTGCTAATGTTTTTCTTCTGTCAGTTTTGGAAGATAAACCAACTGCTGCAACAGCAAGCAGAGCCAGCGAAAGAAAAGTACCTCTTCTTCAAGTAGGAATGTAGAAAAGTGATGTCGGAATTCAGAAAAGTGATGCTGATGACAACCAAGCTGGCATAGAGGTGGCCAAATACTTTTTTTTTTTTTTTCCATCTGGACACCACCATTTAATTACGGCCCATCACTTAAATTTTCACCTTAGCATGGAGGCCCCTGAAGACGATGCTTTTCTTGCTACCACTGTGTCTTTTCCCCTCTGAAATGGTGAGTGAAAAAGATTGCAGTCTCACAGAACAGGAGATCTGTTAGTCCATACATCCCAACAGACAGCATGAAAAACTGTATGGTAATTATTAATCAAAATTAATTTGGAAACAGGATAAAATTAGGCCATGAACTACAGAATAGAGAATGAAATAGTATTTCACTGATGGAGTTTCCTTTCTGAATAAGTTTTCCGCATGTTTTGACATCAATCTGAGGATTGTTACAATTGCTTTTAATAGGCTCTTTAAAATGTCTTTTCTAGGAATGGAGATTTAGGGTCAGAGAATACAGTACTTCACATTTTAGCTTTATCACAGACAGCAAGTGCTGTCTCTGCACAAAAATGACCTTAGAAAATCTTTATGAACTAGAGGCAAATGGCCATAAATGTCAATTATGGCTCTTGCCCTTTAGATGTTAACAAAGTGGCAGGGAAGATAGAATCTGTCCTCTTAGCTACAAAAGATGAGATGTAGTAAAACAAGGAACAGTGAAGGATACTGGCATGGAAAGCAAAGTTCAAATATTGTTCTTCATAATCAACAAATAGTAGCTATCTGTCATGAACACTGTGAGGCTTGGCATCTCGGGGTTATGCCCTGTATCATCTTCAGGAGTTGCATTTTACACCTCATGGAGCAGGGGCCACATTTTGCATCCCCTCAAGCACAGACCTCAGTTCTAAAATTTTCTTGTCATGTTAGGACACAGCTGCTTCTTAAACTGACTGTTCACTATGGTTCATCCTCCTTTGCTCTGAAAAGCTTCCTTCCTTTTTTGCCTCTCCTCTCAGCCCTATTCATTTACAGTCCAGTAATGCTGAGGCTAATGTGGCAGACCACAGATAAGAGCAGAGTTTGCTTTTCAAATATGTTGTCAGTCTTTGTGATGGAAACATGTGAACAGATAGTGGTAATGACAGTATTGGAGAGCTGGACTGTTCAGGAGACCTCAATAAGTAGGGGCAAAGGAAGAAAGTAACTATTGCTGGTTCATTCAAGGAGAAACTCATCTTAATGCACAAATGTCCATTCGCTATCTGTTTTCAAAGGACTTATGTTAGTTGGGGTCACATATTGCTGAAAGCTGGCCCTTTGCACATGGGTAAACTTCACTTATTTGAGGGGAAATTTTCCATTCTGCAGAAAATGTTTTCATGCAAAGTTTGGCCTTAAAAATTCTATCCGAAGGAAGGTAACATTGTTTAGCTGACAAATGAAAAAGGGGTTGGGGGGTGGAAGAAGAGAAAACAGAGAGAGAGAACAGAGAAGGCAATAAAGAGAACTAACTTTTAAACGACTTTTACTTATTTTAAACAAGTTCTGGTAAAATGTTTAAAAAAAAAAAAAAGTAATGACTATTCCATAGTGGAAATAGTCATCTATATTTAAGCAGCTGTAGTTTCCCTTCTGTATGGCTCTTCCTGTTCAAGTAACTTTTCCTCTATAGCTCTAAAACAGCCTTCTTTTTAGGATAACAAAGAAACACATTTATTGTGAGTTTTGTGCAAAACAATGTGTTGTGCCTCCTGATAACTTTTTCAAAATCTCCAGATCCAAGCCGAAGCAGCCCCTTCTAATCATCCCCTTCTCCAGGCAACAGCCTCCTGTAAAATCTCGGAAGAAAAACAACACAGCACTGGATTTTCGCAGGTCTTCCCGAGGAGCTGGATTTACCAGCCAGAACCTTTCTTTTTTTTTTTTTTTTTTTTTTTTTTTTTTTTTTTTTTTCTCCCAGGGCTGCCTTTCGGGCTGTGGCCACCCTCGGGAGCAGGATCGGTGCCTTGTCCCCGGCCTTCCACGAGATGGCAATATTTCAGAGCAGTGCCCTCCCTGGCCGCATGCCGCAGCATCACAGGCAGGGCTGTGCTCTGGGAGTGAGGTGCTCAGCTTTAACAGCAGCAATACCACAGCCTTCCTTCCCCACACCAGCCACCCCAGCCCTTTCCCGAGTGTGTTTGCTTCCTACTTTTAACGAGCAGTTCAATTTCAGCCCTTGTACTCAGGCAATTCTAGGCACACCTGGTTTCTCAATCGACTTACACCATGTTTCCACCACAGAGAAGCAAAAGGACTCAAATAAAATTGTGTTGCTGTCCCAGGTATGCAGTCTGGGAGAGGTATGTTGCCTATAACCAGATGCTGATGGTGTTAAATTTACACTTAAACCTATCTAGCAGATACACTGAGAGAAGAGTACATTCTTTCATTTATTAGCAGAGATCCTACTTCTGGATGTCTCTTCATAAAGCACAGAGGATAAATTCTGTTCAACACAGAAAGAGAATTTAAATTCCTAAATCTACTCTAGTATTAGAATTTCATCTGGTATATTCCTCAGCCATGGTTAGGTATAACGTTCTTCCATTGAAAACGTGCTTTTAGACATTGCCTTGCTAGATTTAGATTATCAAGCATAAAAGCTTGAGAGAGAACAGTCCAGTTAGGGGAAAGTTCAGAAGCAGGAGATAGGAGATTCCCAACAACTGCAATTAGGGTCCACAGAGATAGGAAATGTAAGCTTGAGAATTGCTTTGACAAATAACTGAGATGTCTGACCATATTTAAGACTTGACAGACCCACCCAGAGCTACCTGACAAAATTTAGATCTGGTGTGGTAACAATCAGGTGGCTGCAATTAACCTTAGCCTGAAATCAAACTTACACCTGAACTTTGGACTTAGTCACCTGGTCAGGCTGCAATCTGACTCTTCTCCTGAGGCAAGCGGACCTTAATTAGGATCAGGAAACTCCAGAAGAGGTGTTCTGGGCTACAGTTTGTGCTAGGCAACTCCTGGTATTAGGGGCAATTAATCTTTATATGTGCCTGAGACAGATTTTGAATTAACTGATCCAAGCCATCAGGAGGTGATCAACTGGAGTTACATTTAGGCTTTGTAGAAGCTGCCCTGATAAATTTAATACTCACAGAGGGGGTTCTGTTAACTATATAATTCCACATCTAGGGCATGCAGGCACCATCAGCTAAGACTAAGTGGTAGAGGTAATATCACAGTGCATGTATGTGCAATTCCAGATTACTGCTGATAGGTTAAATCTAACATGGTCAGGGACCTGTTCAGGGTTTCAGGTGGACACTGATAAGGGATTTCAGGAAATTAAGATTACTTACCTAAACCATACACCTATAGCTACAGCTGTAATTGGAAACTTGGACTTAAGTAAAGGTGTAAGGTATTATAACTGGTTTGGAAGGGTTTTGTCTCAGTCTCACCTAAACTTGCAGGCAGCTGTAGGGCTAACAATGATAGTATGGGAATTAACATTCATTCTGGCAGGGGAGATGAGCAGGAAAGATTAATTTTTTTAAAGAGAAGTTTTCAAGACTAGGCCTGTGGGCCTAGTGAAGGTAATAGTGAAGGTTATGTGACCAAGGCCATCAAGAGAAATTTAAGTATAGGTCACTGTGGTCCTGGCTGAAGTTGGTGAGTATGTGAATGCCTCTAAGAGATGCTTTGCAGGAAAGTGCATACTATAATGTCAGAAACGGGTTTCCCAGTCTGGATTAGGGTTGTCTGTCTATAATATTAGATCAGATCTATATTAAAGGAAAATAAACCAAATAATAAAATCCATAGTTATTGTCAGGAGTCACAGGTTAATCATGGCATTAGGGCTCAGACCAGCTGTTTTGGTAATCAGAATTTGGATAAATTGGATTAGTAGAATTTGTTTTAGTAGCTGGAGGGGGAAAGAAAAAAAAAAAAAAAGTGCTAGATCTACATCACAGGTGTGTCTGGGGTTCATGGCAAGTGATGTGGGTATGGCTCATTTAAGACTGACAGTCAGAGCTAAGGTTCAGTCAAGGACTCAGTTTCAGACCAACAGGCAAAATTAGGTTGATAAAACTATTGTCACAGATCTACATATCATCCTGCATTGTGACAAATCTACAGAATCACAGAATTTCTAGGTTGGAAGAGACCTCAAGATCATTGAGTCCAACCTCTGGCCTAACACTAACAGTCCCCACTAAACCATATCCCTAAGCTCTACATCTAAACGTCTTTTAAAGACTTCCAGGGATGGTGACTCTACCACTTCCCTGGGCAGCCTGTTCCAATGCCTAACAGCCCTTTCGGTAAGGAAGTTCTTCCTAACATCCAACCTAAAACTCCCCTGTTGCAACTTTAGCCCATTCCCCCTCGTCCTGTCACCAGGCACGTGGGAGAACAGACCAACCCCCACCTCACTACAGCCTCCTTTAAGGTACCTGTAGAGAGCAATAAGATCGTCCCTGAGCCTCCTTTTCTCCAGGCTGAACAAGCCCAGCTCCCTCAGCCACTCCTCATAGGACTTGTTCTCCAGGCCCCTCACCAGCTTCATTGCCCTTCTCTGGACTCACTCGAGCACCTCGATGTGCTTCTTGTAGCAAGGGGCCCAAAACTGAACACAGTACTCGAGGTGCGGCCTCACCAGAGCCGAGTACAGGGGGACGATCACTTAACCTAGCCCTGTTGGCCACACTGCTTCTTATACAAGCCAGGATGCCGTTGGCCTTCTTGGCCACCTGAGCACACTGCTGGCTCATATTCAGCCGACTGTCCACCATCACTCCCAGGTCCTTCTCTGCCTGGCAGCTCTCCAACCACTCATCTCCCAGCCTGTAGTTCTGCTTGGGGTTGTTGCGCCCCAGGTGCAGGACCCGGCACTTGGCCTTGTTGAACTTTGTACAGTTGGCCTCAGCCCATCGGTGCAGCCTATCCAGATCCTCCTGCAGAGCCTTCCTACCCTCGAGCAGATCGACACATGCACCTAACTTGGTGTTATCTGCGAACTTACTGAGGGTGCACTCAATGCCCTCATCCAGATCATCGATGAAGATATTAAAGAGGACCGGCCCCAGCACCGAGCCCTGGGGAATGCCACTAGTGACCGGCCTCTAACTGGATTTGACTCCATTTACCATGACTCTTTGGGCCCAGCTATCCAGCCAGTTTCTAACCCAACATATCATCCTGGTTGAATTTGCTTTTTCAATACAGGGCCACTCTGCTGAGGCTGAAGTGAGGTTGGAGGAGTGCTTCAAGTGCTTACTATGTCTGAAACTGATCTTCTTTTTGAAGCAGAGCATTCCATTGATAAAGATATTTTGGTTAACCCAAGAGGACACTGGTATATAGTGTTAGTTTGTTTATACTTAACAAATGCATAACCTGAAAGCCATTAACTGAAAATTGTGTGTAAACAAGTCAGGAAAGTGTTATAGTTTGGATACGCTTTACCTATCTAGGCAGAAAACAAGTCAGACTAGAAATTATTTTTCCCCTTGATTACTGCCCATAAAATATTAGTGAAGTTACTGTTCAAAGCTGACAACAGGAAGACTATTGATCCCATTGTGTTTGTTGCATGTTTAATATGTTCCCTGTAGAAATGGGAGGGATAGAAAGCAATTCAAACCACTTAAAATAATGAGCAATTTCCTCTCCTTCCAGTACTTAAAATAATTGTCTTTGGGGAGGGTGAAGAGTTATTCCTGGAAATAATTGAATGGGTTCTCTTTATTTCATTCCTTTCAAAGATACCCAAGCTGTCTGTAATAAATGAGTCTCCTATAGCTGGCAGATTTGATAACACTGTTCATTTCCCATAATAAATAGGACCAGCCTTCAGCACCATTTTCATTGACATCTATCTTGTGATACTATGTTTTCTGTCACTGCAAGGCTAAACACAGAGCTTACTGTGTTTGCGCAAGATCTCGAGCCTGTCTGCATAGTTGCTACTGCAGTGAATAAACATCTGTTTCCTTTATCCAATAAGTAAAGACTAGCTGACATCAAGTGGTATGCAAAGGAAAAAGGGGGAGTTTGTATAAAGACTATCTTTAATAAAATGTCAAAAGTGAATCTTTCCACTGCAAGATAAAGTAGGACAGTGCATTCATGACTTCTTTTGCATGCATTTCCTGACCTCCCATGCTCTTCCACTGTCTGCCTGGGGAGGATGAGAAGCATTATAATTTGAATAATGAATGTGATACCTTCACTAGGAGGGCCCAGAAGGTTTGAGACAGGTCTGGGTTTGGATTGTTATCTTCTACTTTGGAGACTCTATTTCTTTAGAAATCTCAGAGCTGGTAGCAGAGTGAGTAATGTGCTTGCAGCAAGAGTACTGCTTTCCTAGCTCAGAAGACAATACTTCTGTTATCACCTTGAAATTCCTGAGGAATGAAAGTTGTTCTTAGCAGCAAACCACTATGATTAATACGCATTATAAAATCCCCCAAATCATAGAGACTATTTTAGCTTACTGACCAACATGAATATATTTAATTCCTGAAATGAACTCGTTTAATATCAGAACACATAAAATTTAATAAAAATAAAAATCCAATATAGTATCTCAAAAATGAAACAACTGCATTCACTTACACTTTTGATATAAGGGGGAAAAATCCTCGGTTTCTTGCTGATATCCAAGAACATATTAACACTCTTTTTAAATGAAATTAAACATGGATCATAACAAATCCTCAAACTTTTCAGGTATCACCTAGTAGCCAGAACAAAAAGCAGTACAAGGTTCTGAGGACATAAAATCAGCAAAGGCCTGAGTGACAGAAGGAAGTTGTTTTGCAAATGATGAGCGGTTTCCTGGGGGAGGGAGTAAAGCAATGAGAATCAGGGTGACAATACCTAAATGATGGCATGCAGCAGACTTTGCACGGATATTTGGATGATTGGAAACAATGGCAGATGTATTTATACAAGGTGTCTCAATGGGTGTCTCAGTGACAAGTTGCATTCTAATAGTTTCTCTTCACTAGAAGTTTTACTGCTTAGATACCAATAGTATGTTTGTATAAAAAGAACTGATCAGTTCCCTCCCTTGAGACTGAATTAGTGGAAGCTGAGAATAATATGCCTTAGCTTCTCCTGAGACTGCATAACCTCTTGTGATGAAGTTTTGTCCTTTATTACTGTGATTCTTCTTCTGGGAGTCATTTTTCATTCGAATACCTGACTAGCTCCTACTGTAGGGAATAGGACTATCCTGGATCTTTTTATTTTGAAGTCTAGAAATGAGCATAATGCTGGTGATAAATACATAATTATGGAGCAAGAATAACCCTGTCTTCCACTTATTAACATGACTAATGTGTGGAATGCGTTTCACTTATACTGTTGGAACAACAAATATAGGAATGAGCAGTTTGTTTCCTTTGTTTTCACTGAAACTGCAAATATGCACCACCAAATTACTCAGTTTCATATCATACAAAAGTTTCAGGATGATGAAATTCTTCATGGTGCCACAGAGTAGTAAAATATCACAACTGGCTAATAAAGCCACAAAGTTTTCTCTGTCCAGCCAAGCTGAACCAAAAGAAATTTGAATGTCTTTGCAAGTCATGTGTTCTTTCTGAATCAGTCTAATAAAGAAAATCTTACATACTCTCCATTTATTGGTTGGATTGGCGTGACTGTGTGTGCTATTATTGTAGCTGTTCTTTAAATTAATGATCTCACTTCCCATGTTTTCTCTTTTCACCTCTTGCTCCAGGCAGTATTTAACTATTTTGCTGCCATTTTCCAAATGAAGAGACTTAATTTCAATGTAGTATGAAAAGATGCTTCCATCCACGTCTTTCAGGTGGAAAACTGAATTTCTATTCATTACCCAATGAGCTGGACCTAACTGGCCCCTGCTTGAACCTATCTCTAGTTTGCTCCTTTGCTTTTTCTCAAAAGTATAAGAATGACTGTCCTCCCAGGAATAGTCTAGTGAGCATATGAGGTCCTTTTAGCAGTTCTGGAAGCCCTAAGTAGCTTCATGTTATCTGCAATCTTGTTCTATGCTTTGCAGCAGTTATAACCATTTCTTAAAATACAAATTTTCTTCTCTAACTCCATCTATCTCAGACAAATACCTACAAATAAATAAATAAATAAATATGTATATATTATCTATTCCAGGATCAAACCATGAATCCTAAAGCTATGACATGACTTTAGTGTGGAAAATGTGTTGTAATTTGGTGAAGAGTCAGGAGCTGGAGTGTCTAAATTGTCTACTCTTGTTGTGATGATATTATGTTGATTTTGGTGTTGGGAATTCCTTTTGTTGATGTAAATGAAGTTTGTGAAGATTGTGTGATGAATGCATATTTTAATGATAATTCAGATAAACAGCATTTTTTTAGTTTCTATAAATGTACTAGGAACTCTAACTGTTTCACAGTACTAAAGCAATTAGTTCACCAGATGTCTGACAAATTTCTAATAAAAAGGCTAAGACCTGGCATATCTGTAAGAGGAAGCAACCTGCAAGGGGTGATAGGAAGGGTCTTATGGGCTTGCTAGTGCATGTTGGTCACAGCACTGACATACCCTCTTGGCTTGCTGAGCATGCTCCACCTGCAGCAGCCTCAGGCAATTTTGTAGTTGCTTGACATCTAGTAAAAGGGTAGATTTTCATGGCAACTATTGAAATAAGATAAGGGAATTTGTATTTTGTTTCCTTCTAGTTTGACAGGGTAGAAATAGAATAGAAGTTAAAACTCAATCAAGAGTTATAAGAAACAGTCCAACAGTTTTCACCAGGAAAAAAAAATTGGGGGCTAGAGTAGGGGGAGGGGAAAAGACAAGCACTTTTTTTAATGTTTATTTTTTCCCTTTGGAAACTGTTGCTTCTCTTCTAGCACATCTTTGCTGTCTAGTCAAGATATTTATAATATACCTCCAAATCATGTAAACCTGGCAGCTGTAAGTCACCTGTGCTCTCTGGATTTCTTTACCCTCAACTCACAAAACTCTCAGTGATTTATGCTTCTTCAAGGAACATACTCCTTCAGGAAGCAGGGTGGGGGACTTGTTCTGTTCTCATACAACCATGGTCAATGAGAAAGCATATGCAATATTACGTTGGTCACTGATTGTCAGTACAGACCATGATGTTTATTTTCAGCAAGTCCAAATGATAACTCAGGTGCCAGATGTGAAAGCAGGAAAGTAATATAAATCTCCCCTCTTTTATTTAAAACCATTACTCCTTGTCCTATCAGTACACTCCCTGATAAAGACTCCCTCTCCAGCTTTCTTGTAGGTCCCCTTTAGGTACTGACAGGCTCCTATAAGACCTCCCCTTTGTCTCTCCAGGCTGAACAACCCCAAGTTTCTCAGCCTGTCTTCATATGAGAGGTGTTCCAGCCCTCTGATCATCCTCAAGGCCTGGAATCACTGTAAAAGGCCCACGTCTTTCCTGTGCTGGGCATCCCAGGATTTAACACAGTACTCTTGGTGAGGTCTCATGCAAGAGGAGAAGAGGGGGAGAATCACTTTCCTGGGCCTGCTAGCCACACTGTTTTTGATGCTGCCCATGATACAGCTGGCTTTTTGGACTGAAGGCTCACATTGTTGGCTCATGTTGAACTTCTCATCAACCAGCACCCCCAAGTCCTTCTCCACAGAGCTGCTCGCAATCCATTCTCCACCCAGCCTGTATTTGCATTTAGGATTGCCACAGCACAGATGCAGGACCTTGCACTTGGCCTTGTTGAACTTCATGAGGTTCATACAGGCCCATCTCTCAAGCCTGTCTAGGTCCCACTGGATGACAGCCCTTCCCTTTGGTGTGTTGATTGTTTGTCCATGTAGTTGACAAAGATGTTAAACTGTGACAGTCCCCATACTGACCCCCGAGGAACACCACTCATCACTGATCTCCACTTGGACATTGAGCCATTGACCGCAATGACACTTTAAGTGTGACCATCCAGCCAATTCTTTATCCACTGAATGGTCCATCCATCAAATCCATGTCTCTCTAATTTAGAGACAAGGATATCATCTAGGACAGTGTCAAATGGATGCACAAGGTGGATGATGTCAGTTGCTCTTCACCAATGCTGTAACTCCATTTTCCCATAGTAAAACCATACTGGTTGTCACCAATCACTTGCTTGTTCCACATGTGCCTTAGCAGAATTGCTGTATGGAGCAGGATGATCTGCTCCATATTCTTGCTGGGCAGAGAGGTGAGACTGACTGGCCTGTAGTTCCCTATGTCTTCTTTTTTTCTCTTTAAAAAAAAAAAGGAGTTTACATTTCCCCTCTTCCAGTCAGTTGGACCCTCACTAGACTGTTACGACTTCTCAAGGATGATGGATGGTGGCTTAAAAACTTCATCCACCAGTTCCTTTAGGACCCTCAGATGCATCTCATCAGGTCTCATGGATTTGAGCACCTCCTTACATGGTCTTGAACCTGATCTTCTACAGTGGGTGGTTCTTCTTTTTCTCAGCCTCTGCCTTTGCCTTCTGCATCTTGGTGGTGTGGCTAGAGCACTTGACAGTAAAGACTGCCTTCTCCACATCCCAAGTAACTAGGTGTCCCATTTCTTTCTGGAGAAAGCCCACACCTTCCCTGCTCTTCCTTTTATCTATATACCTATATCTATATACCTATAGAAACCATTCTTGTTGCCCTTGATGTCCCTGGTCAGAAGAAGAGAAGGACTGAGATGAGAAACCTGAGAAGAGGGGAGGAACTGACTCAGGTGAGAGAAATGAAGTTGAGTCAAGAAGTTAATTGAATTGAATGGGAAGAGGTGAGATGTGGGTGAAGATAAATCCTGTAATCATATAATTAAAGATAATGAAGAGTCTATACATAAAGATATTTTGAACTGACCTGCACAGTTATATGTGTTCTTGCAACGCTTCCTAACTTCCAAGTTGCTTGATTTTTGAAACCACTATAGGAATGGATACATCTTGTAGGCAGGAAGAGGTTCTTCGTTAGCACATAAAGAGGTAGCAAGGCTAAATCACAAGTTAAAACTCATGTTATATAGTGAGTAGCCTTTAATTGCAGTTGTCTTAGAAGATGTATATTTTCTCTAAAGACTTGAAGAAAGATGCAAAGTCACTGAGTTCAGTTATACAGTACAGTTGGTTTGAATGTTTACAATCAAAAACATGAAAGCATCATACATCACAGCGGTCTACTATTTTGCCATATATACAAATCTTGGAGATGGTGAGCAAGACAAGCTTTAAGGATTCATTTGTAAATGTATGTTTATCTCATTACACCACTTTCCCAAGTCTTTTTACAGAGAAATGTTTTTATATACATGTACGTAGTAGAAACAAATGCAATTGCACTGTCTGATGTGGTAATGTAGAAAACTGATAATGTAGAGAGAGAAGTGAAGGCAAAGCATGTATGTTCTTCATAGCATGTGAAAGCACAGGACTACATGTAGTCAAGACTCAAATGTGTAAGGCAGCATACAGGCATGTAAAGTTGCCAACACTTCATTGACAAGAAGAAAACTGAGATGTGGAAGGGTAGCATATTCTTAAGTGCTCAGTAGAAGTTCTTCCAAAACATTTTCTGGTTTGTTCATTTTGATTTTTAGAGTAAGCAATAAGCAAAATTGTACACTTTTGTGTACAGTTTCTGAGAGTGACCTACTGAGTTGCATGTCAACTCAATCGTTCCTCTTCTTTTGTATGCTGATAAGAAAACTTCTCAGAAACCTGCTGAATTTTATTGTTTCACTATAACTTGCTAGAAGGACTGGAAGTTGTACTCCTGTCACAAAAACTGAACAAAAACTGTTGCTGTTTGAAAAGGTATTTTTGGCACTTGTGTGAGATACACTGGATGCTTTCATGAGAATATGTGAGGATTGTTTGAGGAAAGACTGTGGACTTCTGGACCTCACAAAGCTGCGTGAGTTTGCATGTAAACTCTTTCCCTTTGTGGACAGAGATAGATAAAATCATAAAAACTATCATAATTAGAATAAAGCTTCTTTGAAACACTGCTTTTTCATGGAAGCTGTATTTATATCCTTAGTTACTTCCCTTCCCTTCCCTTCCCTTCCCTTCCCTTCCCTTCCCTTCCCTTCCCTTCCCTTCCCTTCCCTTCCCTTCCCTTCCCTTCCCTTCCCTTCCCTTCCCTTCCCTTCCCTTCCCTTCCCTTCCCTTCCCTTCCCTTCCCTTCCCTTCACTTTTATTTTCATTTTAATTTTTTCTTTTCCTTTCTATTTTCTTTACTTTTATTTTATTTTTTTCTTTTCTTTTCTTTTTCTTTTTCTGTTTTGAGACCCTATTTATTTCACTCTACATATAGGAGTGTGTTATAAACAGATCTGAAGCAATTCTCTTAGTGTTCAGAAGGCCTGTGCACTAAAACTAGAAGTCTTCTTTTACTGAATGCCAATTCGGTGCTTTTAGATTGTCTGTGATATGTTGATGCATCTCACAATTTCTCTTGATTTTTTTCCTGTCCAGCTCAAAAGAGGTAATGTTTCTATGTCAGTATGGCAGAAACTAAAAATTGTCCCCAGAGATCTTCCCTAGCTAGTTTTTTAGATATTTTTCACTGTAGACACTAAATGTTGTTTTCTCAGCTCAATGCACAGGCAGGGATTTTTAATATAATATAAGAATAAAACAAGTGGTACTTCTGTTCACGTCAACTTATTCACCAGTAAAAATGAAAATGGCTACAATGTGACGTTGTCTGGAAATGGCTTTAGAATAGAACATTAACAGGCAATTTCACAGCAAAAGCAATCCTCATACTCAGGTTTTGCATTATGATGCATCTGTGATATTAGGGAAGAAAGTCAAAAATTTAGAAATTCCCCCAGGCAATTCTCACATTTCTTCCTGGAACATGACAAAACAGCAAAGGATAAGCATGATTCATAGGATGCTGTTATTCTGTTTCTTTCTTATGTGTCAGATCCTTCTGCTCCCAGAAGTTTGTGCTGTAGACATAATGTAACCCAACACTTGGGCCTGATACAAGAGTTTTGGACCAACTGTAGGGGAAACAGGATGACAGAATTTTTATTTTGTTTTAGTTCTATTTTGTTTTAATTCTTACTAATTATTTTCCGGGGGAAAAAAAAAAAAAAGAGAGAGAGACCATCCTCAATATGGACTGTCAGATTGCCTAGAGTTCTCTTGTTCATTTTATTTGTAAAACTCACCCAAATTATGAATTGCACAGCAGCTAAAGGACTCTCCTATTGGTGCATTAGAAAGCTCCCCAGCTCATTGGGAATACTGCTTATTGGAGTTGATTTTCAGTCAGTGGCTTACAAACATTGAGGGATCTATGAACTGTCAGTAAGTTTAAAAACTATTGTACCATGACCTATATTTCTGCAAGAAAATATTATGATTTTTGCGATTGGGAAAAAAAAAAAAAAAAAAAAAGTTAAACCACTGTACTTGGAGGTTACTCTAATAGGCACATGCTACTCTACAGTCTTCAGTGTTACTTAGAACTTTATATATATCAGTGCATGGTAACTATGGTAATTCTGAGATAGATGTTTGCCATAAAACCTACCCCTTCATATTGAGTGTGAACCATAGATTAAGTTCATTTTCAATCTGTTTTTGGAGCAAAGACTGGGTTATATAACTCATTTTATTATCTTTGCCTGGTGGCTGTAATGGCTAATGAAACCATGTATGTACATGGGCAAAGTAACAGAGAAAGAATAACAATGCATCAGATATGCTTCTGTGTTTACATGCTGTGATTAATGCCTATGAAATCAGCAGGATGCATTAGTACAAGTTGCTGTGAACAAATCGAAAAACTGGGCCTTCTCTGTATGCCTTCAGTTCTGATTCATCTGGGTTCTTGTAAAAGGCTGTGAAACAGCAAGGGCAGCAGTCCCACCTCCTCCCTTTAAACAAAGCCAACAAAGTATTGAACTGTGTTCCTAAATATATATATATATTTTTTTTTTTTTACTCGATTTTTCTAGCCCATGGCAAGGAACTTAGGAAAGTAATCACTTTTAGAAAGCATCACTGAGACAATTGACAGAAATAAAATGCCATGCTCTCTCCTCTAGTCCAGTGACAGTGTTGCTCTGTTCAGAGGGCTTTGGGCACAGAACAATGCATTGCAGCAGTACTCCTGCTGCCGCTGAAACATTTGTCAGTGCAAGATGCCTTTTAGCTATTTCAGACATTCAAAATTCTTTTCCTTAGAACTTGGTATGGTCATAAATTTGGGGAAACCCTGTTTTGGGGTGAACTAACCAGATACTTCCTCCCACATTTCCCTAGATAAAAGTAAAGATATTGTTATGCCACAAACTTCTCCTGCTCTGTAAGCAAGCACCAGGTTTTATTTTGTTAGTGGGTCGAGCAACACAGTCACCTTGGTGGTTGTTAGGCTTCTCTTAGTCCATCTGGCCTTACTCATCTGCAGTATTTCTTAAGTTCTAGAGTATCTTCATTCCTCCTAAAGGAACCTACTTGGGAAGTTCAGCATTATCCTGCTTGAATAAGAGTCACACAATGTGACACCACAGCACAACCAATGAACATCCAGCTTATACCGCCTCACCTACCTTTGGGTGTTGGCTTGAATAAACAAGTAATGATTGCTTCCTAGAAGCTTCTGACAAAGAATATCAGCATTAGTGAGGTAACTACTTAAAAGCAGGTAAGGCAGGACTCCTGACTACCACACCCTGCATTCTCATCTATCTGGAATTCTTAATGCTCTTGCAACCTTTCAAGAGAAGACAAAGGCCCCCTCTTCTGTAGCCTTTACTTCCAACTAAAGGTCCTACAGCAATTATTTATGTAAGGCTTATTTACTTCAGTAAAACTGTGGGATTAATTCAGGACCTAGATTACTAAAAACTCATCTATTATGGTTATTCATCAGCTCTAAAGAACATTTTTTCCTCATTATGCATGGTATTGTCTTTTTCTAATGCTTATAAGCTTATAAGAAAGTGTACTTTATTACTGAGTTTTTTGTTTGTTTATTTGTTTTAACATCACAAAAAATAACCCTTACAAAAAACTGGTTGTTTGCCTGCCAGAAATCTTACTATTATTGTTTTTTTTTTTAATCCTTATTCATCCACAGTCTGATATGACATAACTTCAGGTTAAATGTCAACCAAACTTCATGCTGTATTATAGAAATCTGTCTGATGCTATCAACAAATTAAGGAAGTAGAAAATCCATCTGGACCTAGGTACCTGCTGACTATTGTCAAGACATCCTGCCAGTATAGTTCTTATAGAGAGGAACCAATAATGACAAATCTGAACATTCAGCTCAGTATAGCTAAGTTTTATGTGGCCCAAGGTCCAGATCCAACTGATTGCTTGCACTGTACAACGGAAGCTTTGAGCAGACTCTGGATTGAGCTAATACTTACAACTTTGTTAAATCAAATTCGTCTTGGACAGCACGAGGGACTATACATGCCTGACTATACATGCCCCTTTTGGAACTGGCTTCAACAAAATTCCTGCATTGCAGGATCATATTCCAACTACCTTTGACCTCAGAGACATCTTAAATAGCTTATTTACTATAGAATTAAAAGAAATGTATTACAAATATATATTATTATTAAAAATGATGATATAAATAACTTGAGCTTCTGTCTCATCCCTTAAGTATAACTTGCCTTTAAGCCAATTTGCTTTTGTTTTGCTGTTCCTTCCCACTTTGTATTCTAACACTCCTTGATAAGCAGTATCTCTTCTGGAAGGCAAGCATAAACTGAAAATTCTTCCTCTTCAATGTGTCCTTTTTTTGTTCTGTTTAGTGACCTTTGTCCATGCAACTCCTGTGTGATTAGCCTCAGCAATCATTCAGGAGCTAAATCTGCAAAGAAATACTGTTATAATAAGGATCTTACCTTACAGGGTGAAAAGCAGTAAGCAGGTTAACCATGTGACTGAAGTTCATAAAGCCAAGCTGACAATGTGACCTTTGGAAAATGTAGGTGTGTTGTGGGATGGCACTAGGTTTTTCTTTAAAATATTTTCACCCTTCAGGACAAACACAGTATCACATTTCAGATCTCATAGATTTAAGTGTCAATGAAAACTAAACAGTGCGATCTTTTAGGATCACCAGTTTACATTCAAAGTGCTTATTTCTCCAACTTCTTATTTTAGGAAATGTAAAATTGTGGTTTGATGTAAGGAAGCCTAGGCCAGTGCTCAGTACAGTCATGTGATGAAACTTATACCTTGGCTCTTACATCTGGTAGAAGATGCAGAAGAAATAGCAAGAAAACTGACTGTGTACCTATCGTGGTTCTGCTCGAATGGGCAGCCGAGCTCCCACAGCCACTCTCTCACTCCCCCTCCTCAAAGAGGAATGGGGAGAAAATATGTGAAAAGGGCTCAAGGGTTGAGATAAGGACGAAAAAATCACGCAATAATTAGTGTAACGGGCAAACCAGACTCAGCATAAGAAGATAGATAGTAAGATTTATTGCTCATTACTGACAAGCTAGAGAAGGAAAGAAACCAAAAGCACCTCCCCCCCCATCCACCCTCTTCCACCTCCTCCCCCCGAGCGGCGCAGGGGAACGGGGGAATGGGAGTTATGGTCAGTCTACAGCACTTCTTCTCTGCTGCTCCTTCTCGGTCACTCTCGTCCCCTGTGCTGTGGGGTCCCACCCACGGGATACAGTCCTTGATGAACTGATCCGGCGTGGGCTTCCCGCAGGCAGCAGCTCTTCCAGAACTGCTCCAGATATGGGTCCATACCACGGGGTCCATCCCTCAGGAGAAAACTGCTCCAACCTGGCTCCCCTGTGGGCAGCAGCTCCTGCCAGGTCACCTGCTCCTGCGTGGTCTCCTCTCCACGGGCTACAGGTCTGGCCCGGAATCTGCTCCGGCAGGGGTCTTCCACAGGCGGCAGCCTCCATCGGTGCAGGGCCACCTGCTCCACCATGGTCTCCTCCACGGGCTGCAGCGTGGAACCCTGCTCCACCGTGGTACTCCATGGGCTGCAGGGGGACATCCTGCTTCACCATGGTCCTCACCCTGTCCCCTGCTGCAGGGGACTTCTGCTCTGGCACCTGGAGCACTTCTCCCCCTCCTTCTACACTGACCTTGGTGCCTGCAAGGCCGTTTCTCACTCTCCCAGCTGCTGTGTGGTGCAGCGGTTTTTTTCCCTCTCTTAAATATGCTCTCACAGAGGCACAAAACAACATCGCTTATTGGCTCAGCTCTGGAAAACAATGGGGCCCTTCCCAAACATGGGGCAGCTTCTAGATCTTTCTCACAGAAACCACCCCTATGGCTCCCTGCTACCAAAACCTTGCCACGTAAACCCACTACAGTACCTATCAAGGGGTCAGATAGCCTCATTTGTTGGGCTACTCAAGCATTGACACTTTGAGGGAGTGAACTACCAAGAAGAAGTGATTAGTAGGAGGATATAACAAGGAGCTAAAACACTGAAAATGCTAGCAAAGATCTCTCTATATGGCCATATTCAAACAACAAAGGATTCAAAACAACTCTGAATCTCACCTGAAGATTGGACAGCACAGGGCAGAAGAGAACAATATTATTAAAATAAAGATAGAGGATTTTCATCTTACAGAATGAAAATACAGCTTAAGTACTGCTTTTGTTTACTAAAAGAGAAAACTATTTCTTCTAAACACAGATCAGTCTATCAAATCTTGAAATGCTGAAGATCTGAGAGGGTGGGTTTAACATAGATCCATCTTTTTACCCTTGTAATTCAAGAGTAAACCCATTGACTGGCATGCTGGTGTACTAATGCAAAGAGATGGGAATCACACTATAAGATAGTAAAGCATAAAATCCTGAATTCATAAGGTACATCATATAGTTCTGAATGTTGCTCATCTGGAGCAATGAGAAAAAATGTTTTCATTATTTTCAGATTGTTTACAGTAGGGCTTGTGGAAATTTTTATGAATTGGACCACTTTTTTTAAAAAAAAAAAAAAAAAAAAAAAAAAAAAACATGAAACTTTGGTTGTTTCTTCTCATATTTTCATTTTAAAAACAAAGTTCAAATATATTTTAATCATACTTTATATATATTAATATATAAAGTGCATATGTATATACAGAAAGTATATATATATATGTATATAAATATATAACCTGCTCCTTGTACAACAAAGCCTCCTTTTATAGTTCAGTAGTGTAGCAACAGTAATATAAACTTAAACTTTCACTTAACAAGATGTTCATAGTTCACACAGGAAGAACTTCAGCACAATCCTTGCTAATTTACAAAACAGCAACAATCAGTATTGATATAATGATATACAGAAACTGTTCTCCAATTATACAGAAATTAAAACAGAACTTTATAACACATACTGGGGTGGAGGGAACCCATACGGACGATTCTGATTTTGTGTGTGTGGTTGTTTCTGCCTTTCTTTTCTGATAATAATCTTTTTTTCTTTTTTCTTTTTTTTTTTTTCCAGAAATAAATAGACCCATCAAATACAAGAGATAAAAGGCTCTGTGTACGTCTCCAGCAGAGGACTTCCAGATAATTTGAGTATATTGACAGGATAAGTGTCTTGGTCTTAAATCAATCCACCTATGAAATTCTCAGTCATGCCAGCAGGACTTTTGTTTGGCTGTACTAAACCCTTTCAAAGCTCTCTGATTAACAACTCGTAAAGTACTGATGAAATTATTGGACAGGGCATATCCAGTTTGTTGTAACAATATTTTGTTTTCCTAGGCTTACGTTTTGTGATTTGAGTTGCTGGAAATGTGATGTGACTAGAGTGGCTGGCCAAAATTTCTCAACCCCCCCCCGACGTGTCAGCTGTAGCTCCGCAGATGGGACTAGTCAAACTGCAAGTTTCACCACTGAACTGTCTTTTTCAGTGCTATGACAGGTACATGGAGCAACACACCAGGCCAAGGATTACCAGGGCACTTCTGCCACTGCAATCAGCATGGCCAGCGCATACCTTGTTATCACAGTTACGGTGACCCATGAAGCAAACAAACTTTTTTTTTTTTTTTTTTTTAAAGGGAGGATGGGGGTACAAAAGTAATAACGGGGTGATGGCGGAAGGGGTAAAATCAGCCTGTCTGCAATTAAACCTGTTTGACAAGTGGAAATAACATTCATCCTGTAGATACATCTAGCCCTGTTAGAAAGTGGTCTAAGGTCACAGCGCTCTAGGGGTTGTTTTTCTTTTTCCTTTCCCCTTTCCCTTCCTTTCCCTTCCTTTCCCTTCCTTTCCTTTCCTTTCCTTTCCTTTCCTTTCCTTTCCTTTCCTTTCCTTTCCTTTCCTTTCCTTTCCTTTCCTTTCCTTTCCTTTCCTTTCCTTTCCTTTCCTTTCCTTTCCTTTCCTTTCCTTTCCTTTCCTTTCCCTTTTTTTTTCTTCTTTCCTACTTTCCTTTTTACTTTTTCTCTTCTGTTCTTTTTTCCCCTTTTTTCCTTTCTCTCCCTTTTCCTCTCTTTATCTTTTCTTTTTTCTTCTTTTTCTTTCCCCTTTTCCTCTGCTTTTCCCGTTTCTGTCCTCTCTTTTTCCTTTTTCTTTCTTTTTTTCTTTCCTTTTTTTTTTTTTTTTTTTCCACTTTTCCCCTCCCCATTCCCCGAAGCCTCACGCCGCTCCTCAGCCCTGCCCGGCAGCTCCGGCCCGGGGTGCGCGCTGTTGGCCGCGGGGCTGCGCCTCTAGTCCCGACATTACGGTAGGAGGGCCGGGGCGCGCCTCTTCCACCTGCCAGCGGCCTTTAAAGTTGCAGCGGGCCGGGGCGCGCGATGACTCGGGTCGCGGTGCCCGGCCCGGCCGCCGACAGCGCGCGTCGCGGGCCCGGTCCCGCAGCGGGGTCGGGGCGCTCCGGCCGCCTGACCACGGGGGAGCTGCCCCCCCCCCGCTGCCGCTCGCTAGTTTTTGTGTGCCCCCACCCGGTGTCAGGGCAGGGCAGGGCGGGGGGCGGCGTGCCGGGAACCCCCATGTCCGCCGCGGGCCACCCGGGCGCCGGCAGCGGCGCTGCCGCGGGTCCCCGCTCCTCCGCGCCCCTGCAGCGGCCGGGCGGCCGCGGGTAGCGCCGGTGCCGCCCCGCCCGGCGCCGCGGGCCCCTGTGAGGCTGGCAGCCATGGAGCCCGGCGGCCCCCCCGACCTCCGCGACGTGGAGCAGAAGCTGGGCCGCAAAGTGCCCGAGAGCCTGGCGCGGCCGCTGCGCGGGGAGGAGCACCCGGGCCGCGCCACCGCCGCCACCGCCGCCGCCACCACCGAGCCCGCCCGCGGCCCCGCTGCGGCCCCCGGCCCCCGCCGCCGCCGCGCCGCCGCCCTCGCACGGCTGGAGACGAAACTTCACCTCCTGCGGCAGGAGATGGTGAGTGCCCGGGGGGCCGCCCGGACGGGACGGGGTCGCCCCTCGGCGCCGCAGCCCGGCGGTGGGCACGGTGCGACGCCGCCGCCTCCCCGCGCCGCACCTGCTGCCTCTCGGCGGCGACAGGCGGCGGGTTTCTGCCCTGGAAGCTCGGCCTGGTGTCCTGGCACCTGGGTCTGCAGGGGGTTACCTGGTTGCGGGCGGACACCGCGCAACCGCGCGGTGGTTCTTCGCCAGGCTCCTATTTATACCGTGGCTGAGAGGATTGCTGTGACTCGACTTAACTTCGGGACTTCTGACCTGCTTACTGTTGCAAAGCAGGTGCTTGCCCGGCCTTGTGTGCTGCTGTCGTCGAGAAACTTTGTTTCTCAGTAGTGCCATAAAATTGCCACCTTCAAGGCAAAACTAAAAGAACCACGGCGCTCTTTGCAAGCAAACGAGCAACCAACCAAAAATGTTGAACGCTTGGTAGGTTCGATTCTGACAATGCCTATTTGGCCTCAGTTTTTATTAGACTGTAATTGTGCTCAATTCCAGAAGAACTTTTTTTTTTTTTTTTTTTTTTTTTTTTTTTGGCAGCGGCTCTTTCCACAGCTCTTGTGCATAACTTGCTTGGTCAAACTCCATACTATTTTCTTGTTGGGATGAGGATTTTGCTGGCAGCTCGTGGAGGTGGCTTTATGCAACTGTCTTGGAACTCTGCCATTCAGAGCGAACAAAGCAATCTCATCCTATGTAAACAAGTACAATGCTATACCATTGTGCCTGTCCCGGTGCAACCTCACGTATATATAAGCAAAAGGTCAGTGGGTGGGTGGGAGAGTTCTGAAAGAATAAGCAGGCTAGGAGGAAAGGGAAATCAGGAATAGGCATCCCAGCAGTTTATAGCCAAGATTATGACCTTAATCTTGAAAAGTCACTTTTTTATCACAATTAGTGCTTTATGGCTTTGTATGCTATAAGAGATGCTCACTAACCTAAACTACCATGCATTTTAGTGTAATGATCACTGAGAATTTTAGTTTTTAACACTGTTCCCCATTGTTAGCATCCTTTGTATTAGTTTTCAAAGTTCTAAACTTGTACAAGGGTTGTAGGGTGACCTGTGCATAGATTATAATATAAAACTCTTAGGGGCGTTGAACTGCAAAGGTAGCAAATAACGTAGATGGAGTTTTTGGCATGACTGTTTAGACATGTCATGACAGTTATGCCTATTAAGGGATAAAAATCAAGTGACTTGCCCTCATCATGTTTTCCTTGCTAGTTGGTCTCTTCATCTACTTTACACGTGAAGTTTCACATCACAGTCTTCAGTTTGTCTATATTCTTTTTTTCTGCTTCCTAATTTCCCTCTCTCTCCTCTCCCCCTTCTCAGCTCTTGGAAAGAACAAGTTTGAGTCTCAGCTTCCTTGATCCCTCCTTTCTCACTTTAATGTCTTAATGACTTAGTTTTTCACATCTAAACTCATCGCTTATGTTAAGCCAGGGGAGTTCTAATGCACACCTCCTTGTTTGACTTTTATTCTGTGCCTGCCCGTTCAGCTACTTTTATAATGAGTGTTTGTTGTACAAGAGGAAATATAGTTACTCTGTCTACTTTCTTCTTCTTGTGTCATCTGTTTTCTATCTTCCAGAGGTTGGAAGTTAGCTATCTTCTTGTGGTTGTCTACAGTAACATAAGAATTCTCCTCTGTCCGTAAGGTTTCTTCAGGTTCTTAATCTGTCCCTTTCACTTCTGCAGTTTTCTTGTGACAGTGTACAGATCTGTACAATTTAAGAACAACAGTAGATAAGAAGGAGAGTTTCTATGTCTCTTCTTCTTCTGAACATCATTCCTAAAACAGAACCAAAGTACAATCTGTTATCTCACTATTTCACATCTATTTGTAGCATATTATTCTTTGGTTCTGATGAATATCTAAGAGGCCTTGACTGGGGAGAAAAGTAGTTAGTATCTGCTATAATAGTAAACAGATGTAAAAAATTGAAAAAATAAGAAGTTTAGAAATCACAGAATTTCTAGGTTGGAAGAGACCTCAAGATCATCGAGTCCAACCTCTGACCTAACACTAACAGTCCCCACTAAACCATATCCCTAAGCTCTACATCTAAACGTCTTTTAAAGACTTCCAGGGATGGTGACTCCACCACCTCCCTGGGCAGCCTGTTCCAATGCCTCACAACCCTTTCAGTAAAGAAGCTCTTCCTGACATCTAACCTAAAACTCCCCTGGCGCAACTTTACCCATTCCCCCTCGTCCTGTCACCAGGCACGTGGGAGAACAGGCCAACCCCCACCTCTCTACAGCCTCCTTTAAGGTATCTGTAGAGAGCGATAAGGTCACCCCTGAGCCTCCTCTTCTCCAGGCTGAACAAGCCCAGCTCCCTCAGCCGCTCCTCATAGGACTTGCTCTCCAGGCCCCTCACCAGCTTCGTCGCCCTTCTTTGGACCCGCTCAAGCACCTCGATGTCCTTCTTGTAGCGAGGGGCCCAAAACTGAACACAGTACTCGAGGTGCGGCCTCACCAGAGCCGAGTACAGGGGGACGATCACCTCCCTAGCCCTGCTGGTCACACTGTTTCTGATACAAGCCAGGATGCTGTTGGCCTTCTTGGCCACCTGAGCACACTGCTGGCTCATATTCAGCCGACTGTCAACCAATACTCCCAGGTCCTTCTCTGCCTGGCAGCTCTCCAACCACTCATCTCCCAGCCTGTAGTTCTGCTTGGGGTTATTGTGCCCCAGGTGCAGGACCCGGCACTTGGCCTTCTTGAACTTCATGCAGTTGAATCCAAATCCAAGCAATGTCTATCATGCTATCTTTTCCTAGTTGCTCTCTGATACCAGCTTCTGCAGCCTGCTCACAGAAGTTCACATGTACACCTGTGGGTTTTTTTTTTGGTTTACTTGCTTCAGGCTTGAGACAACCTTTTTGTATGTATTGGCAAAGCAAGGTTATTCGGGCTCACCTAGTCACACATGAAAAACTTGACACTGACTGGTGTGCAGACATCTTAATCTTTAATATTGACCAGTACCTTCTCACTATCTCACTATGTTATCTTATTGGTTTTGTTAATGAAGACATTTTGAGCAGACGTGTTTTTTTTTTTTTTAATTATTTTTAAATTTCATACAAATTGTGTGTTTATGCAGCTCAACTTCTGTCCTTTCCCACAGGTATTGTTTGTTACAATGGCTGTGCCTGTGTTGACAAATTTCAACTAAATCTGAGAAACAAAGCTATATTATGGATAATATGAGTACATTTTGACCTTTCATTGCGTTGAAATCATGGTGATTCCAAAGCTTTTGGCTGTGCTAAGGATGTATTTTACTGTTAACTAAGTTATGAGCCATTATGAGAGGAGGAACCTCTGTGTTCCACTGACAGCCTGTTTGGCCCATGACAGTAAAGAATAACGAAAGCATACCTGAACCCAGTTGTAATGCTTGGGAACGTACATTAAGCCTTATCTCAGGTAGTATGTTATCCTTCCAGTGACTGAAGTAAATTCCATTGTGCAGGAATGGAGGTAGGTATAATTTTTCCTCATTTTAAAATGGAGGACCATCTTCTCTTCTTTCAGTGCTCACTTTTTCCTCCAGACACCAATTAAATCTATGTTTCTGCTCTTTCAACCACCCTATATGTTTATCATGCTTCAGAATGAAGTACTGATATCTGTTGATTTGGATGTTTCTGAGAAAGAGCGAGGTGGTGGAAGCTCTGAGATGTCTATCATCACATTGCCATGTCCTTGGGCCTGGAAGAGCATGAATAAAATGGGTGGACACGATTACTTCCCATATGTCATCTCCTGCAGGAGAATGTTAAAGACATGAGCATATCAGGTCCATATTTGATTTAGGAGTGGTGTTTTTGACCATGAGTTTAAGCTCCTGACAGATAGGCAGGTGTGTGGGAGTAAACTGTACATCCTCTGACTGAGGCCTTGAAGCTTGTGTCCCCTGATCTGTTTGCTGTCTTGAGTGGATTGTTCTTTTTCTCCGGAGCCCAATTTTGTTGGTAGTCACTGGAATCATGTGCAGAACACCATGGAGGTTTTTTTTTTTTTTTTTTTAACTACGAACCTGCTGAGCCGGGGCACCTTCCCCTTTTTTACCTTCACTTTTCCCAGCCAAGTCTGTGATTGACACTGCCCTGGTAGTGCTGAAAACCTTTGAGGCATAAGGCCATTGCATAACAAGAGAAGCAAGGTGTAATTGTTAACTTGGGTCAAAATGCTGTTCTCTGGTCAACCTAGAATTTGATGAATACTCCATACCCCTCACAGCTGCAACCTTGTTCTGGTGTGTGATGCTTGTGAGGTCACCACTCAGTACAGCTGCACGCTGCTGTAAGTAATCAACATGGCTTGTAACTGCTGAACCTGAGGGCTGAACACTAACTGCTGATGCTGCTAGTTCAGAAGCCTCATTTCTCCTTCACAAGCTCTGTGTTTACTCAAAGGGAGATTTTTATTAATACCTGAAAAAAAAATATGTTGAGGTTTTTTCTTTCAGTTCATATTTTTCTTAAATCAAATTTTTATTGCATTTCTCTGTCTGCACTACACAGACTAAAATAATAACATGCTTTGCATAAGAGTACTTGGGTCCAAAAAAAGGTAAACAGTGTCTTGGAATTAAGAGGGAAATGGCAGAGCTGGAACTTTTAGATGAACTTTCTTCCAGTGAACACTGTTGGGGATCAAACGTCATTAATGAGCCTGAAGGCCAAACTGGGTATTCTGAGTGCAGCAGGTTTTTTTGTTGTTGTTGTTGTTGTTTTTTTTTTTTTTTGGGGGGGGGGGGGAATAAATAAGTGGAAACAATCCCATTGCCAAGAAATTGAGTATGACAGATTTAGGCTAAAGCTAGTTGAGAAAGAGGAATGTGCCTGTGCAGTCTCACTAATTGATTTTTTTTTTCTCCCGTTGCTCTAATAGTTCTGTTTTATTATGACTATTTTAAGGGTAATGAACATGAAGCCCTGACAAAATGAAGAAGAACTAATGGTACTTGTACTGATTGGAACTGAGGCAAATATGATCATTATGATACTAGTCCTTCCTCTTCCTTGTTCTCCTTTTTTTTTTTTTTAACATTTTTTGCATATACTTAGCATGTAAATGAAGATGCAGACTGAAGGGTAGACTTTCTGTAACTCTCTCTTACCAGCTCTTAAGATTTTGAGCAACTTCAGATTTGCTTAGATTTGTTAGAACAATAACTAGGGGGGGGTCTACCTTTATTAGCTTCTTTGAAAGGCATTTTCAAAAAGTCAACAAATGTACCTTGAAACATCTCATTTAACACTTGCTGTAGGTACAGACGTCTACATTTACTGTTTCCAATAATAACATCAATTGACTTAGTTGAAGCCAAGATATGATTCAGTGTGTCTAGTCAGCAATGCAAAGCTCTGTATCAGATGCTGGTTTTCTGTTAGATTAATTGGAATTTTTGCTTAAAAACTTGATTGAAGATAAAATCTTAAATATAAAATTACTAGTGGCTAAGCCTCAAGCCTGTGTAGGAGGATTTGATTAACCTTGGTTTCTTAGTGAGCAGTTGCTCAATGAACCCCTGAAGTGAGGCTCTTCTTAGAACTAAAAAAGAAAGAATACAGAAATAGAGATTAACTTATTTCCACAGGTCTTCCAGAAGTTCAGTGAAAAAGCTCATAATGTTGGATCTTGCTAACAAGTTCTCTCTTTTATACCCTCCAACTGTCATGATGTCGTTGAAGGAGTTTGTCATTTTTATGTGGCATTTAGATTGTACAGTGATATTAGGATGCTTGGATTAAAAGGAATTTGTAGATTGATCCTTTGGGATAATGACCAAATCTATCAAGAAAAAATTAAAATCTAATTATGTTACCATAACTTCGCCAAGTTCTCTGACTTTTAAAGACTATCTTCAGCAGGACAAGGTAAACAACTTTAACTTTGTGCATATTTAAGCATCTTTTGGCTGGCAAATCTCATGCAGTACCTGCATGATTTGAATTCTGGAACATCACTGTGTTGCACCCAGTCAGCACTTATGGCCATTCCTGTTCAGCTGTGCTACCTAATGAAAGGTTTAAGTCCTCAGAAAGTACATGTATACTTACATAATTAATTACTGCTTGACCTGTGAAACACTGTAGATACCTGACCTAGCATCATCAGTGTGAAACACATGCAAAAACACATGCAATACAAGAGATTGTCACAGCAGTCTCATCAATGCTTGATCGCACTCGAGATAGAGTTAGTGTGCCAAATTACAGATAAGACTTTTAGTCCTGATTTGAAACAATGCACGTTAGCATTTCATGCTGTTTCTTTCCTGATTATTTTGTTTCAAGGATGGAGGAAGAATTTTGGCTTTGAAGTTGTTTTTTAAAAGCTGATTGATGACAGTTCATAATGAAAAGATGTGGTGTTTTGCTGAAAATTAAACCCCTTCTGTACAGAGCTCTACAGTTTAAGTGATTTACAATAGCTTACAGCAAACAGATTGCAAACTTTCTAATGAAATCAGCAGAACAGCATGATTTTGTGTGGATACTTAGGGATAACCATAGTTAAAAAGAACCTTTTGTGTGTAAACTCAAAAAACTTGAAATGCATAATACTAAATACATACATTGACCACAGAAGACCGGCCAACAAGTGCTGAAAAGTAATTGGAACTTTGCGAAATCAAGGGCAGTTTCTGTCTTGGATTTGTACCTGTATTTGTAACCATGACACTTGGGAGTCTTACATACAAGCAGCTTTAAAAGATGGTTTGTGGATTATTATTTGTGAAGATAAAGACTTGAACTGTAGAAGATCTTGTAATAAAAGGGGAAAATTTTTGTTACAAAAGCGGAGTTGTAGTCTATTCTTTCCAGTCCTCACACTTGTAAGTGGGGCTGCTACCTATAAGCATTTACCACTGGTGGATTACTTTTTGCCATCACATCAGTTGTTCTTTCTGTTGAATTTTGGCTTTGATCACCCAGTTATCCTCAGTGATGTAAAGCTGGGGCCAGTATTTAGTAGGGCAGCTGGAGCCTTAGAAGGCATCAGTGCATCACTAAGTTTCTTACTGCAAGATTTCTGCTACTACTTGCATAGCAATGCCCAGGTCATTTCAGGTCAGAGGATCTGTGTTCTGCACAGTCTATAATTTTATGTGTACATATTTTAAAATTCTAATTGAAACAAAGGTAACAGGCAATAAATGAAATTTTAGCATGGTTTTTGTGAATGCAGACCTTCTGTCCTGGAGATATATAGGAAATGGGTGACTTTTTAAGCTCTGATGACTCGAGTAGTTTGACTAAGCCCTGCTCTAAAAGAACTGCAGCAAAAGTGGCTACTTGCAGGCTTGTCAGAAAGCTATTAAACATATCTACAATGCTGAAGAAACTGTTAATTACAGCTGTAAAAAAAAACAACTGAAGAAGGAGGGAGGAGAATCTTGAATTTGGACTGAAGTGTGATGGCATCCATCAACAGAGAAATTGTGAGGAACAGGATTACCCAGTTTGGGCCGATAAGTTTACTGGGTGCATAAGGAAAAATAACTTCTGTAAGACTTTCCTTGTGTCTGGCTTTCTTGTTAGGGAGTTCCTGGGTGTATTTCATTAGTTTAAGCTGTTCAGTCTTTCTGTCCTGTGGGCTGTTGTTTTCAAGCACAGTTTGGAAATATCATCCTTGTCATCGGATAACCTCAGTTAATGCCAGAAGGGAATCCTAGTACTAAGAATTTTAAACCTGTGAATCTTTACCTTTTCAGTCACTTAATAATAATTAACTTTTCAGCGGTAGGCAGGATAAGTTATTCAAGGACTAGAGAAGGACTGGAGAGAGAATTATGTGGGAGTGACTGCTGTGGAATTTCAGGAAGATGTTGAAATATTTGTTCTGAAATATACGTCTGCAATGAGAGCCAAGGAGATTAACAGTTAAAACAATTATGTTTCTTTAATGTAGAAGATAAAACATTCTTGCACATCTGTACTTTGCAGTGTAAGGGTATGAGTGTGAGGGGCTCTTCTGTTATCAGCTGAATGGCTACAAACCAGATCCAGCAGGAAAAACTTGCACCTGCACTCACCATATTGCAGATTATCAAGTAGTAAGCCTTGCTCTGAGGGTAGGTAGGTTTCTGGGCTTGATCATTCTCTGTACCACAGTGCACAGAGCCATATGGTTATATAAATGGCACTGGCATCCCTTGAGCCACTTACACTCTTATTTTGTGACTATAACAATCTGCTAGAGCCTCCTATCTCAGAGACGGTATTTTTTGTATGTTGTCATTTAAATAGGTGCACCATAATCTACATTGCATTGTTTTTTTTCTCTTTTCTTTTTGTAGTCCAAAGGTGTGTGACTAGAATACTTAATTCAGTAGATGTTGAATTCACATCTATGTTTCTATCAAATTAAGACATCACTGTGCCTCCAACATGTCTGGACCCACTTTCATAAGGTAACCATTACTGGAAGATGTGATTTGGAGAAGATTTTAACTTAACTTGTTGAAACAATCTTACTACTTTTTCATAGTTTTTAACATGTTATGTCTTTGGCATTTGCTGTGTGAAGCTCAGGCATCAGTGGTTGTCTCTCCATGTCTGTATCTAGTGAGAACTGGGTTATGTCCAAAGCGAGCAGTGGGCCTTTTAAGCACATCCTGTGATGTCTTTATGTTCTGAAAAACTTCAGTCAAGTACCTGAGTAGTTCGCGAACTCCACAGAACCTTTGGTTGTAGAGGTGAAGTGTTCATTATAGCTGGCTGGAATGAACTCTGGTATGTCTATAGACCTTCTCATTTGTAGAGCTTTGACAGGTATAAAACTCACACCCAGGTTTTATCAAATGTAGAAGCAGATACAGATGGTCCATTACTTCAGAAATACCCTGTATACTGTTCCAGCAGTGAGTCCCACTGGCTTCCAGTCTGGGGCTGTTGAGTGTGTGGAATAAAACACAGCTGAGGGTTCCCCCCAGTGTTGCTCCAAAGGAGATTTTTCTCCTTCTGTAAGCAAAGGACACTAGAGAGTTTAAGCAATATATGCATGTCAGATGTTAGTGTTAGCTATGCTGTTTTGTCAGGCTATGGACCCTCTTCCCAGAGCTTCCATAAATACGGAGAAGAGAAATACAAACACAGCTATGCAACCCTTTTCTCATCAGTCTAATCCTTCTCCCCTCTTCACACCAACAGGACAATTCTTAATGCTTTGTCAAACAAATGATATGACACGTTTGTTAGGTAACAGGAAGCACAAACACTGAGCTGCCAGGGGAAGTTATCTGCATGTTTCATTTGCTGTGCTGTAAACCAAACTCCCTGCAATATTGTACAGCCCTGCTGGGTGCAATGCCAGGTGAAGTGAAAGCATTTAGCGCCTGTATGGCAATGTTGAATTGCTGTTTTGCTGAACTACTGGGAATTGCAGATTTTATAAATGTTTTACTGGCTTAATTTTGTTCAATGTTGTTGGACACCAGCTGCATTTATGGCTAAAATGCTTCCAGAAGAAGAGTTGTTCTGCTGTATTGCTGTTTTGGCCTCACTGTAGATACAGAAGGAGGTGCACATCCAAGAGTTATAATTTAATAAATAGGTTGAGTATTTCCAGACTTCTTGTTTTTACCACAAGATAAACAAATAAAACTCTGCTTTACATTTTTCTGTCTGTATCTTTTTTTTTTTCCTGTTCTCCTACCAAATTTCTACTGGTTTAAATTAATGTTCAATTTGAAATGATTGAACTAGATTTTGTGACTAGGGTGCATGCTTATAAGGCATAGCAAACATTGGGCACTTTATTTATAAAGCTTCAGATTCTGACCTTGATTCTTACAATAATTATAAATGACAGTCCTGATAGCAAGAAGAAAACTGTGAAGCATTTCTATATAAGCAGAATTAGGATCTGCATCAGTTTGCTACCTTTTCAAAAACTAGTGAAGTGAATGGTATCTGGGAAGAGACTAACACTTAAGCTTGAAATGGTGCCTAGAGGAGGGTGGCTGCTCCTGGCCCACCATGAGCGAGAATTTGTTCTCTACATTTGGCTGCTAATATAGACTGTTTACTCTGGTGGTCAAAGCCAGACAACACGTGTTTAGAATAAAGCACATGTGAAATGAAATAGTGGCAGCACTTTTTTTTTTTTTTTTTTTTTAGTTTGATACTAAAGAATCCTTTCTGTGGGCAAAAGGGTCTTCTAGCTAAGAGAGTTTAGGTGATTCTGCACATAAATATGCTGACTTTGAGAAGTTGTGCCTGCAGTCATTGTAGACTCAGACTATTGTTTGTTTTAGGCTTCTCGAAACTATATGGTTTGAGGAGGAGTGGACATGAAACCTAAGTGGTAAGAGGACTCTTCCTGACCTGTGACTGCAAGTTCATTTTGCCTTCACAGGGACACTTCAACTACTGTAACCATTAAGAGGTCTAATTAATATCTCTTAGGAGGACTTTTGCATATTTCAGAATATGTCAATCTCAAGTGATGGCTTATGGCTGGTTCATAGTATTACAGGGTTTGTAGGAAAAAACTAAAATCCTTCAAGAGTAGAGAAGGAAGACTGCAAGAGAAGAAAGCATTACTAGTATGCCAAAGCAATAGTAGTTGTCCTCAACATCAAGTGGAATTGCCTTACTCCTCTGTTAGTGCCTAGCATTAGTTGGCTGTGACTGGAACAATAGAGGAGTGGTAGCTGCTGTTTTCTCCATAGGCAGATGAGGCAGCTCACAGTGACAGTCAACTTGTATAGCTTGTTATACATTCATCAGTGCAAAGCAACAGTCCTCCCATTTCAGAAGAAAAAGAAGTTTAATCCCAACAATATGATGTGCAATCTTTTCTTTTTGCTTGGTCATTTCCCTCCTGTTCTATTGAAGTTCAACAACAAAATTATACTAAAAGAGCCCTATCCAGCCCTTTTAAAATATAGCCATAGTTGTCTTGCTCAGTCCAACATTGTTGTGGCCCAGATTTCCTTGTCTAGTTCTCTCACTTCTGAAGTGATTCTGATTATGGAATTTGGAGAGGGTCTCTTTATTGGAGAGGGAGTCTTTCTCAGGGAATACACTCATATCATAGAATCATAGAATCATAGAATATCCTGAGTTGGAAGGGACCCTTAAGGATCATCAAGTCCAACTCTTGACACCGCACAGGTCTACCCAAGTTCAGACCATGTGACTAAGTGCACAGTCCAATCTCTTCTTAAATTCAGACAGGCTCGGTGCAGTGACCACTTCCCTGGGGAGCCTGTTCCAGTGTGCAACCACCCTCTCTGTGAAGAACCCCTTCCTGATGTCAAGCCTAAATTTCCCCTGCCTCAGCTTAACCCCGTTCCCGCGGGTCCTGTCACTGGTGTTAATGGAGAAAAGGTCTCCTGCCTCTCGACACCCCCTTACGAGGAAGTTGTAGACTGCGATGAGGTCTCCCCTCAGCCTCCTCTTCTCCAGGCTGAACAGGCCCAGTGCCCTCAGCCGTTCCTCGTACGTCTTCCCCTCCAGGCCTTTCACCATCTTTGTAGCCCTCCTCTGGACACTCTCCAACAGTTTCATGTCCTTTTTATACTGTGGTGCCCAGAACTGCACACAGTACTCGAGGTGAGGCCGCACCAGTGCAGAGTAGAGCGGGACAATCACCTCCCTTGACCTACTAGCGATGCCGTGCTTGATGCACCCCAGGACACGGTTGGCCCTCCTGGCTGCCAGGGCACACTGCCGGCTCATATTCAACTTGTTGTCTACCACGACCCCCAGATCCCTCTCTTCTAGGCTGCTCTCCAGCGTCTCATCGCCCAGTCTGTACGTGCAGCCAGGGTTTCCCCGTCCCAGGTGCAGGACCCGGCACTTGCTCTTATTGAACTTCATGCAGTTGGCGATCGCCCAGCTCTCCAACCTATCCAGATCCCTCTGCAAGGCCTTTCCACCCTCAACAGAGTCCACAACTCCTCCAAGTTTGGTGTCATCAGCAAACTTGCTCAAAATGCCTTCTATTCCTACATCCAGATCATTTATAAAAATATTGAAAAGTACCGGCCCTAAAATGGAGCCTTGAGGGACCCCACTGGTGACCGCCCGCCAGCCTGACGCAGCCCCATTTACCATAACCCTTTGGGCCCTGCCTGTTAGCCAATTGCTCACCCATCGTATGATGTTTTTATTTAGCTGTATGGTGGACATTTTGTCCAGTAGGATCCTATGGGAAACCGTGTCAAAAGCCTTAAAAAAGGCTTTTACCCCTATAAAAAGGGGTAATGGTTATATGCTAAAAGGGTAGGTTTAGATGAAATATTCAGAAGAAATTCTTCACTGGTGGTGAGGCATTGTAATAGGTTGCCCTGACAAGCTGTGGATGTCCCTTCTCTGAAGGGGTTCAGGTGTTCAAGACCAGGTTGGACGGGGCTTTGGGCAACCTGATCTAGTGGGAGATGTCCCTGCACATGGCAGGGTGTTGGAACTGGGTGGTCTTTAAGGTCCCTTCCAGCACAAACCATTCTGTGATTATTTTCAACGGACATATTTGTCTTTTCCTAGCCAGGAGCAAATCTTGCGTTCTGTTTCTGCTCCCTAACTAGTCAGTATTTCCATAGTAGTAAGAGAAATGGAAAAATGTAATCAGTTACCTTGATTCTTTCCCATCCTACTCATACCTCTGGTAGTATGAGGTATCTTGTAGTACTACAGATTAATATTCTGTGCTGAACTAGGATGTGTGCAGCACAGTGCAGCACATACTTCTACATACCATACAACTGCAGCACTGTGCAGTTCAGCACAGTGCTGCAGTTGTATGGTATGTAGAAGTATTTGCTAAGAACGTGCTAAGGTATTAAAATTGAGTATGAGTTGAGCCAGAGTGGTCTAGGAGAAGCTGAGGTCTGCACCACGTCCTGTGGTTGATGATTATTAGTCAGCAGGGATCAAATAATGTGGAAACACAGGTATCTAGAGTACCTGTTTTTGACATTTTTTGAAGTTTATAGTTCATAATTGTTTACTCCTGCTACCTTATGAGAACTCTTTGGCTAGAATCTAGGATTTCTGATTATTTGATTTTAATACATGTTTTCTTGTAACTTGCATAATCATGCCTTGCAACTTCCAGAATGGATTACTTCAGTGTGCTCTGTAGGAGCCTACCTATGAAAAAGGCTTAAAAGCAGCAGCATGCTTGGTTAATTGTGTTAGCCAAGCAAGTTAGCAAGCCATTATGGCTTGCTGAAAATGGTACTCAGTTCTTGTTTGCTTCTAGTTTTTTAACCCTGATAGCCCAGATGCAGATTGGCTGCAAACTGTTTGATCCCTTCTTAGTGGGTTAGAAAGAGATAAAAGAAGTTAACTATATATAGGTATATTCTGCAGGAGGATCTGGATAGGCTGGACTGATAGGCTGAGGTGAACTGCATGAAGTTCAACAAGGCCAAGTGCCAGGTCCTCCACCTGGGGTGCAATAACCCCAAGCAGAGCTACAGGCTGGGAGATGAGTGGTTGGAGAGCTGCCAGGCAGAGAAGGACCTGGGAGTGATGGTGGATAGTCAGCTGAATATGAGCCAGCAGTGTGCTCAGGTGGCCAAGAAGGCCAACAGCATCCTGGCTTGCGTAAGAAACAGTGTGACCAGCAGGGCTAGGGAAGTGATCGTCCCCCTGTACTCAGCTCTGGTGAGGCCACACCTTGAGTACTGTGTTCAGTTTTGGGCCCCTCACTACAAGAAGCACATCGAGGTGCTTGAGTCCAGAGAAGGGCGACGAAGCTGGTGAGGGGCCTGGAGAAGAAGTCCTACGAGGAGCAGCTGAGGGAGCTGGGCTTGTTCAGCCTGGAGAAGAGGAGGCTCAGGGGTGACCTTATCGCTCTCTACAGATACCTCAAAGGAGGCTGTAGCGAGGTGGGGGTTGGTCTATTCTCCCACGTGCCTGGTGACAGGACGAGGGGGAATGGGCTAAAGTTGTGCCAGGGGAGTTTTAGGTTAGATGTTAGGAAGAACTTCTTTACTGAAAGGGTTGTTAGACATTGGAACAGGCTGCCCAGGGAAGTGGTAGAGTCACCATCCCTGGAAGTCTTTAAAAGACGTTTAGATGTAGAGCTTAGGGATATGGTTTAGTGGGGACTGTTAGTGTTAGGCCAGAGGTTGGACTCAATGATCTTGAGGTCTCTTCCAACCTAGAAATTCTGTGATTCTGTGATCTGGAAGTTTGAAAGTGTATTTTTAGTTTCAAAACTCAGAATAGAAAACTTGGCTTCACTTTATCTGAGAGATCACAGATTTGCTAATACATTCAGGTGAGCACAAATCATGTGAATGAACAGTACTTTAGCAGGATGGTGATAGCACTGGTGGAGAGATTTGGGTGACATTTTTTATTTAAAAAAAATAAATAAATTGGACTGAATCCAAAAGACACTCAACTTTTAATGGTCTACAGACTAAACATAAGGAAAGGAATCAAAAGAAAAAAAAAAAAAAAGAGGCTTGTTTGATAAGATGTTCAGTATTTTTTATTAAATACTTTTTAAAAAGATTTGGCACAGATACGTGTTCATAACATTTCCATAGGAAAAAATAAGTGATCAGCATATCACTTCTCAACTCTGATAAACCAGTTCTAAGATGACATGTTATCACTTACTATTTCAAGGCTGTCTTGAAGTTCCTTTTTATTCAGATAAACCTTCAGTAAATAGGATGGGAGTGTGCCAACAGTAGAGATTTGACTGTTAGATTAAAACTATGCTTCTAACAGAACCTATCCAATCACCAGGGCCACAGAATTATAACAAACAGAATCCTACTTTGAACTCTGGGAAGGCAAATATTTGAATTTTTTTGAATCTCATGTGTCTCTCCAGTGATACTGCAAAACCAGACTTGAATTTCAAGAAAGTTTAGTTTTGTCCTAAGTAATAGTAATATTGTCATGTCTCAGTTCTGACTTGAATAAAGCATGTATTGATTCTTTCCTTTTTTTTTTCTTCTCTCTTTAAAAAGACTAACAAGTTGAGGATCACTCTTGTCTAGGTACAAGCAATATTTTAAAGTTTCAGATGTATCTGTTACCAAAACCCATGATATTCTATCACTGTTCTTGTACTTCAATGCTTTTGAGCATAATTACACAGTGCCAGTATTAAAACTAATTAATTTTTAAAAGGATAAGTAGAGGGCTAGAGTCCTCATTAACCTAACCTGATTCAGAAAAGAATAAATATTTCTTTCCAGTATTAGCACTGCATTTTTAGGAGCATGTTTTGATCAAGGTAAGCATAGGTAACTTAATGAAAGCAAAGTTCACAACAGTTGCTGTGTTGTGACAGATGCTCAGAGCACATTACAATGGTGCTATGATAGTCCATCTGCTGTAACACTTCTGACACTGTTTGCAGCAGCTTTGTGTTGGCCTGAATATTTGTAGTGTCATTACCTTGTCTGTCAACACATGTGGGCCCATAGTGTGGACTTTACCGGACACTTTCACCTCTGTCATCATAGATACGTTTCCAAGGTCAGATGTTATTTTTATGACAGTAGCTTGTGATATTTAGAAACATACAGTAAAAACTTCATACTGTGTTAGATTCTTTTTACTGTTCTTAAATTGTTACAGTGCCTCCCTGTTCATGTTTCCTCAACTGAGCTTTAAAACAATCAGGAGCTTCCTTTTATATTCTCTCATCCTTCTGAGGCTGGATGTTTCGTTCTGTGGTGCTTCAATATTTAAAGTTCTGATTTAGCATTTATTTTATTGGGGGGAGAGGGGGGAGAAGAGGAGGTGGTGAAGTATGGACTTAACTAATATAATTTTTCTTGCTGCTTGCTCTCAGACGTGTGGTGTATTTATCTCTGATAATAGTCATCATATCTACTTAGTAGATATTAAGTCCAGCTTTGTTTTCACAGTAGAATAAAAAGACAACCAAAAAAACAAAGGCAAGATGATTTTTCCCATGTGAATTTAGTATTGCACTGGAGTGTACAGAATATCTCAAACAGTGTATCATTAAAAACTAAACAAATATTTTTGCACCCTACTGAATTAATGATTCATACAAATCATGGAGATACATTAATACATTACTATGTATTAATGCAAATGACAGGCTACCTACTGATACTAGCAAGAAAAGGATGATGCACATTCCAGGGAGGAGGAAAAAGGTATTGAAATCCACTTTTTTATTACAGAGATAATGCAATTAAGCAATTGCACAACTCGATGGCATGTATTTTCCAGTCAAGTCTGAAGGGGATCAATTAGTATGTACAAAGCTAATATATTCAAATAGGGTGTTGTAAGAGAAATGTAAATAATTAATGGTGTAGTTTATGAGAAGATACCAGAAAATAACCATACTGGCATAATGTTTTGTTCGTGTATTTGCAAGAAATATTTTTGAAACCAGTTTATTGAGTTACTTACTCTTAGTTCTTACTGAGCTAACTTTTTCTCTCATCATGTTCTGCTCTGAATCCTGATCATTTTGGTGGTGTCTCAGATCTGGCCTAACCACTTCTTTGTTGCAGGTAGTGAGTGAGTGAGTGGTTGGTTCCGGGTGCTTTTCTTCCTCTGGTGTGAGATATAGTCCTGTCTGCAGAAAGAGACTCTTCTCTGGCTGATGTCAAATCACATAGTCCTTCCTTTTTCCTCTTAGTTAAGAGACTCTGTTCACAAAGCTATGTTATGTTGCTACCAAATTTTATATAAGGACCTTTAGAAATAAGTGTCGTAAGCACTTGGTGTGGTATTGCTTGGAATTTCAGCGGGCTGTAGAGAGATCGTGACTAGACTAGAGCCTCTTTTTAAACTAGCAAGGTTAAGGGTGCAGACAGAAACTGTAAATTTAATAACTGCTCATTCTCTGGACTTCATTGTAGGGAATGCTGCCTAAAAATCTACTGTGCCTTTTAAAATTTGTGAGTTTTCAAGAGAAACACAAAGATAATAATGTCTTTTACAAAATAGTGGAAAAAGTATGTTGTCAGAAGTGCTTCTGTAGCCTGCCAACATGTTTTTATTATGACTCATTACAGAAGTGCAGCTGAAAAAAGGTCAGTGTAATTTGCTTAATTTGCAGAAATAAACTAGATCAGCAAACTGCAACTATAAATCAAGGATTTATCTGGTAAATTGAGATTTGTAGAGAGAACTTTTTTTTATGTGCCTCTTATTGTTTGAAGACTACTGCAAGTGTAAAAAAAATAAAAGGAAAGAAATGGGAAAACCTTTCAGCAATGCATTGTGACTCAAGTCTATGCTGAAAGAAAACAAAGAAAACAGAAGTGCAAAAAGCTATTGATCTACCTGTAACACTACTAAATCAAATTTAAAAGGCATGTGTGTTTTACATAGGGTAGTGTGAGGTGAATCAGTCTGACACATATATCCCTGATGAGCACTGTAGTATCTACCTCAACCTATTGACAATCTTATCTGTGTCAAACTGTGGTTACTATGTTTATTATTTATGCATATTAAGAAACCAAGGAAATGAGAGAGCTCACATACAGTGTCAGATAGGTTGAGCTAGCTTCAATTATTGTAGTGTATGAATTTAATCTAAACTAGTTGATTTTGTGGTGGAGTGGATGTGGAAACATCCCGCAAGCAGTTGCAGTTCCACCAGTGAGTAGCTGATCCTTCTAGCTAGGAATTGTTAACCTGTGTGCTTCTGCTCTATCACATGGAATCTGCTCGGCTTTTTGACAGGTGATGATGAAGTTTGCATTCAGATTCAGAAGTCGGACTAGATACTGCTTTTTTATCTTGATCCTGAAATACCATTGCCCAGAGTGGCTTATTATTTTAAGAACCTCATGCAAACAGTAGGACAGTTTGGTAGCAGGCAAGAGGTTTAAAGTCAAGCAGATGCATAAGATCTGCTTAAAGTGGGACAGAGCTCATGCACAACCTGCTAATTAACCTGTATGTTTAAGGAGCAGAAATTTTACCCTTATCTATCACTTGTGATTTTTAGACATGTTAAATGAATGGAAGAAAAAACACTTCCTTCTCTCACTGTTGTTGAGAAGCTATTGTAATATCATTCTGAGCCTGCTAACCTTCAAGTGCACGTGCTGTGTGGTTGTTTTGTGGTGGTTGCCTAATAAACAAAGTCTGTATGTGTGACCACATTCATTCCTGTTGTAAATATGTTAGCTCAGTGAGTCCAATTAAGTAATGCATGTATTCACATATTGTGAATATTTCTAGCTTGTTATGCATGTTCTCACAGAAACATCTCTCACAGACGATGTTTTATTGATGAATTTTATATCTTTCTATATTTGCTGAATGAATTCTGATCTTCTTTATACTAAATCTGCTCAAATAATTAAACATTTCCAACAAATGTTTATTTTATGCTTCATGTCTTATCCCTATCTTTGGGAATTACTTTTCTTAGTTATTTTGAAAATAGTTGCTCAGTATTTGTAATAGAAAAAGCAATTCCAGGAGAAACAAGAATAAGCTTGGATTCTGAGGAGAAGCAGACTTCTCAGAATTCAAAATAAATTCTTATTTGGACACTGACTCCTAGGTTTACTTAATTTGTGTTACATCTCAAATGAATTCATGGAGTTCATTATTCCACAGAAAACTAAGGTAATCCGCCATTTAAAAGAGAAAGGGGAGGAGCTAGGCATAGATGGGTAACCACAAAACTGTTTATGACTGTTTATGATGCAGGAGGGTGGAAAGCTGTCTCTGACACACCCTAGGAAGAAGAAGTCAGCAGCAATGTAGAATCAGTAATGCTCCTAAACTGTAGTGGTCACACGGGCCTGTTTGTCATGGAAAGATTGTGTGGGCTTGAAAGTCATTTTGTAAAAAAGGCAATACAGATGGATGTGACAGTACGAACAACAGACGGAATTGACTGCAGTACCCATTTCATCTAACCTCTTCATGTGCTAATTCTTTATGCAGGATTGTTCTACTGCCAAACTGCTTGCAGTGGAGTACCATGTTTTGCTACTGTTCCCATGCAACTTCCAGTTATTGTGTATAACTGTACTGTGAATAACTGTACAAAGGCATACTGCTTCAGAACCCCAGATCCCATGCTCCTGAATCCTTGATGAGTTTTTGAGGCCTAGGGATCCTGTGCAGAGCAAGGTGACTTAAACAACCACCTGAATCCATTTAGGTTTAAGATTTCATGTCTTTGAGTGACTTATTTCACTGTGCTATGATTGAAAGATCGGTATTGAAGGAAATACTTTGTTGTACAAGCATGCTGATTTCCTTTCCTTTTTCTTTTGGGCTCCTTACAACACACAGCATAAAGGTGTTGAGGAGAAAATTAAATCAAAGTCTTTTAAATCAACTTAGGACTATCTTTTTTCTCAGACCACACTTAATTGCCATTAATATCACTACAGATTTGCTGTTTTTAAAAGAAAGAAAAAGGGGGGGAGAAAGAGAAAAAGGAAAGAAAAAAAAAAGTATGTGTTTCTAGGAACTTAAAAGAAAACAGACTGCAGAAAGGAACTAGTGTTGTAGATGGCTTTGACAGATTAAAAGGATATATTGAATTTAATTTTTTAGCTTTCTTGTTTTTACTTTCTTGTTTTTAGAGGGGGAGGGGGCCCACTGTGTGTGGAGCTGACTGGAAGCTACGTCTACAGAATATACAGAAGGAAAACACAAGTCTATTTTGCCAGTAGTCTTTGATCCAAAAGTAAAATGACCAGACTAGGACAGCTAATGCACTACTTTGTACAACTGCCAAGAAGCATTAATTGTCTTTGTTAACAGCCATAATCACTAAGAGTTTTATTCCAAAACCAGTAACCTCGTCCAATCCTGTTTGAGAAACACTGTACATACAGAAACAACAGTAATATGTGTAAATGTCTTTGTGTATATATCTGTGTGTGTGTGCGCGTACACAGATGTCTGTGTATTTATAAATTTTTTGTGTAACAGTGTCATGCAAGTGACAGTGTTGATCATGGAAGCCCATAACCAAGGCTAGATGAGTAAGGGCAGCAATGTTGTTCTTGTTAGAACAACCAGTGTGAGTGTGGGAAAAGAGGTCTAAGTGGGTGTTTAGGTCAGACTGAATAACTGGTTGTGTCTGAATGCTAAATTGTTCTGTCCACTAATGCTACCACACTGTGTTACATGAAAGATGCTCGCTGTCACTTTAATTTCATTATTTTCACATGCCACGACTGGCTTTTTAATGTTAAGCATTCCTAGGCATCTGTACTATTTTGATTATGCAAACCAAACAACAGGATATATAAGCTAGGTTGTAAACAAAATTTGTTTTTCTCTGTCTTACCACAATTTTTTTCTTGCTGTATGTCATAACATTGTGCTGATTCTCACACACGCACACACACCTTCCCTTTGGTGGTGTTGTGCTCTACATTAAAGAGCAGCTGTAGGAACCGTTGCGAAATACATATATTAGATACAATTCACTCTGTTTAGATTATTCCTTAACTGTGCCTGTTACTGTGCATGGAGCTGTCAAATGTAATGAGATTGTATTGTGTTTAGTCCCTTTAATTGAGACCTCTTGGAACCGACTGGTTTGCTCCAACATTTACATGAGTTGCAACTGTGTAAGTACAAACTAATGTGATTGTGTCTGGGCTGAAATACACAAGAGGCAAGAAATGTCATAGTAACATTTTTATGTTATCAGTTGATGAGATAAATGTCATTAAAGATCAATCTTGGTGGACTACTTTTTAGTGTTTGCTTTAGGAAAAGTACACACTTGACATGGGAGACTTGGGACTAAATAGTAACTTGGACGAGGAGGACTCGTCAGCAAGAATGCAAAGAATTACTCTAATAAGGCCATTCCACAGAAATTCTGAAGCCATAGATACTTGAAGAGCAAAAAAAAGTCATATCCTCTGAACTGAAACTGAAATACATGAGCTTTCCTTTTTATCTAAAAGCGATTGTTTCATCAGTGGTGTATTGGTGCTAGTTCCATTAAACTTTGCCATAATCAGCCTTTTGGGAAATCGCAGTCTCCAAACTTGCATATATAAAGGAAATTGGTGAAATCTATACTTGCAATTGGGAAGTCAGCTAATTTGCTGCTGTCACAACAGCCTGGTTGCTAAGCGAATGGTTTATAGTGATTTATGGGTTGGAGAAGAAAAGCTGGCTTGATTAAGAGGGCTACAAAATAGTCATTCTGTTTTCAAAACCTCACATCTGAAACAGTGATAGATGGGCATTATTGTTAAAACTATATGGTAAAGCTGTTTTCCATGGTAACAGATCATCTATATTAAACCCTGTGAAACTGAACTGAGTATAATGCAGCAGTTGTTTTAGAGACTGGGAATACTTACGTGACAGTTACCTAGACAATCTGGTACTTGCAAAGTTTGAAAAATCTTTGTGTTGGGTTGACTCTGGCTAGTAACTAAACACCCATTAGCTGCTCACTCTCTTGTCTTAACGCCCTCCAGTGAGAAGGAGAGAATCAGAAGAGGAAAAGTAAGGAAAACTCATGGGTTGAGAAAAACACAGTTTCAAAAGTAAAGCAAAGAGAAGAAGGAAAAAAAAAAATCTGCAAAGGAACTAAAAATGAAGTACATAAAATCACGCACTATCCAGCAAACTGATGCCCAGTTTCCAAGTCACAGGTACTTTGGAAAGACCAAATAAGTCTTCTAATGCTGGACATGACATTATGGAATAATGGAATATCCATTTGGTCAGTTCTGGTTAGCTGTCCCAGCTGTGTCAGCTGCAAACCTCTTGCTCATCCCCAGTCTTCTTGCCTGGGGGGCAGAGTGAGAAGTGGAGCAGGCCTTGATGCTGTGCAAGTACTGCTCTGCTGTAGTTAAACCACTGGTTTGACATCGATGCTGATTTGTTTGCAGAGCTTGAACACATCACCTGCAGAGGCTGCAATGAAGCAACCTAGCCAGAGCCAGTACAATTCTCTGTTGTATCTAACAGAATAAAAAATACATTAAAATATTTTTTGAAAAGCACAACAAGTCAGTGTAATTTTGGATATTGAAAAGAATTTGGCATTCGAGTATGGAAAGAATCATGTCCAAATGTCTTGCTTGGCAAAAGAAGAAATAGCTTTTGCTTCCTGAGAATATCAATCTCATTCTAGTCCTCTGTGGATGAACAATACAGATGCTATATTTCTGTATAATAATCATGGAATTGGCGAATAGTATAAAATGTCTATTGTCTGGCGTAACAGATTTGACTTGTTTTCTTGTTTCTCAGTGGACTAAAGCTGTTCAAATATACTGCTTTGTCTTGAATTGTCTGAAAGTTAACATGTAAGTGATCTATGGAAGAAGAGTATTTAATGCATTTAATGTATTTAATATAATGTATTTAGTACAGTCAGAGATTGTGGCACAGACTTTTGTAGAGAAGCACAGACAAATTATATACAAAGGGGAAGTATATTCTAAATATGTATTTTAAATTGGTGGCATGCCTGCATGTAATATGCTTGATTTGTACAATTGAAGGATGTAAGAACATGCAATAAAATATGACACAAATTACATGCTAGACATGGTATCCTATGAGTTCTTTTGAAATCACTTTTTTGTTCATGGTAGTTTTAAACATGCATGCCTGGTGTTGGCACTGTGGCAAAAGTTTATGTAGGCCCAGATCTGTGTGGATGTGGAGATTGCAAGTGTCTATTGTGATGTCGAACATTTAGTATTAACGAGGTGCTACTGGAAGGGGCTGCAGAGCTGATGAGGTTGCAAACTAGCATTGTCTTCTCATCAGGATTTAGCTCAGACACAGTTGCATGACTAAACAGCTGTTTCACAAATTCACACTGTGGTTGGGAGTAGCCACTGCTTCTCTACACTTGACCATATGGGCAAACACTGAATCATCTTGAACTTGTTAGATTACCTTCTCAGTATTCTCACTTGTTTCATGTAACAGATAGGAGATTCCACAGAATGTCTTGCCAATGCTCATCATGGTTCAGATGAAAAGAAAGAAGCAATGAATTAAACACTAAGGCATCACCTTTATATGTAATTTCATTGCAGAAATTTTAGTAGAAGTGTCTTGTTAAGTTTTTCTAGTAAGGAGAACATAAAGTGCCGTGAGATGCAGCACTGAAATATGCCACTATGCTTTACTGTTAACACTTCTATGTGTGTACATCAACCATGAGAATTACATTGCAAAATAGGAGTTGGTGTTTGGAAAGTATTTTTTGTTCAGTTATTTTTTGCCGATTGTCAGTCTTTATGTTAGTCTATAATACGTGGTTGACCACAAAGTCATAACCTTCATCTGATACTAGTTTAAATAATTTGAAATTTACAGTTTCAATAATTACACATATCTGTTTCAACTCTTGGGAATTTGTACTGCAGCTTACAACATAAACTCAGATGTAGTGTGAGTAAATGTTTAAGATCAACAAGCCTTTTTGCAAATAACACACATCCGAAAATTTTAGATTACTACCATATCTATAACAAAGAGAATGTGAGGTGAATGCTTAGCTGCTTGGATCTGCTAAATGGCTGAAATTAATTGTAAATGAACACAGGTGTGTGTCTTGCTTCTCTAAATAATGAAAAGTTATCCCCAGGAGTTGTCATGTCATAGCTATGTTTCATCCACTAACAACATAGTGGTATGTTACCAGTGGTACGTGGTAAGTCTTGTTGATGACTAACATTCCTGTTAAGGTGCTGCTTATGTAGCATGATTAGGTTCCCACTTGAACTTCATAGAAAGTATAGTAATACTTAACGTATATTTATATATGATTATTTAAACAGATTTGTGCTAGATATTGAAGACGTGTTTTAAAAAATCCTTCTATTGCCTCCAGCTTGCTATTTAGAGTCTGATTTTAGAGCAAATTACTAATCTTTTTAATTGCTTTTGCCTTATAGGTTAATCTCCGAGCCACTGATGTCAAGCTTATGCGCCAGCTACTTATCATCAATGAAAGTATTGAATCAATCAAATGGATGATTGAAGAGAAGTCCATTGCCAGCAGAGGTAGCAGTCTGAGTGGCAGCCTGTGCAGCTTATTGGAAAGTCAGGACACATCTCTCCATGGCAGCTGTAACAGTTTACAAGACTGTAGCGATGGACTGGATGGAATATCAGTGGGGAGTTATTTGGACACTTTAGTTGATGATGTCCCTGGTCGCCAAACCCCTTCAGATATGGACCAGTTCAGTGATTCTTCTATTATGGAGGACTCACAGCCTCTGCATAAACATCCCAAAATTGATTCTGATGAGTACTACTGTTTTGGTTAATAAAAGCAAGTTCCAATGGGACATATATGCACTTGTATTTATCCTTTTTCTTTGCTGCTGTTTTATTTTATGTGCAAAACCCCAAATTTCTGTTGGAAGTAAATCATACTATGATATTTTGATTCCACTTCAGAACTTTTCTATTGCTTCTAACACATTTCCTTCTTGGTGGGTTATCTGCTTCTGTCTTGCTCAACTTTTCTTTCTCTTAATTTATTATTGCTTTTTTTTTTTTTTTTTTTTTTTTTTAGTGCTGTATTTACAGATCTTTCAAAGTGGTGAAGGAAAAGCTTTATCTTTAAAATGAGACATCAGGGAATGAGAGCATCAATTTTGTACTTGTTGGCAATAAAATATCTTCTGATAAATTTATGTTGTGATAAATTTTCTTGACTATTGTGTTTGGTTTTTCCAAAGATGGCGTTCTTACTGAGCCTTAAATCTGAATGTTGAAAATACCTCTACAAAATAATTTTATTTTATAAGCAATGATATTTGATCTAGTTAATCTGCCTTCACTTGGAGTTTGAAGTATCCTAAACAATTTGAGGGGAGGGGGATTGAGAGGGGAGTCCTTTCGTCATGAATTTTCTCATGATTCTTGTCTAGTTACAATTTTAAGTTCCTGGCTTCATTAATGTCTTGAAGTGCACTCCAATACTGGAAGCTCTGCATGAGAGAATATTTCATTTTTGTGCTTTGCACCTTTTATTTTTATTGAACCTGCTGTTTTGGTGACATATTGTATACACGTAAAAAAGAGTGAAGGAGGCACCCCATGTTCAGAATACCTAATTCTGAAAGTTTGGATACTGAGCCAACAATACTCAACAGAATTATTTTTAAAATAGTATTTTTTTAATTACGTAATTTTTAAAATGACTTTTTTTTTAACCTTGAAATTTTGAGGAATCTAGTAAAACATTTTACAGGATACAACCTGCTAAAAGGCAAGTCCTGTTCAGGTTTTGCATGCACACTCCAACCCCTAGCAGGTTTACTTTGTTTTTACACTCTTATTAGTAAGAAGAAGTGTTTCCCACTGCTTTTTTGTTTCCTGTTTTACAAATAAGAGTTTATTCTAACCTTTTTTGCCTATTAGTATGGTTGAGAGCTTTTACGTTGAAAAGGTCTGAGAAGAGAAACAGGAACAAACTTCTGTGTACAAAGTCTCTAGCTTTGAGATTCCCCTGGCACATGCTTTTGTGTAGATTAGAGAGCAAATTTTCATTTTAATTGGTTTAGAATCGAAAGATTACGTCCACATACAGTACAGGAAAAAAAAAAAAAAAGAATATATAATTAACTGGTCTGTCAAGAACAGATCAATGAATTTGTATTTCCAGCTTATGTACAGTGGAATAGGTGCCGATACTTACACATTAGCTGGAAGAGTCTTTTTATGTCTGTCTGTATTCCTATTGCCATAAAGCATGAAAATAATGGTATAAACTAATGTTTGCAAGGTATAATACAGGCTGCCTATTTAAAATATGTTTCACGCATACTGCAGCAGTAAAGTCAATACATGTCTCAGTCAAAGTTTGTTGTCTGTGTTGATTTTGAGAAACTGTAGTTGTCCAGAAAGGTTCTGCTCTTCCAAACCATGATTCCATGGATGTGTTTTGTCCAGGTTTTATCAACAGCAAATATGGAGAAAAGGTAAAAGGTCTAGAAACTGGAAGTGATGATCTGTGCTTTGGGGGTACCTCTATTTTTTCTTGATACAATAGGTGTTTGTGTGCAACAAAATTAAAAAGCAAAATATGTATTTTTTACTTCAGACGTTATGATTTGTTCAAATAGAGTGAAAAAATTTGTGGTTATCAAGAATGAGGCTTCTCAAAAAGAGAGAAGCAACTGATCAAGCAGGGTTTTGCAGGTACCTCAGAAGTAAACTTCTGAGATCAACCAGGGTATTGCAGATATCCGGAGGAAAAACAGAAAAACAGATAAGCCTTGAAATGGCAATGCTATGTGGGCTTAAATTTTGAAATGTGGGGTTTATACATTTGTTTTTTATTCATTTCCCAGATTATTGGACATTGGACATTGTTTGGAAAAACAGAAAAGTCTGAAGAAAAATCTTGGAAAATTTATTTCTCAGTGTGTTATAAAGTGGAATATCATCTGTAAATGCAAAATGGGTTTTATTACTTCAAGTTATATAAATCTAAGAACACCGTAGTTTAAAGCTGTGAGCCTTTTGAGAAAGTTTTTTTACCTTCTTTGTTTGGCATGGAAGTTAAACATCAGGTTGTATACTCCCTCTGAACGTAATGAATGTGCAATATGTATAGTCTTTTCTTCTCCATCTGAGATTTTGGGCAGTGGGCCAAGATGCACATAAAATCTTTCAACTACGAAGGAAAGTAAAAAAATATTCTTCACATACCTTCTCAAATTTCCCCCAGAGTAATGCTAAAATAACTTCAAGGAAAACACAACCTATAACTGTCACCCACCCACTCACAGATGTAATACTGGATAAAAAGTAATTACATCAGTGATAGATTTATCATGCTATGATTTAAAAGTTCGTTTACATGGGAATCAGCCATCAGTAAAAAAAAATACTAGAAACAGTGAAATAAAATTATTATGTGCTTAGCTTCTTTTTAGTATGTATCTTGACTGGAAATAGAGAAAGAGTACAGATAACAAAACAGAGATGCCAGGAGACTCTCAGAAACAATTTCCAAGCGTTATGTTTCTCATGAACAGGAAAAAGAATTACCTTGTTATTTTTGTTAAAAGAATACCTTGTTATTTTGATTATTTTTAAACATAAAAATATCAAAGATTTAGGCTTGACTTAAGGTCCTTAATTTAGTAGGAGTTCATAGTCAGCAATCATTTAGTCTGACTTCCCATTTAAGGCAGACTGAAATCTGATTATCTCATACTAAGTCCAAGAATTTGCAATTCAGTTAAAGCCTCACAATTTAAGCAATTGAAAATGTATGATGATACATAACTAATTCAATTGTTTAATTAGTTTTTACTTTTAAACAGTTTACATAGCTTTTCCAGCTTCCTCTTGACGTGGTCAACTTTGGCCTTGTAAAATCCTTGTCTGATAAAAAGGGATCCAGATGCCCTTTTCTAGCAGAGCTGAGGTTTTTATTTTCTTGATTACCAATGCAAATTTATACATTTGTATAAATATAAAAATATTTAGCTCTATACAGCAGTGCATCTGAAAGCACTTTATGAATGCATGTCTGTTTCAAATGTGGAAAAACAGATTAAAAAAAAAAAAAAAAAAAGAAAAAACAGCTAATAGTGTTCATTTGTTGTTTCTGTCATTGTCTGTTATTTCTTACTTTTGTATAGCTTAGTTTCTTCTGTCATTTAGCTTGTTTCCATGCATGATGGGCAATTTTGAGACAATTTGTGAAATCACAGGCTACAAGCAACACCCATTCCATTCTTATTTCCATGCTGCTTTAGTTTTATCTTTGACAGAGATTCCACTATGTAAGCCATGCAATTCAGAGGCAAAAGGGGACAATCCAAAAGATAAATTTAGTATTCGTTCTGTTTTTAAAGAACTGTTTCTAGCTAATAAGAGGAACCGACTAGTAAATGGATGTTCTCTGATTCACAAACTTGTCAAGGGAAGAAAAAGAAGCTCAAACCTTCACTTCTGAAAATGGGTGCTTTAAAGATTCTGCCAATATGGGCCTAGATGTGAAGTTTTGTTGCACTTTCAAAAGAGCAATTAAAAGTCTTTGAAAACGCTCTGCTAACTGCCAGGATTCATATTGATCTCAAGTTTGCATGACTGTTTTTGTCTCCACAAATTATGGAAAAGGATGTAGAACTGATCAGAAACTCCTGAATCCACCAATAGGCCAGAAACAATGTACTCAGAAACTGAAGACAGAACAGCACCTCTGCCTTTGGAAGGGATGTTATCATGATCATAGAAATTGGAAGAGGGTGATAAAGAAGGCAGAAATCTGTTGTATTCTGTTAAAATGAGATGTGACCTTTACAGGAAGTCATAAAATGCATCCTTTTAAAGGCTGGAAGTACTGGTGAAATGTTTGAAAGTTTAAAGTTACAAAATTCTTCTGTTCATTTCCCTTTGAAGAAGGGAACTATTTGGCAAAGGTAGGTGAAGTGCAGTCTGAAGTAATGTCTGGTTACACCATATAGCTGCATCTCATATAGCCCCGTATAACCCAGTGAGATTCTGTGAGGTTTTTGTTTAGCAATGTTAAGCAGTCTAATCTGTCTAAAAAGCCTGTGCTAGTATTTTTCATGTTGCCAACATTTCTAAAACAAGCCTAAGAGATGTGTCTTTGATATAAAGAATTAACTTAAACCCTGTAAACACTTTATCAGTAGAAAACATCTATCACCTTACAGTGAGTCACAATAAAAGAGGCTTTGTTTTACTTTAACTGTGCTCTTTTACAGAAAGTTTGTCTTTTCCAGAATAGCAACGAATTTACTATAGAAACAGTATAAGAACATTCTACCCTGAAACAAATACATGTAGATGCTTTTCCCTTACATGAATTAATGAGAGATTAATGCTGTCTGCACTTAACCTTTGTACCAGACAGAGATTAAATTTGCCCAGTAAATATAGTAAATAAAAATTTCCCCCATGGAATTTTCTACATTGTTATGTAATATTAATAAGACAATATCTGTGAAGTCTTTTTAAAAGCATGCTTTTCTAGTAGACACCTAGTCTTCAGGACTGACAGTCCTCTGTAGTCTTGGTTGGCTTTCTTGACTCAGTCCTGAAAGTAAGATATTTGGAAAGATATGTCTTAGTTACTCCTACAGAACTTCATAATACAAATGTCTGAGAAAAAATAACACAATTTAATTTCCCTCTTTCTCCCTAGTTGGCCGCAGAAACTACATTGGTATCCTTGAACAATGCCTTGTTGCTGTTCTTTTGTGTTTTTGTTTTGTGTTTTGTTGTTTTGTTTTAATTCTATTTTTGGGTGACATCCATATGGATAGAAAGCAACAGACTGAACCCAGAGGTCTGAAATTCTGCATGTACTTGCAGACTGTAAAGCACACATTTCTTGGGTCCAAGGTTTAAAGCTAACAATTGTTTTAGTCCATTAAGACCTTGCATATGATCATTATCATATTCAAGAAAACAGCAAGAACATTGAAACCTTGTTATGATTTTAGTAAGGAAAGTTTTATTGTTAGAATAGTGTGGCTTTGGGACAATGTCACTATTGCTACTAACTTTATTTTAAAGACAAATAATCTAGATTTTGACTCTCAAATCTTTTTTAATTTGAATTCCAAGTCAAATGCAAAGAACCAACATTACAGAAAATTAAAAAAAAAAAAAAAAAGTTGCATGTGAGAGTATTTGTAGTCAATGACTTAGTAAATCCTTTGTTCAAATTTTAGTGCCAAAAATGTTCCCATTATTTTATACGCTCACCAAATGAGTGTATAAACAATAGTGTATGATTTATCAGGCAAAATAGAATAAAGCAATACAGTGTAAAGTGCTACTTCTAATAATGCAGTTGCGCTGCCTACTTAGGGAAAAAAAAATAGGAGAGAGAATTGAGAATTGTTCTCCACAGAGTGGAGAACAACTAAGTCCTCTGTACATCCAGATGATAGCGACCTCATAGGTAAAGACAGATCTGACCAGACCATCTGCTTGATGATAACTTACAAAGGTCAGCCTAAAGGTTTTATACACAGAAAGCAAATATAAATGCCTGTTGTGCATTTACCATGGACAACCATTTTCTAAATTCTACTTTAAAAAAGTGTTTGTTAAACCAATTAAATAAAAATGTTCTGATTAGCATTTGGTAGTCAGACTCCATGGATAGTTTATCCCAGCCTTAAGTCACGCCACTAAAATATTTGAAGGCAAAGTGCTACACATGTCTTAAAGTAGTACAGAAATACATATATAATAAAAAATATTTAAAAGGTAAATGTTGTATTTATTTTTCCCTTATGCATTATATGAGAGCCACATCTCATTTGTAGCTGGTGCTGTTGTTTTCTGTGTCTGTCTTTTCATGTGAACCTGAGAGCATTCTCCCAGTATTTATTTCTTGCAATAAAATTCTTTCAGCAAATTTATTTGCTTCCTAGGTTATAGAAAAAATAAAAATAAACTGTGGAGCACCTCTTCACCTTTTGTGAATCTTTAGTATTTTGATTGCTCAGAAGACCATTTCTTTTCTTCAGGAATACAGTGCCCTATGCTTCCTTACAAGTGGCTATCAAACAGTTTGCACAGCCAAGTAATCTTAACAATATTTTGAAGATGGGGGAGGAGAAAGGCAATTAAAATGTTCCTTGTTTTTTTCACAGAGAGGCTGTGTTCGGAACAGTGACATAATCTTTAGGATAAATATGGCTTTCATTGTGCCACCCCACCTCCCCATTGCCTGAAGTAATGTCAATATTTGCTTCAGTCTGTGAAGCTACCCAAAGTCACTGCTGGGTCACTTTCTTTTTGGTATTTGACGTGCTGATATCAGCACTGGTTTCCAAAGTGAGTCACAGTGCTGTATAGGGAGTTACCAACTCATTTTAAACTTCACATTATACCAATTACTTCTTCAGGTAGCATCATTACCAGGAAAGGGAGAGTTGAGAAAGGCTGTTAGATAGCAATTGTTTATATATATATATGCATATTTTATAGTAAACTTCCAGATTTTAGTCTTATTCCACTCATCATAGTGTAGCTTAAATTACTATGGTAAGTGCAGAAAGCTGAAGGGTGAGCTTCTGGTTGTAACAGTTATTGATCCTTTATACAGAAGCAAAAGTAAAAGAGGAAGATTCCCCCCAAAATGTTAATACAATATTACCACTGTACTTTTTCTTCTGAAATGAATTCTAATTTTTAACATACCCTTGAATTTGCTAAAGGACAACACATTTTCTTAATACTTTCTTTGAGAGTACATAAACTTTTTAGGAAATGTATTTATTTTGTGAACTGGGACATACAAACAAGGGAGTAAATATGTAGTGAATAATTTGAATAAACAGAGGACCAATGGTGAACTATGTACTAGTATAGGTCCTGGAGGCTACGTAGAGCCTTGAAGGATTTCTAGAGATACATCTTGCACAGGACAGAGTATTTGATATAGTATTTCCAGAGACTTCTAAGCAAACGTTTGCTGGTGGTATTTTTTGTTCAGGTTGGTTGGGGTCAGCTTCATTCTGAATGGTTTAGCTGTTTTTGCCAGCCTATGGCTTAGAAGATATAATCACTTCCCTTTTTCTGTCTGTATTTTCAAGTGTTTGGCTATCAGAGCCAGAACAAAGGCAGCTCCTCAAAAAGTTTCAGGTTAGAAACATGTTCCACTGAATAATGTTGATCCATAACACCATGAATGGTGCTGGACTGTCTGTTGAAATGCTGACATTCCTGTACCTTTAAATATGCATATATAGAGTAATTCAATAGATATTTTATTTTCCCTATTAGGAAATCAGACTTCAAACAGATTTACTGAGAAAATCATTCTTACACTAAGGTTCTCTTACAGTTTCACATAATGTGAACCCCTTTGATTTTTGTGGCTCTCTTTTTCTGCCCTCATGTACAATAAATTACAGAGCTTTTTTCCTCTTCCCTTAATCATTTCAGCCAACAAACTTCTAGCAAGACTGTTAAGCACTTGTTAATTCATAAAGATGTAAGATTTATTTAGAAATACAAAAATCATTGTTTTTTCCTCAAGAAGGAGTTCAAAATTTGTACTGGACTTACTAGGCTACATCTCTGTTCTTTTAGAAAACAAATAAACTGTAAGCTTTACCATGGCTATTATGACAATAAAATAAATAAATCCATGTATAATGTCCTCCACATTTATAAATGGATGTTAGTCTTAATATTGTGACAGGAATATTTAAAGCACGAATTGCCAGTTTTGCCATGTCATCAGGCTGATGAACAAATGACAATGTAAAAATGATATATTGCCATGTTTTAAGACTAGCAGGCATATGATCTAGCCTGAAAAACACATTCCATGAAGCATGCTAGAAATGGCTGATTTGTATTACCAACCCAAAGTTGATTCTTATGCTTCTATGCATCCGAATATTAATCAGATAGGGCCTGGGGTGGTTACTGGAATGTACAGGACACAGAAGACTGTACCATTACAGTCTCTCATGAACAATGTGCAATTCATTCAATTTCTTAATGCTCTGTTTCCCTCCCCTTCAGGCAAATCGTTTCACCAGTATGTGATAATAAAGGGCTTCAGTCAGACACTTCTGACAAATTTGATACATTATTGGATAGAAGCCATGTTCTCAGATATAAACTCATGGCTTGCTTTGCTGAGTTTTCTCACAACCAGGCCTGGAAAAGGAACACACATTTCCATCAGTGCCAGATTATTTGATGCAAAACTTCAGAGGCTGTTGGCATGCATACGGTATTGAAGACAACTGTAGCAAGAAAGATTAGAAGTTGGAGAAAGTGGAAAAAGGATTAGGACACAGCCAATGACAAAAAATGCTGTTTCAGTGTAGGTTCCAGACAGTGTTTGAGAACCAAGAGCACAAAGCAGGATCAGATATTAAAGACAGGAAATAGCAAGAGAATTGCTTCTCTTCATTTCCATTTCCAGTCTCATTTCCATCATTGTTGACCTCATGGTTTTATACATTATAGTACACTGAGGCATACAATCACAAGTCATTGTTCCTTTTCATTGGTTGTTTCTATGTATATGGGGAATAACTTCAAGAATCCTTTAAATTGTGACAACTTGCTTGCCTTTTCCCAATGCTCTTTCCTTTTCTACATTAGGAAGAGCATGAAAGAAACCCTACCATGCCCCCTTTAACACTCTTGGAAGGAACACTGGCAGAAACAAAACTGGCCACTACTAAATCCACCTTCTCTTCTCAGAAGTGTATATGTTTTGACAGATACCAGTTTATGTTAAGCAGTACAGTAAACACAGCTTTAATACTAGCCAAAAAGTAGTGATGAGAAGACAAAATTTATAGATTTGGAAATTCCTTAATTCAGTAAGAGTCTATATTCTACAACAGTTTAACTTTCAGCAGTTTGTAGGTACTCAAAATAAACTGGGGCTTTGTTGTATCTAAACATCACTAAAACAGGTAAGCAGATGTGAAAACCTAGGCTTTACCATGAAGAAATTTAAAAATATAATAATAAAATATAAAATAGTAATAAAAATAATAATAAAATATTGTCTACCTCTTTGATATGGAGCAATAAGGTACGAAGGTTTATCGTTTTTCCATGATAATGAGGGAAGTTCAAAGTAAAATTTGGAATAAAGCCCAGAGAACTTGAAGTCACATATCAAGAACCACATTTTTCTAATGAGAAGATACCATTCTCCAGAGCAGGTATCTCACTTTCTATTATGTCTTATGACTTTCACACTCTAAGAGGAAAAAAATGATATACCGTATAAATCTTCATGTGTTCTAGGTATTTTATCATTGGTTTGTATATATACTTTATTTGTGAAATATACATTTCTTTTCAGATGAACAATTCATAGTCATTTCTTGAGTAGGTAGCCTCATTTTGGAAATTCAGCAGGTGTTAGTTCTGTTTACAGTCTTTTCTTTTTGTTGTCTAAAATTATTGATTTTTTGTTGTTGTTTTTGTTGTTGTTCCTGAGCATCTCATTTTCATAATGCTAAAGATGGACATGTGTTTGCCTCTTTCATGGCTCTAATTGAAGCTAAATGAGAAAGAATTTTTTTCAATTGAGAACGATGATCATTGACAGTGATCAGGGACATCATTTAAAACTTCTTGAATAATGCTAATGGGATATTTTAGCCTTGTTTAAGAACAACCAACATGAATATCATTTTGCAAATCTTGCAAATTGATTAGCACTTGTTCTTTAATTTCATTTTAGATTTGTATCCCAGGAGTATTTTCTATATCAATATGTTCACTCATAAACATTCAAATATAAGAAAATCAAGTCCAGAAAAAAAAAATAAATGGCTCTCTTGACATGCAAGTGGAAAGAGGTTACTCTCTGCCCCAGCATAATCTTCTTAAAGAGCAAGGCAAAGGACTATTTTATCTGTTTTACCTATGTACCCTGGCTATCCTAGTGGTTCAGTGGGGTGGAGAAATGTACCTTTCATGGGAAAGCTCTGACAGACTTTCCGTACAAACATTAATAGGCTGATTTGTAGCCAGTCTCTGGTAAACAAGTTTCATACTACCATTCTCCAAGTGTAGGCGTCCATTTCAGAACGATACTTAAGTGTGTGGTTAACTTCAAGTACGTGAGTGAGTAATCTCATTTACTTCAATGGGACTATTCATGTTCTTAAATGCCTGGCTGAATCAGGAGCTAAATCTTGCTGGTTATCCTTTCAGCCTGCTCAGAGCAGACTCTATGCAGACATTGAATCTTTCCAAATGAAGCTTGCCAAATGGTCTTCTGAAGAGTCACTTGGTATCCAGAGTTCATTATTTTCACTGTTGAATGCCTCCATAATCATAACGTTACCGGAAGACTATTCAACTTTCTGTTCTTTTCTTTTTAATCTTTAAAGAGATAATAATGGAGCAATATTCTCTGATAACTGGCATTGAAATTGTTACCATACAAGGATTCAGTAAAAAGGTAGTAATAATAAAGCAAGAATTGGTCTTCTGTGTTAAGAACTAATACTTGTTTTAAGGGTAGTGATGTTCTAGTCCAGCTTTTCAGTCAGGCTTTCTAAAAACTGGAAAATGTGTGTCAGGCCAGGAGTAGGGGAAAATTCTAGTCATTCAGCCATTGTTAAATCAGTACTGCTTTATGTCATGGCACCTGTCTAAGATATTTAAAAAGTTGTATTTTCCTTGTCAGCTAGCCAAATGTCTGCAACTCAGCCCCATGGGAAAACAAACAAACAAACAAACAAAAACTACCAATGTGTGTGTGTGTGTGTTTTTTTTAAGGATGAGGTAAGAGATACGGAAAGCTGTTTCAATTCAAGAATTGAAGAGCAGTCCTTCACGTTGCTAATATGTACTCTTGTGAATTATGTACTAACTGTAATTCATGCCTTAAAACATTGCATGTGTTATTAAAATCAAGGAAAGTCAAGACAAATTTGGATTTCTCTAACTGCTCTGTAATAGTAGTTACTAGGTCCCTATTATAATCTTCATTCCATTAAGTGTCAGGTGGTAGTGACTTAGCTCAGACTACAGATAAAGACTTCTCTTTCTCTTGCTAATACCTCTTTGACTGCTAGAGTTCATCATTCCGTCCCTGTCTGTCTACACAAAATATGATTTAAATAAATTAATAATAAATAAATAAATAAAGCACCTCCAATTTTCTAGTGTGGGATTTACAAAAGAAACAATATCACTGTGAGGACTTTGTGTATCTTGTGATCAAGAAGTTCAGGTGTATTGAACATTCCACAGTAACTCTGGAGTCGAGTATGAATTAACAAAAGGCCATCGCTTTTTCTTCAAGTGAGGATTAAATGTTAAATGTATTGTAGCTATCTTCATCCTTTCTCAAAGTCCCCATAAGCAGAAAGTAGGTAGACCTTATTGTTCTAAGGATGAGGAAGCAGAAACATGTAGAAACAGTTGGCATTTAAAACAAAAATGTGAGAATAAGAGATTATCCTTCAAAAATGCTTACGACCCAAACCTCTTTCTATCAGCAGCTACACGCTTGCTTAGATTTATTTGTCCAAATAGTCCTACAGTCTTTGATAGACTGACTTACCTCATGACAATAAATGGCATACAGTTTACCAAAGCTACACAGTATGACCAGTGTAATTTACTGTTTTCTCAGCTGCTATGTTATCTTCACCTCTCACATGTCACCTTTAAAAATCATAGACCTAGTAGGGAAGACCAAACCTTAACCTGAGAGTATAAGCACACAATTAGCATAAAATCAGAAGGAGCTGGTAGACTTGGAGCTACCAGTCTTCTTACAAAACAGAGAAGACCTAAACCCTCATTGCACAGATCAGATCTATTACTATTATATATTGGCTGCTTCATTTTACATGGAAAACTGTGTTACAAGGAAAGCTCCAACTATTTAATCCTTGTCTCTATATAACTTTTAATTTAGAAAGGTGCATCTGCATCTATTTTGTTTTCATTGAAGGTAACAGATTGGTTAGGGAATGCTCATTTTTTTCACTGTGAAGCTCAAGGACATTCAGACAAATAGTAGGCTGGATCCAATTTAACGGATTCTACCAAATAGAATGCAAGAACCAAGAAACCTGTATAACAGGCTGTGAAATTAAATAAGTATTGACCAGTATAGAAGGAATCAATGGCTGCTGAAAAAAGAATGATTACAGTAGATTGCATTCCAAGGGTATAAGAATATAAGCACATTTTTGAGCTTTTGAAGCTTTATTCTGTTTAGGCACTGAAGCCCAACATTATGAAAAATATCTATCTATCTATCTATCTATCTATCTATCTATCTATCTATATTGAATGATTATTTGATCTGACTGTGGCTTTCACTGAGAATAAAGAGCAGTACAGAGACAGTTATTCTTGTCAAAATATGATAATATCTTCATGGCAAAAATATGGGTGGCATAAATTCCTTCAGAACTGTCTAAATGTTTAACAATTCTGATCTAGTCAGACAAGAGCTGTAATGTTTACAATCTCACTGGGACAAAAGCATAAATTTATACTCACTTCATTCTGAAAAGCTATGCAGTAAAATGTCTCTGAGGCATTCCATACTAATTACACAGTTAAGATGTCCAGCCTCTTGTGGACAAACACATAAGTATCTGAGCCAGTACCTCATAGAAGTGTCAGACTAAATCATAAAGATTATCAGTGTAGATAGCTGAAAAAGCAATTTGTTTGTCCAAAATAAATAAATAAATAAATAAATTGAAAACTATCTCACCCTTCTCTAAAAAAAAAAAAAAAAAAAAAAAAAAATCTAGCTTACCAGTGCCTGACATTTTTGTACTGCTTTTCAGAGATATTTTTATGTGTGAGATTCATATTTATTTTTTCCCTACAGAAAGTGTGTAACCTGGTTGTTTTAAAGAAGAAGATATTTAGAGTTAATTATTTTTTCAATACAAATCTCTTATATGTTTGATCAAGTTCCTCTATCAACAGAAATAGCTGAATATTGATTTTCTTTCCAACAGTATGAGATACAGCTTAACTACTTCTGTTCACTTCAGCAAGAGTTTACCTTTGACTTGAATTATTTGTCCTAAAATAAAGGTCAACAACTTAAAACTGTATCTAAAACTTAGCAATTAAACACATGTTTAGAAACTTGAGAATGTAGTCCACCTTCCCAAAGCACTAAGCAGCAACAGGAAACTACATGTTTATCACAGTTATACTTTCTAATTAGTGGAATGTATTACCAACATCTTAGTGGAAATGTAGCAACATCTTAAATTCTTACTGTCTGGAATTCTGTAGCAAGTGCACAAAATACACAGAGAGGTCCTTGAGGTCCTAAAGCAGACCAAAATACCCGTTCTTTCCAGTTAGCTTGAAGGACTCACTGCCACTAGGATGACTCTGGCTACCCCTTTAACTCTTGCTAACTGTATGACGTACCCAAACCAAAGACAAACAAATCTTTGACTACAGACTACAGACTACAAAGCTGGAGAAGTGACTATAAAACAAGATTTATGAGGAGTGGCTGAGGGAAATGGAGCTGTTTAGTCTAGAGAAAAGGAGGCTGAGGGGAGACCCCATCACTCTCTACAACTGTCTGAAAGGATACAGTGAGAAGAGTGTCAGTTTGTTTTCTCAGGTGACAAGTGACAGAACATGGGGAAACAGTCTCAATTTGTGCCAAGTGAGTTTTAGATTGAACATTAGGAAGAATTTCTTCATGGAGAAGTTGGTCAAGTATTGGAATGGACTGCCCGGGGAAGTCAGAACCCACATCCCTGTATATATGAAAAAGATGAGTGTATGTGGCACTAAGGTCTAAGGACCTGGTCCAATGATGGAACTCAACAAGCCAAATTGATGGTTGTTGGTTTGTTGATTTTTAAAGTGTTTTTTACAGGAAAAAAAAAAAATGTATCTACGAATCTAAGTTTTCAAGTCCTGATTTAAATGAAGACCTAAATACCATTGTTAAAATGAGTGACACAGAAGTTCTTCCAGCAGTTTCTACATGAAGCTCATTATTCAGCTTACCATTTGGATATGAAAATCCTTGTTCATATCCATTCTACCCCTTATTTCAATTCCTGTGTCTCTAGATACTTCTGTGTGGAGCAAAATTGTTTAGAGATTAAAACAGTACCTGGGAAAATGGTGTGTGAATTTCAGTCCTGCTGTCAGTAAGTATATACACGTAATTTGTGCAAAAGGAAAACACGCAATCAGGAGAAACTGAAGGACTTATACAGAAGTATAAGTCCTCCGTGCCTGTTTCTAAGGGCATTCTTCTGTGAAATGGCTAGCTTTTGTTCAGATGTCTTTTCTAAACCAAACAGAAAAAGAAATAAAATTAAAGCAACATTACAAGCTAGATAAAACTTTTAAGTTGACCTGAAACATTTAAAAAAAATAATAAATTTATATTTAACCTCTATACCAACACATACATTTTTGAAAGGGATTTGAAGGAAGATGAAAGACGTCATTTGGAAGACAACAGAGAACATTTTTTTCAAGTACATGGACATTATGAAAGTAGAAGTAGAGCCAGATTTGTGCCCTATTTATCTTCTTCCTTGATGATAACAGTTCTGAAGTGTTTGAAGAATGTAATCATATCCCCCCTAGTAACTATTTATCCAAACCAAGGTATTTAGTTCATTTGAACTTTCCTCATAAATTAATCCCTATAACCACATGTTTGTTTCTGTTTCTTTCTCTGAACTCCCTCCAGCTTGCTGTTATTTTTTGGCACAAAGGTGCTTTTAGCCATAAGCAGCATCTGTGGTCTTCTTTATGCTACACAGACTAGAGCTATCTAGATACTCCATACTATTGTGTTTCTACATGTACAACCTAAATTTACACTGGCATTTTTTGTTGCTGTGTTCCTTTGCAAGCGCTCCTATAATTTGCAGTCTGGTGTCACCCAGAGGGAATTTGGCTGAACCCCTTTTGTGTTAAATATCAGAGTTTCAAGTTATTTTTCCCCTAGATGCAATGGCTTACATATTTTCCAGATTGGACTTCATTTTCTTATTTCCTGAATAACTTTCTAACCTTTCTTATTTCTCAGCTGGCTTTAGTGTACTTCTTTTTCACCACATCAAATCTTATGATCTGTAAATCTCATTTACATTCCATTTATCATACTTTTTACTTCCTCGATGAACAAGTTAAATGAGATGAAGTTTAAGGTGGATCTTTTTTGTGTCCACCACTCTCAATCTGTTACTGGCTATTCTGCCACTTAAAGCATTATTATTTTAATTAATATTTTTACTATAACTCTAGCAATCTGAATCTGTGCTAGCATGTATTTTATTTTCTTGCTCAACTTCTTCGCTGTGGCAACTGGTAACATGAGAATTCAAATTAGTAACATGACTTTGGAATAAAGATGCATAGCTGTATAAAGGTACGGTGCCTTGAGAATTTATATGTAGGTATTATTTTTGCATGAGAACCTCAGAATTTCAAATTTAATTAACTTGTCATTATTATTGTCCTAATGTAAATGCAGGACTGAGGCACACAGAGACTGAAGCTATGACTAACAGGAAATCTCAGTTTCCCATGCTTGGACCCTAACCACTGCATCATACTAATGAACTGAAAGTCTTTGTCTTAAGTAACTCTCATAAGAAAACTAAATCATTGTAGAGAACAAATAATATGATTTTGCTAAAAATAAAATAAATTAAAAAAAAATGAAACAGTAAAAAAATAAAGTATGAAGAAGAATGATTTCTATTATAAATAGGGAATTTTACTCAATGAGGTATATATTCTTATGTACTGAGAACAGTAAGGCTGAAAAAAGGTTTAATTTGCCCATAGGAACGTTAATTCCAAGGCTTGCTTCAAAGTACTTACTCTGTAATCACTGTGTTGTTGAAAAAGGAGGCTGGGGCAATGCAAATCACCACTCTTTGAGCTATTCTGAGAAAGCATCAAAAGAAGTTTAATAACAGCACTTGTAAAGACTTTGTAGATGAATAATAGCAGTGGAAAGGCTTGTTATTTCTAAAGGAATGACAGTTGGTTGATACATCTTTACCTGGAATGTGGAAAAGCATCAGTTTTATTAAGTACAGGTCTGGATTACACTTTCTTGTTAGTGGAAGACCACTGAGCAGATAAGTATCTATGATCTGAAGAGGACATAATATTTTATTTGAGACTCTATTACAAGTAGTAAGGAGAAATATGTCCCTAGGTGTTTCAGAGGTTCACCTAACCAGCAAAGAACATATAAATTGTTTTCATCAAGAAATAAAAAGATGAGGTAATGCTTTAAAGATAGGTATATATATATATATTTGAAAGTGTACACTTGTTGGATAAATTTAAAAGCAAAAAACAACAACAACAAAAAAAAAAAGAAGCCTTGGAAAGTTAAAGTTGTGCCTCTTAATACTGTAGACATGAAACCTTTGATTAGCTGCTACCATGGAATTTGATTGAAAGTACTGTGGAACAGATAAAAACAATTGCAAATGACCTGTAACATGTCAAAAAGAACTTCATGAAACTGAATACTTCTTTCCATTAAAGACATTTATAAAGGCAATTAAATGTGGACTAGCTGGGTTTGTCTACCTGGACTTCTGCAAAGAGTTTGACACTGTCCTGTCTGACATCCTCCTCCCAAAACAAAGAGACATTGATTTGATGGATAGACCCTTTGGTGAATAATTAGTTGGCTAGATGGCTGCACTCAAATTGTTGCTGTCAGAGGCACAACATCCAGGTGGAGACCAGTAATGTTCCTCAGAGGTCAATATGGGCCTCAGCACTATTTGACATCTCTGTTGGTGACATGGAGAGTGGGATTGAGTGTGCCATCAGCAAAATTGCCAATGACACCAAGCTATGTGATGCAGCCAACACAATGAAGGAAAGTAATACCACCCAGAGAGACCTAGACAAGCTTGAGAGGTGGGCCCATGTAAATCTCTTGAAGTTCAGCAAGTCCAAGTACAAGCTCTTGCATCTGGGCTGGGGCAGTCCTAAGCACAAATAGATGGTGAGAGCAGCCCTGCAGAGAAGGACTTGGGTTGTTGGTTGATGAAAAACTCAGCAAAATCTGGCAATGTGCTCACAGCTCAGAAAACCAACTGTATTCTGGCATGCATCAAAAGAAGCATGGAGTATTGTGTCCAGTTCTGGGCTCCTCAGAACAAGAGGGACATGGAACTACTGGAGCGAGTTCAGAGCAGGGCTACTAAGATGGTTAGGGGACTGGAACACCTGTCATACCAGGACAAGCTGAAAGAGATGGGCCTGTTTAGCTTGGGAAAGAGAAGACTGAGGGAGGATCTCATCAATGCATATCCCAAGGGATAGTGTTGAGAGGATGGAACCAGACTCTTTTCATTTGTGCCTAATGATAGGACGAGAGACAGTGGGTGCCTCTCAACTGAAGCACAGGATGTTTTGTCTCAATATGAGAGGGCACTTCTTTACTGTGAGGGTGACAGAGCACTGGAACAGGTTGCCCAAAGAGGTTATGGAGTCTCCTTCTCTGGAGATATTCAAAACCCACCTGGATGGCTTACTATACAATGTGCTCTAGGTGATCCTGCTTGGTGAGGGGGGTGGACTTGATAATCTTCAGAGTTCCTTCCAACCTCAGCCTTTCTGTGAAATTCAGTGAAGGCACAATATAACAAAACTCAAAAGGCACTTTTCATACAGATCTCCTTTTTCTTCCCTGGGTCTCAGCAAACCTGTCATGCTTGTTACAGCACTATTCTAGGTGCTGCCTCTTGGAGGATGCAACATACTGTTGCATTAAATTAGAGGCTTTTGATAGGCAGAAGTAAGAAGCTCTTACTCAATCCCACACAGCAGCACAGTGCAGGCACAACGGCTGTCATATTCTTTTGTACTCTCTTTCCACCCATTAGGAAAGATTAGATTTGTTTAGTTTTGTTTTCATGTTCAAAGGAAAGAGGAGTGCAAACTGATTTCTGTGTTGTTTCAGTTATAACAGCACAGTGTGCAAAATTTCAGTCCCAGTGTTTTGTTCTTTCAACTCCTGTGTTTCTCCTAGGATGCAGAGAAAAAAAGAAAAAAAAAAAAAGATGTTTGAGTATTGCATATGCTTACTGACATAAAATGTTTTGGTTTTCCCATTTATATCGATCTTAATTTGGAGTCACCTCTACATAATTGGTAAAGCTCTGATACAAACATTATCATGTCTTCCTTTCTGTGGCTCACATGGATTTGGTGTTGCAGAAATATTTATAGGCTACTTTATTGGCTACAGAATAACATTGTAGTAATTTATAGACTTAAGACTACTTTTTGCGCTTAACCAGTGCTGAGGAATAGTATGATATCTTCACTGTATAAGGAGTCAAACCAAGATGGTTTTTGTCTTAGGTCATATGTCCTGATTTTAAAGAACATACAGTCAATGAAGTTTCTATTCAATGGATGAGTTCCATTTAAAAGATAAAATGGAAATTACCATCCAAGGATGGTTTGCTTTATTTAAAAACAAAGCTAATAATAATAATAATAACATCCTTTAATTTAGAAAGAACCTTGAGAAACATATCTCTAATACAATTTGAGAATGGAGAAGCTTGAAAATACTGGGAGGAGGAAACCTTTGTGGAATCAGTAAGGCTGTTACTGTGTCTGAAAGACCTTTAAAAAGTAATATATAAAATTGGAAAAGGTCTACGAAGATGGTCTGAGGTCTGGATAACGGACTACATAGGGTAAGATTTAAGACCCTTCTACCATGGAGGATTTAAGTATCAATCCATCAAATAATCCAACAGGAGGCTAGCCCATAACTTGATCTCATTTTCAAAGTATCTATATAGGAAATATTTATGTATTTTACTGGGGAAAAAAAAAAAAAAAAAGTATAGAGATTGAATGTATAGAGATCAAGAGAAGGAAGCTGGTGATGGTGAATGCAAACTGAAAGTAAAGAACCATATTATTAACAGTGAAGTGGTTTCTGTGCCACTTGAAACTATTAAATCAATGCAAGCTGTATTTTCAAGTGATACACAATAATTCAAACAGAAATTATAGTTTTAGTGCAAAACCAACAGTGTTATGCATTGCGCTGGAACTAATGGAACTAATTTCTCCTGTGTAGCATTGAAAAGCTTCAGGTTCTATTTTAAAGCTCGGTCTGTTCCACAGCTTGTAACTGGTACAAATATATATATATACACATATAAATATATGTATATATGTATATATATATATATGTATATATAATATATATTTTTGTGTGTGTGTGAGAGAGAGAAAGAGAGAGAGAGAGAGAACTGAGGAGATAGTATGCCACAGGGCAAAAATCTCACACATTTTTACCATGCGCAGTGCTGTTTCTGAAGTCCATAAGCTAACACTATAGGTATGACATAGATACAAGGTATTTACTTTTTGCATGTTACCTAGTAGGCATGTCCCCATTTTAGATGAAGAGACTAGTCAAGATATATGAAATTGTTATAGGTACTAAAATATTCTATGGGTTTTACTCTCTTGAAACTGAAAGAACATTAAGAATTAGCTCTCAGGTCATACATGCTTGGAGGTAGGATTATGGAAAATGTGCTCTGAACTTGAGAACTCTGATTTACACAGTAGCAGCTTTGTATCCTACAACTTGTGTCCCTCCAAAACTGTGTCTCTATTTACCACTAATGAACAGCTTCTTATGTCTTAGCCTTTTGAACAACCCATGAACGGCCTCCAAGAGGATTTATCATCTGTCCTTCATTCACAGTTAAGACTTTTTTGACATTAAATCAGAAGTTGTTTTTTCTTATTTTTTCCTCCATCATTGTTACAGCAATAGCCACTTTATCACCTGTCAGAGGCCTTCTGTTTATCAGTAGAGAGAGTAAAAAGCACAGAGCATATGTCCTGAGTGTATTTAAGTAGACTAAAATGCTGTTGTGTAATAGCGTTCTTCACCTACCTCTGTTATGGGCATTTTACATAAATACAAATCATTTAGACAATTAATCTCAAGTTTAAATATTTTTTTGTTTTTTTTTTTTTTCTTTTTCTTTTTCTTTTTTCTTTTTAATTCTGTTTCTGGATGTCTTATCTAATTATTTAAGTACTCATTAATAAAAAACAGATACGAAAATTTTTGTAAGGCATATAAAAAATTCAGCATATCTCTTCCTATATAAAGAATTTATTTTCTAAAATTTAGTATTCCTAATCCTTTTAATGTACTTGAAGTAGATTTTTATTTCTGTAACTGTTTAGACAAGAAGACTGTAAAATGTTTCAAATGAGTAAGAATTGTTGAATCACCATTGAAGTGTGTTTTTTTTAACTCCATAGATAATTTTAATTATATGGTGGAATGTAAAGGAATTAATATCATAAATAATAAATTAATACTGGATTTCTGTGTCCTCAGATGTGCTTAGTGTTTCTTTAGCATTCCAAATCAGTAATAAGGATGTAAAAAATATAAACTATACTGCTTAATTCCCTGTTCATTTGTACCTTGTTAATGAAAGTTTGTTTGTAAATTGATTTGAAATATGCAGTTGAAGGTCCAATTAGTCAAGCCAGTAGACCAGATCTTTACCCGTAAACAAGAACACAGAGAGTAGAAAGGAAGGACTGCCAGATAACAGTGGTCTCATGAGCGTACTATCACAGCTGTAAGTCAGGGAGCATTACAAAGACCTTTCCTCCAATTAATAAAGGATAATTGTCAGAAATTGAAGTCTTACTGGCTGGTGAAGGAGCTAAATAAATGAGGTGTATTGCATTCCAAGATCCTTAAGCCTTATGAAATTCATGATTGTAAACAAGGTTGCTTTAGACCATAGCATGTAAATAAAGGTACTTAATGCAGTACTAATACATTACAAGGTCCATCCCCACCCCCACTCCTTCTCTCATTCTCCTTCTCTCCCCCCAGCTGGTTTGATGTCACATTTACTTTGTCTTTCTCTTCATTTAAAAAAGAAAAAAAAAAAAAAGTTTTATACAGAGTAATATGATAAACAATTCTTCATTTTAGCAGATTCTTGGGCTTCCATAGTGACAAATGTTTCTGTTTCCTGCCAGCACACTGGCAAGGAATGACAAAAATTTTGCTGCCAATTTGTTCCAAGTCTAATCAAAATACTTAAAATGAGTTTTACAGAGTGCATCTTATGGAAGCTGTTTATCTTAACTCAGTGGAGAATCACATTATTTGCTGATACATAAGCTTTCCCTTGATAGCCATCAAGGAGCAAAGACACCTCTTTTTCCTATACCATTTATCAGTTATCTATCTATGTTGTATTTTTCAAAAATAGCTTTAGAAGAGAAAAAATAAAGTGGCCAAAATCTCTCAGTTTTTTCTTTGTTCTACTAGTAGCAGCAGTTATAGTTTAGATAATTTTTACAAATATGTGCTGTACTTTCATTTATGCTAGGTTAGAACTAAGAACAAAGATTCATTTTAATAAATTATCCTGATATTATTTAGTAAGATTAATTTAGATCTTTCTATATTTACGTAATTCATGCATGTTAGCTCTGTCGCCATGGGAATGCTTGGGAAGAAAGGTCAACATTTACTTTCACCTCTGTGGTTCAGTTTGTTACTTTTTTTCATGGTAGACAGGATTTAAAAGACAATCTTATATTGGGATAATGCTACCTATCTTATCCCTCACACCCAAAAATAAGAAAATAAAGAAAAAAGATGTTGCTAGTATCACGAAAGCTGTGTGCTTTTCAACAGAGAGAAAAACATAAATGAGAGTAATTTAAGAAGAGAATACTTTCTTAATGGAATTTGAAGAATATTATAAATATAATTTTGTTCTGAATTTCTTATTTGAAACAATGTTTGGACTTTTCAGAATATACACAATATGACACAGTGGCCTGAAACTTACAATGTCAGTTTACTTAACTTCAGTTAAAGAATTACTAGACTCTTATAAAAGAATAAAAGGCTATAAGATTATTATTACTCTTTTTTTTTTTTTTTTTATTAATAGGAAGTAGTCATATAAATCTCACTCGTTGGTGTAGGATCAGGCAATATTAAAATATAAAGTAAATAGTATCCAGTCTTACTACTTGCTCCTTGTTTTACTGTTTTATTTGCATCCTCTTGTTCTGTCATCCTCACTGTGAGTTTGTGTGTCACTAAAGTTTTTTAATGTGGATAGTATTATGTTGTAAATTGTAGTAATTCTGGATAAAAGGATCATTATTGGTCCAAGTCAGAGTCAAAAGATATCTGACTACATTTTAATTTATAATGTCAATGTAGCAAAAGCAATTTAGACCCAATGGACATTTGACTTGACATTTTTCAATTGTATTTGCTGGAAGCAGAACACATCTAAAATCATTATTATTCAAAAACCCGTGAAACATACCACCAGAATGCTCAGTGTATATTTATCTACTTCACTGCAAACAACAGCAGCCCTGAACTAACACAGGACTATTTATACACTAAGGAAGAGTTCTTAGAAATGTTTGAGAGAATACCAAACACAGAACATCCTAAGTGAATGCCCTTTCTCCCTCCTTTCCTTTTCCTTCTTTCTTCCTTCCTGCTTTCTTCCTACTTCACTTACTCCCTTGTATTGGTAGCTATTGAAATCAAACCAAGAGAGAAATTACAGAGCTCCAGTACTCCAGCACCATTGTGTTGCAGGTTGAAACAAAACAAACAAGCAAACAAACAAATTTGTACTCTATGAGTAGCTCTCAATAACTATTTTCGGTGCTCTGGTTTATATATCTGTTTATGTCTGTAATTCTCAGGGATTAACCTAAACCTATTGTAGCAAATAATTAAAAATAGATTGAGTAGACGGATCAATTATAACCCATAGTCCTTGTGAACTTAGAGTGATACAAAACCTAAATAATGTTGTTTCCTATAAAACTTTTAAGTATAAATGGGTGTGCTCTTAACAATGATATTTGCTTTTAGAGCACATGGAATGGGTCTTTATTGTATTTTACATTTTATAATGCATTTCTAAAAGTCTGAATGTTTTAATAATCCTCACAAAGGCTGAATATTTGAATTCCCATATGTCAGCTATCTTTGACCTGTAAAATTGTACTTATTTGTCTAACCCCATGAAATGACAAGCAAGATACACGTTTCTAATACTGAACGGTCCATTGTATAACTGTAACAACTGAAGCATAATGTAGTGCAACTTCTTCAAAGAATTTTACCTTGTTAGAAATTCCCTTCATGCTAGATCCTTGAGTTAAAATCTTGAAACACAAAAAATTACAAGACTAACAAGATTTTCTAGGTGATAACAGCCACAGGTCTCTTCTGTTGCCTTCCTTTCCAAGCACGTTCGTAAGTACTACTTTCATAACATGATCATGTAATAATAAACAGAAAAAAAAAAAAAAAAAAAAAAGAATTAAAAGCAAGTGTGATTCAACCATCTCAGGGCAAATCAGGGTTGTTCTCCTGTTCACCAAGCTCGTATATAACCTTCTCTCTTATCATTTTCTGCAGTTTCTTAAATCTTATCTTGAGTCCTAGACTCAGAATTTAAATAAGTCAGAGATTATGTGAAGATGTGGCCTCACAACTCTCCCTACAGAATGAATAGGAATATATTGCTCTGTACTCTAACAGTGCATCTGGGTCAAACTGTGTTTAAAACAAATAAATCATGGACTACCTTTGGACTGTGATTAAATAAATAAATACATAAATAGAAAAAATAAAATAAAAATAAAATCCTAATTTAGAACAAGGATCTTTCCTGTAGGTATAATTTCAGTCACCAGGAAAAATTGTCTTTTTTTTTTTTTTCCTGAAAAAAACTATATTTCAGGAAAATATAGTTTTTGTGAATTCAGATCATTATGCAAGGAGTCATATTGCTATTACTTTTGTAACTACGGAAGTTTGGTGTTTCTCATATGTCACTTGCATTTTTTCTCCCTCTAAATTTGGTAACAGCATGTGTCAGGACAACGTTGCTGCACTGCAGATTTATAATCTCTCTGCCTCTAGTACTGGAGATGCTGTTCCCAATTAGCAGTATTCTCTGCAGGATGTCAAGTAACAGAAATCATTGTAATTTTGAAGCAGCAGAATTTGGTACAGTGTTTTCTGGTTTTCTTTCATCTGAACATTGCTAGTGATTACTAAGCAAGAAACTCAGTAGATTTTGAAACTGTTAATCAATAATGAATTCATCTAAAACTGGCATACCTTAAGCTCTCTTGTGAAGTAGTCCTCACCTGTTGGTTTAGATATTTCACAATTTACTCTGAAGAATGAGAGGTGGTAATGAAGAATATAATCTTAATTCTGAAAGGAATGCATAGGAGGACAGCAAGAAGAAAACAACTGCCGAAAGCAGCTGAAAAATGATGACTACATTAACTACTAACTGTATAATAGTAGTACTGTTATACTACTAACAGTATAATTATTACTAGCTGTGTTTCAGACAGCTTATTGCTATTTATCCTGCCAAGGATAACTTTAGATGCATATTGTGATTTGTTTCTTTTAATAAATACAATACTCATGAAATGCAAGCTATCCTTTATCTGTTAACTCCAGCATAACAGCTATTTTTCATGTGCTCTAAAATTAAAATTGTTTCCTCAGTAATCCATCTACTTTCAGGTGGCTGTTGTTAGTGTCACTGCTAATGTCGCACCTACCCAGAGAGCTTCTACACAAAATGGCTAAGATATTACCTTCAGAATCATACATATAATCAGGAAAAGATCGTATAACTTACTATTTAGAAAAGTGATTTAAATCTTTCAGAAGTCATTAGCATACATATAGAAGTAGATTTATACATGAAAATTATGAGATTTTTATTTACAACTTCCAAGCCTTTAAGCTTCATGAAAACTGTTTAGCATTAATAGGAATATTTTTCAAACATTTCTATTTCTCTGGATTTCTTCAGGGTTTGACACACTGTTTCAATAGCCAGTGGTAAATTATTATGGGTTTTTCATGTTTGAAAGCTCCATTACAAGATGCTGGTGTCATTGCACAAGGGATCTAGATAGATTACTGCATTAGTACATTGGCACTGGGCTGGTACTTTAATATTAAATAAGGATGGTAATTTTTAGGCAGATTTAGTTACATGCTTAAAATGGGTTTAGGTGTCTGAAGACTCCTACAGGCAACTAGAGTTTTAGAAGTAACTTTGCATGTGGTTCTAAGAGATTTCAGTGGAATTAAGGACCAGATTAAGATCAAGTGTATAATTTCAATCACCTTCATGAAGTTAGGCCAAGGTAGCTATGCACTTTAAAAAATGTCACTATCCACTTACATACATCTCTAAGTGTTTAAGTACCTGGTAGGTTTGGCCTTTAGTTACTGAGTCATAATTTGAAGGAAGAAATATCCAAGATTTCCTTTCATTTGGAGACTACTATTTAATCTGTAAGTTAAAAGAAAGGTCCTCTAAGACAGAACTTTACACACCTAAGTTTCTTCCCATTGCAGCCCTATGAAGCTCATCTGCCTACCACTGACACATGAAATTGTACAAAAACAGTGTCTTTGAAACACTCTCGTATGTGCCTCTTGACAGTTTACTTTCTTTTCTCCCTTCTCAAATGCCCCAAAGACAACAATACAAACCTGTGGTAATGAAATTACATTCAAAAGGACTCTCTTAATCTTTAGTGGTAAACCACCATATTGTGTTCATTCCCTAGATGAGTAGTCATAGCTGATAGCCTTCTAATTTCCTTTCCTTTCCTTTCCTTTCCTTTCCTTTCCTTTCCTTTCCTTTCCTTTCCTTTCCTTTCCTTTCCTTTCCTTTCCTTTCCTTTCCTTTCCTTTCCTTTCCTTTCCTTTCCTTTCCTTTCCTTTCCTTTCCTTTCCTTTCCTTTCCTTTCCTTTCCTTTCCTTTCCTTTCCTTTCCTTTCCTTTCCTTTCCTTTCCTTTCCTTTCCTTTCCTTTCCTTTCCTTTCCTTTCCTTTCCTTTCCTTCTTTGTTGGTGTTGTTGTTGCTGTTGTTGTTGTTGTCTTGTTTCTTTCTTTCTTTCTTTGTTGTGGTTTGGCTAGGTTTGGTGGATTTTTTGGGATGCATGTTTCTCATTTGTTTGTTTGTTTTGATTATTTTTTACCAGGAGTTTTGTTTAAATACACACATACACTCTGTTCTCAACAAGTGCTAAGAAGGAAAATCTTCACCCAAATGTTTCTTTATGGACTTCTTCAAAGCATTATTGTGTATATCTGTTTGGAAGTGTATCAACCTCATGATTTTATTATACAGCAAGAAAAAACTCTGGTGATTAGGATAAATACTTTGTTTCTTTCTTAAAATGCTGCTTTTAGGTACCTAATACTCACAGCTCACTGTGGGAAACTGAAGGTCTGAAAAGTACACAGCCTCAGTCTTCTTTTCCAATGGATCACATGAACAGAATCCTCTATATAAACACTGAAATACCAGAAATGTCTCTGCTGAAGGAGTTTATCCATCCTGAGTTTTACAGTGTCTGTCTGACTGGTTTTTCAAAGAGATTTGCAGATAGAAGGAAAACAGAAGTATTTTGATGCCAGGTTTCTCAAAACACCAGTCAAAACAGTAAAGATATATGTGAAATGAATCAGAATATAAAAGGTTCCTAACTTTTCCATTTTTACTTTTTCCTCTTTTCTTTCCTCGTTCTTTGGCAAATCTCTGTCTCCTGAGTAGATCAAGTGTCAGATTCCTCAGTGTACATGAGAGGAAAATCTGAAATTTTCCACATAGAAGCGAGTTTCTTCAGCATGAAAATTATATTTATGTGATACAGTTGGCTTCTCCATCACTGTGACTTTGAGAGAAGCCTGATTTTTGTTTTGTTTTGTTTCTTTGTTTGTTTGTTGTACAATGCAGCTCTTGCCAGAGGTCTCTATTTTCCCTAATTAGCAGAGAGGCAAACTTTCAGGATAGCCCAAAACAGTCTAAATCTGTGAAGGGATGTCAACTGTGTCTAAGAAAGGGGAAAGTATTAGAAGGAGATAAAGAAGTTCACTGAGGAAACACTCTTTTTTGTCATTCAGGATTGTCTGCTTAAAAAATGTTAGCCTGCACTGTGGTTGCACACAGTGGGGTGCTTTGTAATTGTATTGAGCTGAAACCAGAGCCAAAGGAGTTGTCTAGAGCTCATGAAAAAATAAATGGTCTTTGACTTAAAAAGTAAGGAGAAGGACTTCAAACTCCATGGCTACAGACAGGTGATGAGTGATTGTTCTCTTGTGAGAACATGTAGGTTGGTTTATTTAGACTCAGAGAGTGTGAACCAGGAGAGGCACGAACAATGTAAGAGTTGGGAAGTTGCCTGGCTGATGGCCTGTCCCCCTATTCAAAATAAAAAGGCACAAGAATCATGCTCCACTGCCTAACAGCTGATGAGTGAAGGACTTCAGGGTGAACTCAGGTGAAGACATGAGGTGAAGATTAGTCTCATGCATTATGATGTCATATTTTGAAATATCATGACATTGAAATGTCATAGTTTGAAAATACAGCCTTCTGTGATTCTAATTTCCACAGGTAACATAATTTAATAAATATTCATTGATTAACGTTCGTATGCAAAATATTTTCTGTAAATATTTTCTCATGTATTTTTCTATTTTGGGCCTAAGAAATGTACTCACAATTAAATAATCTTTTAATTATTGTAGTTAAAATTATAGCTACATATATAATTAATCCAAATAGTGTTCACTATCTAGTGGCATAGGGATAAAAAATATTTGTTTGATTGAGTCCTGTTTCTACTTTATGTTGATTAGAATATTCAAGTCACAGCTAGGCAAAAGACAAAGTTTGTCATCCATTATAAAAGACGTAAAAGATGTGTTTTTTTTTTTTTTTGTTGTTTTTTGTTTTTTGTTTTTTGTTTTTTTTTAACACTCTTAAAAGAAAAGAGGGCCATTCATTGAAAATAACAGGACTAGAATCTAGGACACAGCAATTACTGTGCTGAAAGAGCACTGAGGTGGATGAAATGCTTTGCCTCCATGTAAGCAAGTAGTGAAAGGACAAACAGAAACAAATGTCTGGGTAGAGGCAAGGTCTGAATAAACTTCAAAGTTTCCCAGTTCTATAAATATCTTTGAAGAAAACTTGATCTTCACAAAAACAATTCATTTTAATGCTGCTTAGTACAGATGTTCTACACTTTTTATGCATTCTCTTTGTAGAAATTAAAATAAATGTGGAGGCTGTATATCCTGGTGAACCAGAGATATTTTTGTGATTAAAATATGTATCTATTATCTGCGAAAATTTTTCCAATCATCTGGAGTGCTTTCTCATCCACAGATCCACTAAGTCAAAGCACACTTGCTCAATATTAGCACTCTTGACTATCTTGGTCTAAAACAAGAATTTTTAGCATGAAAAGAAAAAAAGAAAAAAAAAAGAACCAAAGAATCAGCTTTAATATATGGTCTGTATTCACCTCTTCTATTAAGATTCCTCTGATTTTATTGTTAAGAATGCATACAAAGAGATTATGATGTAGAGATATTTACAGAATGTTTACAAGCTAAAACTACTACCTGTGAAATCAAACCCCACTCATATAGCAAATTATAATTGATACTGGCATAATTCATTTATTTTAGGCTACAACAAAGGATGACATCCAGTTCTCTTAACTGCTGTGACTACTGCACAGAGGTATACTTTGCTGTGTATTTACCTAAACTTCCAACTGCTTGTTCTTTTCTTATGGAATAATTTGGATTTCTATTTTTCATCAAGTTTATTGCATATTATATCTTCCAAACATTTAGTCTCATTGTAGAGTTTTCCATGACAATGAATCTGAAAATGCTGATAGCCTGCTACAGTATATTGACTTTTTAAGTGTTCTGTATTTTGACTGTAGATACTTTCCAGTTCAGTGTATGTCACTGAAAGTATACACGGAACAGTAAGGATGTACAGCAGAGCATATACCTAAGTGGAATATATAATCAAAAGAAAAGATTTTCTTTGAAGATATCATGTGTTAAGCACTGGAGAGGTAACAGAATTGGTCAGGCATAATATTTTGCTTCAGATTCATAAACAGTGGAGCTGAAATTGCGCTGTGCATGCATGTCATGGCTTTGGCTAGGACAGAGTTAATTTTCTTCATAGAGGTTAATATGATGCTGAGTTTGGGATTTTTCATTAAAACAGTAGTGATAACACTTTTAGTTGATTTTAGTTGTTGCAGAGCAGTGCTTACACTAAGTCAAGAATTTTTCTGCTCCTCTTGCTTCCCCGCCAGCTAGGATCCTGGGGGTGCACCAGGAACTGGGGGTGTTGAACAGCCAGGACAGCTGGCCCAGATAGACCCACACCATGTGGCATCATGTTCAGCAATGACAGCTGAGATAAGAAAAAAAGCTTGGGGGGCAGGGTTAGGGGTTGAGAGTGGCATTCAGAGTGATGGTGTTTGTCTTCCCAAGAAGCCATTCCACGTGCTGAGTCCTGCTTTCCTGCAAGTGGCTAAACACCTGCCTTCTGTGGGAAGTGGCAAATGGGTTCCTGGTTTGGCTTTGCTTGTGTACACAGCTTTTACTTTGCCTGGTGAACTGTCCTTATCTCAACCCACAAGTTCTAGCACTTTCACCTCTCTGACTCTCTCCCCCATCCCACCTGGGGACAATGAGCGACTGGCTGTGTGTGGCTGAGCTGCCCACAGGGGTTAAACATCAACAATGCACGTGTGTATCTGCACTCACAGGAAACACACTTACAAACTGTGAAGACTTCAGAACTGTGTTTCATTATGCAGCCATCCTTTCAGCTAGCAAATTGCAGCAGTGCAGGGGAGCCTTTCAGTCCAACAAAATGCAACTCCTTTTTCCTCAAAAATTCCCTTCTTTAGACAGTGACTACTCCATATTGCACAGAAACAACATACCTTACTGTAGTACAGATGTGCCTGCAGTTTTCCTCTGCTGGCCACAGTCCCCAAGGTATCTGTGTTACATTAGGGAAAATGGCAGGCAGTATCCAGTCTGGGAGAAATATTTATTCTGCTTAAAGGAACTTCAGTAACTGTTGAGAGCTAGGCACTGCCTTGCTAGCTTGCCCACAAGCTGGTGATACATAAATCATTTTAGTCCCTGGCATACTAGAAAGATCATAGCAAGTAAAGATCAAGCAATACTTTTTATTCATGGATAGGTGCCCTATATTTTGAATTAGGAGTGGAATGTTGAGAGCCTGATGGGACTGAAAACATTCAGAATTCTGGACAATTACCAGTTCCTTAAAAATACGACGGAAGATGAAGCTAGATGGACATCTTGGAGGACAATCGCTACATAAGCACCAGCTGTTCCATATTAGAATTACAAGATTTAGGGCTTTAAATAGATTTCAATAATTGCTCTAACTAACTTTTTATAATGATGTTTACATCTGTCATTATTAGAAGTACCAAAATTTACTTTTTCCCAGGGAACTCATTAAAAATTATTTTGTTTTGTTTTCTTTTCTCTGTCATTTATATCTAATAAGAATGTTTAATTAAAAAAAAAAAAAAATCTCCCTTTCTTATCTTGGAGAAGAAATAGACTTTCTGTAACCAGACATTCATCAGAATCACTAGCCTCATTGTTTATTTGTTAGTTTACAAGGCTTTGCATTAATTGGGAAAAAAAGAAAAAAAAAAAAAGTTTTAATTACATTTTAGAAGTTCTACTAAAGAAGGTTGTTTTCAAAAGTACCACTTCTTCTGACCTTCATCTCAAAACAAGCCAGAAGGAGGCTGAGTCTGCTAATGTTCTTATTTAAGCAGCTTTACTCTTTTGGTACATGAAACTTTGTATTTTCTGTCTTCTTGAATGCAAAGGAGCGGAAGGGCACATTTCTGTTTTAAATAATATTAGAATCCCAGCTTTTCCCACTGGTACAGACACTTGAAGCTACTAAGTACTTCAGACAGCATAAAGACATATCTTCTGGCCATATTAGCATCACTAGTATTTAATCCTTTTATATATTATTTTATTTGAAAGTCTGATGTATTTCCTAGTAATATTATTGGTTTATTGAAGTGTAAAAAATTTACATGATTTTTTGTTTGTTTGTTTGTTTTTGTTTGTTTTGATTTGTTTTGTTTTCTCATGACATGCAAGGTCACAGCTATTGTGATTTGGAGACACACTTCAGTCCAACGTCAGATTATTATTGTCACAAACATTTGTACACAACCAGAACATAACATTATCAAGATGACTGTAAAATTATCATTCATGGCTATTCTTGATAACAAAAACCAACCAGACTATAAAGAAAGAATAGCAAATTCATACAAAGTGCAATGTGGTCACAGAAAATCTCCTCAAGGTATTTTACTGAGCTTTTATCTAGTCTGAGACAGAAGATACTATAAAGTAAAAACATTTTCTTTTTCTTGCCTTCTTGCTTCCAGTCTACATGGAATTAAATTCTGTATAAAAGATCAGATTTTGCCAGCAAAGTGTACAGAGAAAGGAGAAAAGACTCCTTGGGAAACAAACAAAAAAAGCACCAACAACAACAGCAAAAACAAACTGCATTTTCTGGCAATTAAAGAGTCATCTATACTGAAGATTTTGTTCTGTGATGCTCTTTAATGCTCTTCTTCTTTTACTCTTCCATCTGGTACTTATACTTCTAAACAAATCTTTGTCCTCCTTTTGTTTCAGAAGACCTTTGCCTCTTCTCTCTGTTGCCATTCAGCCTGCTAGCTGAATCTCTTTGACACTGAAGCATCCATAAACCATCCATAAGATTCCTGATTATTTAGGAATTAGCATTTATATAGTACTATTACAATTATTTTTGGCTAAATTTAACTGTGCATAATGACTATGATGATGATGTTGGGGGAAAAATAAAAATTAACAAAAAAAAAATCCATTCCTTATATTTAATCTGGTGTAGATGTGCATAACACAAGTGTATGCTAATTGTATTTGTTTTCTAGGTATAGTAAGAATGTAAAGTGGATGTTCATCTTGTGATGCAGTTTTGCAGTTTTAACAATTTACCTTTTTTAAAGAATTCTGTTTTCAGGATCCTCCTTCACAGATGCTCTCTAGCTTATGGTTCTCACATTCAGCACTAAAGTATGTATTTTTTGTGGAAGTGCACATTAAAGTTTGTGCAAACAGTTATTATGTTCCTGGTGTTTCCATATTTCTATCTTCTCTTATTTATGCTAGAACGGCAACAGAGACACAACCTTGCTTTCTGGATTTGGTCTCATTTATATACATTCTCTCTGGTGAAACAGCAGAGCTAATGTTAGCATTTATCAGAATTTTTCAGCTGCCTTGGAGCTCTGTTAATTAGATCTCTTCTAGGCTGTGTGGAAAGTTTGCGCAATCAATAATATGAACTGTGGTAGTTTATATTCTCTCTTTTTATTTTCCATAACAGCTCATTTAACAACTGAAGGTGATCTGCTGGGGAAAATCCTGATTAATGGTATCTCTGTTCCGTTAGAAAAGTGGAGCATGGTCCAGCATAGAATGAACTGCTTAAGAAGAAAGGGAAGGGAAAGGAAGGGAAGGGAAAGGAAGGGAAGGGAAGGGAAGGGAAGGGAAGGGAAGGGAAGGGAAGGGAAGGGAAGGGAAGGGAAGGGAAGGGAAGGGAAGGGAAGGGAAGGGAAGGGAAGGGAAGGGAAGGGAAGGGAAGGGAAGGGAAGGGAAGGGAAGGGAAGGGAAGGGAAGGGAAGGGAAGGGAAGGGAAGGGAAGGGAAGGGAAGGGAAGGGAAGGGAAGGGAAGGGAAGGGAAGGGAAGGGAAGGCAAGGCAAGGCAAGGCAAGGCAAGGCAAGGCAAGGCAAGGCAAGGCAAGGCAAGGCAAGGCAAGGCAAGGCAAGGCAAGGCAAGGCAAGGCTAAATAAAAAGATAATGCACTATCTCAAACTTTGGAGTTGATTTTATTTGGAGAAGCTACTGTGTGCCATGTTCTTAAAGAACATTATAGATTGAAAGAGGGAAGGAGAGAGGGAGAGAGAGAGAGAGAGAGAGATGTAGATAACATCTACATATATGTAGATTACATACATATTACATACTTTTATACATGTATATACGTCCTTAGTAGTGGGACTCATGCCTCATGCCTCTTACCTCTCAGCTACTTACTCCAGTTCTCAGGAAGGCTAGCAGTAGGAAAGAGTAGGGAGGTGAAGATTTATGCTAAATTTTCTTGAAAGCCAGTGCTCAACAAGTTGAAGGGATTTAACACAGAAACTTATGCTGTCAATTGTTTATTTGAAAATTGAGCTCTGACCCCCAGAGAAATAGATGTCTTTTTAGGTATGTTTGCAGTGACTGATGATGGATCAGTGGTCCATGCCCCAAGCATGAATCTTGTGTTTTCCAATACATTTATTTTGTTCTTCCTTCTAGTTATCTTATCTCTAAGACTTTCAACTTACTGGCTGAAGTAACAACTGACATGCAAACTAATTTGCTCATACTAGTGGAGGAAGTATTTGTTTACTCTGTTTATGCACACCTTGAAGCCTAACTGTTTGACTTACTGAACATGGCATTTGAATACTGGAAAGAGTAAAGCATCTGTAAATGTAAATCAGAAAATCTTATAGACTTGGCAGGAGGGAGGGGCTGTGTGATCTAGTAATTTACGTGGATCTGTGATAATTGTAGTCAGTGATAATGTTGTTTTAGCATATCCTGAAGTCTTATGTCCAGATGACTGACCAAAGATGACTTGTCTTTTACTCCCCCTTTATTGCGTTTGCTAATTTCTGTAATTTTGGGAGAAATATCTACAGTTTGGCTGTTTTATGTGTCCATCCTTTACCCCAGGTAAGATAATTGAGGTATATTACCTATGATCAGTTTTTCCTAGTGCCAATGTCTTATGCTGCTATGAAATTGGACTTCCTTAGAAGAATGTAGAACGTATATAGTATGTCAAGATCCTACTTCTTTGAATGGATTTATACATCTACTTAATTAACATGTCTAAGGAGTCCCATTGATTCTACAAAGAAGTTCTTCATATGATTGCAAACGTATTTTCTCCAGAATGGTGGCGGGATCAGGCTCACTTGAAGTCTCTTTCCTATTACCTGTAGTGTGCATACATGTGTAGTCTCTAAATATGAAATATCTAATTATTTATTTATGTTAATTTAAATAATTAATTTTCGCTATATCACATATAATCGGTCAAAGCTCTGAGGACAAACCCCAAGTAACAGTGAAGTCTGAACTCAAATGTTGCCTTCTTTCTCTTGCCCCTCTCTCTTAGTGTTATGCTGAAATGGTCTTTCTGCACAAACAAGCATATCAGTTTTTCTAGCTAAAACATAAAACATGCAAGGTGAAACAGAGCAACTCATTGATTATTCCCAGTGTAGTTCTGAGAACTGTGTTGTTCAATGTAGGAACTCCTGTGTTAACTTTAATAGATACCAGTCTTTTTGAGGCAGAGTAGCATTGTCATCATGACATCAATACATACTGAGACACCCTCTCCTGGATATGCCCTCAAACTCCCTTGGAAATTTTTACTTAAATGGCTCTCTGGGAGTTAATTTCAGCTTACAAGTCACAAGGAAGTAACTTGCTAGCTTTCCTTTATGGTAAATATCTCTGCTAGGTACTTGCAGCCATCCACTGAGCTGGTGGCAAAGGTTAAATGTCTTTTTATGACTAACTTCATTAGGACTAGTCAGTGAAAATAAGCAGCTCTGCTGTCCTTTAAGTATGACTTTCCAGTGTGGGAGCAGTGTTCAGCCCAGTGCAGAGAGAAGGAAAGCTGCTATCATAGATTTTCAGTGAAGTCCCTGCTAGCATTTTTGACACCACACCTGTGCCTGTAAGCAAGCACAACTAAATGTGTCTTGCTGTGGTCTAGTTAAGGCTGACCTTTCTGAGCAAATCAAAGGCTGAATGATGTTGACAGCTGTAAACACAATATGAATCAGATGACCTTTGCAAAGAGAAAATGCGAGGTCAAACTGAAGTTAACTGAAGTCAATGCTATGACCTACCTTTGACTTTTATGAACAAAAATTATTCTTCTAGCTGCAACAACAACAACAACAAAAATATCTCTTGAGTTTTGTATCAGACAGGAAAGGCCACAGTTAGTGGACAGTTTATGACAAGCAGTCTCAACTAAGACACAACTGTTCAAAATCATCTCACCATTTCTTTAACTCCATGCTTAAGTAGCAGTAAGAACAAAAATATTTTCATTGTATGATATACCTATATGATGTATGATTTATCACCAGACCATCATTTTTTTGCTTAAAATTATGCAGATCTACAGTGCAACCAATTCTAGCATTGACACAGACACTAGGACCTGCATCCTTTTTGCACCAAATCCTGTCTTTCTTTAGGTTAAACTGGCAACAGATAAAGTCTTAGAAGTACATGAGAGCCTTGGAGATGTTGATCAATCTTTGAGGACTGTTAAACCCATATTTCTTTTAAATTATTCCAGAGAGCTTGTTTTTCACAAATCTGAATGCAAGACAGCCTTTGTTTTGCTACACCCACTTCCAGATCCAGTTTGTACAAAACACCAAAAATGGATGAAGGAGCATGTACTGAGGTATTCTGAGAAGACACCAGCTGTTTTGTGGTTTTGCTCTTACTTTTTTACTCTCTGGTCCATTTTTCCTCTGTATTAAAACCATATCATTTCCCCCTTAGCTCAGCACTGGCTATATGGCAACACTGTATATTGTCCTAGGACTTAAGTGTACTAATAATTTCCAATTGATATGCCAGGGTTTAGTAATGAGTTCTCCTCAGTAGCATCTCAATTACTTGTGGTTTGATTTTGTAGGGATTGAACAATAGCAGGTTGGATTTCTTAGGTACAGCAGTTTGCCCCTGTGGATAGTGCTGATCTGACCAAATTTCAGCTATGTGAAAGGAAGTTAACTAGGTGGATATATTCCCAGTTGCATCACTGGTAAATTTCAAGATCCTATTCATCCCAGCCTGAGATAAAACTGTTACGGGAGATGCTAATCTTAGCGATAATCTCCAGACACCAACACAAAATCTCAAGCTTTAGTATGGCTCAGAGTATCTCATGACCCTGGACATGGTCCAGAACAGCAACAGCTACAGGTCTGCAGTATCTCTGCAAATCAACATTAAGATGTACATCCCTCAATCTCTTTTCAGAAATTATACTCCATCAGAAAGTTTGTCTGACAATTTCTCCTCCTGATGCACCTATCTTCAAGTAACATATGACAGTTTAAGCAACATTCAACTTCATGTTTTTGGCAATCATAAAATAAAAACACACACATATATATATAAAAAAAAAAAAAAAGAGTCCGATAAATCTTTTCTCAAAGCACAGAATAAGGGCTAAATCAGATTTGCCCAGTTATGGTCTCATTTCTCTAACAACAGTGATTTCAAGTGTCAAACAATAAAAAGTGGCAAAGAGAAAAAGGTTTGCAATACGGTTTGCTATATGGTGTCTACAATAATGCAGAACTGCTTCAGTTGATTTATAAAATTGCACTTACAGACAGAGAACAGACTGAGTGGGAGATCCTTTATTTCTGTCAGTATAAAGAAGAGTTGTATTAATATATTAAAAAAAAATATTCAGCAAGGTGTAGTGGAAATTTTTACGAAAATGTTTCCATTTTTACCAAATTTTATTTTAAAACACTAGTGACAACTGACAAGTAAAATATTTTTAGATTAGCAAATATGTTTTCCAGAAGATTAAAGGGAAAAAGTAAATGAATACCCAGAGGAGATTTCAGCTACAGACGAGGAAAAAATATCAACCAGTGAAATCTTGCATATGCACTTGGAATAAAAGCAGAGCAATAAACACGTTAGGAGTAGCTTCTAGTCATATGTAGAGAGGAGACCTTTCAGTTGGTTCAACAGAAAGAACAATGATTTATTTGGGCTTACTCTCTCAAAATGTTGGGTATGGACATAATGTCCATCCAAGAAAGCTTTCTGCTTAAACATCATTTGTTCTGGATAGATATTTTAAGTCAATATATTTTAACATCAAAACACAGTAAAAAAAAAAATAATAATAAAAATAAATAAATAGGAGAGCAGTCACTTATAGAAAAAGACTTGAATATGTTAGCTTACACACAAATGCCTGACAAATGGTATTGAAAATTACTAAATGCAAAAATTAGATTCTTCCAATACAATTTTGGTCATTTACTTGAAAATAAAAGAAAGAAGTTTTGTTAAACTGTGGTTTTTCTGTGTCTGGAAAAGACAGTTCTGGAAATAGAATCAAGGAAGTGATTTGCAGTGTCTGGTACATCTGAAGCACTGTGGTGCTGAAAAGGGACTTGCAGAGAAGTATGTGTATAATCCTGGAGCGTGTTAGCCTACCTGTGATCTGCACAAGGTGTGTGGAGGGTGGGTCTGCACTAGGACAGTGGATTATTATGCGTTGTGCAACTTTTATATTCATGAAAAAAAAAATATATAAAATAAAAAATGTGAGACACTAGAGAGCATCTACCCATCATGCCATGAATCTATGCAGATGTATCAAAGCGGCCTGACTTCATGAGCTCACTGCCTCATGTCTGCAAACTAACTCTGCTGGGAAGCACAGTGAATTAACATGGTCCAATGTAACTGAAATACTCCCAACATACAGATTGCCATGAGTATCTTTTTGTGACTGTTTCAAAAATATATACCCTAGAAATACCAGAAAGTCATACTCTGGTGGAAGAGATGATGCCGTATGTTCAGATGAAGTTTCATGTGCAATGAGACACCACATCAAGAGCATCAGACGACAGCACAACAAAAATGCTAACAGGAGTAGGACACCACACAACAACATTTCTCAATATTATGATTTATTTAGGAAAACATACTTCCAGTAAGTTGCTTTTTTGTATTTACTCTTGAGCTATTTTTCTGTTAGAACTAGTTTAGAAATCACATACTGGCTACAAAATCAGCAGACAGAAGGTCACCGACTCTTGCAAAAACTTGTAATGTAAATGACCCTCTTAAATGACTTTTCCCTTGATGCTGACAGCTAACATAGTACAGACCAAACTAATAAAACTGCTATGATATACCACACGCATCTCTAGCAACTGACATTTCAGACAATTTTTTTTTTTTTTTTTTTTTGATAAGCAGACGACTTGTAATTTAGATGGAATGTCTCCTTCCATAGAATGACAGAATAGCTTGGTTTGGAAGGGACCTTAAAAATCACCTAGCTCCACCACCCCTGCCACAGACAGGGATGCCACCCACTACTAGGTCAGGTTGGCCAAGTCCCCATCAAGCCTGGCCTTGAACACTTCCAGGGATGTAACATCCACAGCTTCTTTTTGGGGCATCCATAACTTCTCTTTCCTATCAGCTCTCTTGCAAATGATCCTTCACTACAACTGATTCATCATCTGTTGTCACTCATGTATGCTTTTCTTTAGATTTTACTAGGATTTACTTCAAAATTTAAGCCTGCATAATAAGGCTGGGGGACAAATATAAAATTATTTACCTAAGAAGTATTCCCCCCTTAGTCACTTTTCTACATTAGGTGTAGTTGTTATTTACCAATGAAAGAAATAATCTCAATGACCTATTTATTTTTATCTAGAATACTACCTGGTATAACCTCAGTTATCTTTCAGAACAATCTGGTAATGTTTCTTTCATTTTCCTATTTTTTTGTGCTTGAAGTATGAAGATGCCAAACTGGAGCACAGGGCAATGAGTAAGACCCATCTTGACACTCCTAGCAGACAGACAGGTAGGTGTTCCAGTAATTCCATAATTTCTATGGCTGTAACACCACCTCCTCTTCCCTCCTATACCTCCTCCCCTCCCCCCCACAAAAAAAAAAAAAAAAAAAAAAAAAAAGTTTTTTAGCACCCAAATATTGTGAGAAATTGACTAAGCTGGAAGAAAAAATGTAACAGAATTATCAAACCCCACAGAGGTAATCAAGCTCTGTTTTGATTTCTATCTCTGCAGTTTACTGAGGTACTTCCCTTGAAAGCCAGGTCACTTACCTGTAGATTCCTGATGGCCTGTCTACCCGTCTACGTGAAATATTCAGTTTATGTTATCAGCAGGTGGGAAAGTCATGAAGTATAAGCTTTGCTTGTGGGTTTTCCCCACGTAGTTCTGTAGCATCAGCCCTCAGGTTACTTCAGATCTCTAAATCATCTATGTCATCATCAGGGTGTGATCAGTCTCTTCCCTCTAGACTCACCTGCTGTTTGTGTTCCTTTCCTTCAGAAGCTCAATGCCCCAAGATGTTGCACTGCAGCTCACAAGAAAGAACAGAGAGCAAGACAGGTTATTTTGTTTCTCAAATTACACTGTATAAAAGCTTAAAAAGTCACTGGAGAATGGTTCTTGGTAGTGCTCCTGACCTTCAAAATATACAGCTTTTTCTGAAGCCTGTAAAGTCACTGAATGCCTCTGCAGTAAATTCATACTAAATCTTAATTACAGCTCTCATTTTCTTTCAGGGTTATTGGCCTGGAGACCTTGAAAGCCAGCAAGGCATATCTACCTAGCTTAAAGAATGTTATTTTTTTTTTAGAAGACAGGATGCTTTGCTATGTTTATTGATGCTCTGCTCTGACACTATGTAAAGCACTTATTCTTTGCAAAGTCATGTAACATATGTAACATAAAATAAGTCACCATCTATATTTGTCAGGCCATATAGTTAATTGTCTCATTTCAAGGCCAACATATAGAGAGAGTGACATCACTGCTACCTGATTTTCAGGATATTACTTGCAAGTTAAATGAACATCCTAGAGACAAAGTGTATGCTGGACTTTCAAGGCAGCATCATGCTTGCTATCATAGCTTCATTTTGGCAACAAGAAAGTTAAAGTTTTTCATGTTCTTTTTGGTTGTTTGTGTGAATGTGCAAAAGTCTGTGTTTGTGGAAATGTCTTTTTTTTAGTTCTGAGTTTGTGAGGAAAAATGAGCTAGATGATCAGCTCTGTGTTTTGGCCATATGAACTTATGTCATTGTCTGTATGGTTATCTATTTATCTACCTATTTATTTTATATGCTTTTATCTATAGATATATAGATAGCTAGAGATAGGTAAGTAGACAGATAGATAGATATGTACATACATACACGCAGATTCTCCCATATGGATGGCTTTCATGGCATTAGAGCGATCTCTCAATCTGTCTGTCTGTCTGTCTATCAATATAGAAGGCATTGTAGAAAACATACCAGGATCTTGGTTCTGAAGCACAGACATGAAGTTTAGTAAGGGTCAGGTTCTTTCTCTGAACATCATCCTCAGCAGTTTTAAGACTAAATGAATCTGAGCCTTTCACTCTCCCATCATCACCAGGGTGCCACAAGACATCATCTGAAACCATATAGTGGTAGAGGACAGAAAATTTCTCCTCCCTCACCCTTAAAATTTTAAGTGTAGTGGTGAAGAAGAAAGAGTGTTCAATCACTCTTGGAGCGAAAAGGTTAGATAGCAGACTCAGTATGTCCAAGAGTAAATGTGGGAAGACAACTGATTTTCTTTATTGAACAGATTAGAAATTGTCTAACAGTAACCTTTTTTTTTTTTTTTTTCCCAGACATTTTTTTTTCATTTGCTTCATTTATTGTATCTTCAAAAACTGTTCACAGACAGCTAATATGATAAAGAAATCCTGTTTTCAAAAAATAACAATGAGTCTTCCTTGGCTTTATATACAGATAAGTTCAAGTATACAGATACGTATATCTTATATACAGATAAGATCTAAGTTTGCTATTGCTTTGTTCTCATGCAAAATGGGTTTTGTAAATCTGAACTTAGATGATAAGGGGTGGTAAGACACATATGACTTAAGCTAGTGGACCTCAGAGAGTGAATGGATAAATATAATCTATTGTTTGTAAAGCTCATTAATATTTAACATAATGTAAGTCATAGACAAGATTAGAGGAAAAAAAAAAAAAAAAAAAAAAGGAAGAACAAACTTAATTTTATACAGTATTCAACTTTCCTTCTAGAGACAGAAGTCTCTAGACTTCAACTTTCCTTTAGAGACTGGGCCTTCAGTTCTCTAAAAAGAAGACAGACGTATCACCTGCTGAGCTCAAAGGAACATTTGGTCTGAAATAGCCAGTCCTCAGTTAAGTTTACAGAAAGTAAGATCAGGGTCAAAAGCCACTGCCCACCAGTAAGCCCAGCAAGAAGTGGATTTCAGCCCTTTAGATTTTGAACATATTTGGATTTTCCTTGTGAGAAACATATATCATGCTTGTAAACTACCTGCTCAAAAACCTAAGCGTCAGAGGTGTCCAAAGTTTTCATATATCTGATTCTGCCTGTATCCCCACAGGTGTAAATAGGACTGGTCTACACCATTACCGATGTCATCATCAAAGAATTAAGCCCCTAAACTGCAATACAACTAGAACTTCAAAATGCTTTTGTTTGTTTGTTTAATTATGTTTTAGATTTCATATACATCCCATGAGTATTTCCATTAAGATTTTCCCTATTCTCATAGTAAGTAATTTCAAGAAAGATTTCAAATTCCTCTCTGCAACAGGATGTGCAATAACTGGAAGGTTCTATCAAAGTTCAAGGTATTTAAATAATCATAACTCTTATAATTATATTATAGTATACATATACATGTATATTTAAATAATTATAACTCCTATGCTGGGAGTAAGTAGTGGAAAAAAAAAAAAAAAAAAAGACAAGCAACATTTGACGGTATACTCCTCACTGATTACTATTATAAACATAAGACAAAACCTTCCCATTAAAATGCAATCACTTGGTTTATTTTTTGGTCATTTTAGACCCAAGTTCTCCTATGGGTTACAGTGATGTTAATTTAAACTAAATCCCATATGAGTGCATTTAATATAAATTCACACAAATGTAATTGAAGGTGAAGTTTACCTGGCCAAGCAGATTTGTTTGGCCTCTGACGTCTGGCTGCCTCCCCAGATCCTTCATGAGGTGTGATCTGACTGGCAAAATCCCATATAAAGACTGTCAAGAATATAAATAAATCCTGCGAAAGAGATGGTTCTTTACCGGTTATATATGCCAGTACTTCAGGTTTGCATCCAACTTGGAGAAAAGCCTAGTATCTTCCAGTTTGTCTTCCAATGGCAAAATATGTTCTTCCCCAAATACTTCAATTCATCTGAGTGAGTTCCATGACAATGTACATTTTAGTTTTTTTTTTTTCTGTGCTGTTATAGGATCATCTCAACTCTAGGAGTAATAACCTTTACAAACTAGAAATTTGATTTCAGCTCAGAGAAAGGGATAAGGAAAGCAATTCAACTTACTGGAGAATATTTCAAAAAACAATAATAAAAAGGACAATAAGTTCATTAAGTTCATGGGTGAATTCACCTGCTGCTGTTCCTCCACGCCAGCTAAAAGGGAACACATAAGGGATTTATATATAAAATATGAAACTATTATTTTCCCAGAAGCCTTAAATTGTATAGACTCTGACATTGACCACAACTAGGTTTTCTGGCTCCTGGAAAACAGTTTAGAGCAGTTCCATCTCTCTTGATTTTCCACACTGTATCACCAAATCTGTCAATTCACATCACCAGATACTGTTAATGAGATTAATAGGTATATGTACCTCGAACAAAGGAAGCATCCATAAAAGCTGCCTGCTTCATGGTTGTGCTATCTTCCTTTGCACCAGTACTTCTCCACCCACCAAATATATTACAGTGCTGAACTCAACCTCCCTTTTTTCTTGTGTTGCAGGTCCTGCCAAAAGACAACAAGCACAGTGTTGAAATATCTTATAAAGCACTTATGACTTTTGTTTTCATTTGTTTTGTTTTACTTCAGGGCAGTATCCAAGAACAGCAAGATACTTCTCTAAGAAGGAATGTACTTTTCAACATGAGAAATACCGAGCTATTAAGTAGGAATGCCATTGCCATTTGAGGTTTAAAAATAAATAAATAATAAATTATATATTGAAGTCATTACAGTAATTTTTGTAAAAGATGGTGTGTATTTAAATGTCAATTACAGTTTAACCACCTGAAGTACCTTGGATAGTTTAAAGACTTACCGCGTTTCCCAGCCTTAAGCTATTTGAAATTCAGGGTTATTTTTCTCATTACAGTACATGTATATATAGGGTGGCCGTTGTGTGGCTGTTTACCTCTAAAAAACATCTAAAAAATAATTCTCTGGTAGCCTGGAAAATAAAAATAAAATTGTTACTTGTACAGCTATCTTTATGGAAGAGAGATTATGAGCTTAATTTACTGTCTCTCCTGCAGAGAGTTCTTTAACCCATTTTGCCTAACTAATTGGGCAAGGGAGGTGATACTCCCTCTCTACTCTGCCCTGGTCAGGCCTCACCTGGAATGCCATATCCAGTTCTGGGCTCCCTGGTACAAAAAAGACAGGGATCTCCTGGAAAGAGTCTGGCGAAGGGCCACAAAGATGATACGGGGCCTGAAGCACCTTCTCTATGAGGAAAGGCTGAGAGACCTGGGTCTGTTCAGCCTGGAGAAAAGAAGACCGAGAGGGGATCTCATCAATGTGTGTAAATACCTGAGGTGTGGGAGACAGAGGGATTTGGCCAACCTCTTTTCAGTTGTTTGGGGGGACAGGACAAGGAGTAATGGCCACAAGATAGAGCACAGGAAGTTCCGCACCAACAAGCGAAAGAACTTTTTCACGGTGAGGGTGACGGAGCATTGGAACAGGCTGCCCAGGGAGGTTGTGGAGTCTCCTTCTCTGGAGATATGTAATGTCCATCTGGACACCTACCTTGGCAGCCTGCTCTAAGGAACCTGCTTTGGCAGGGGGGTTTGACCCAATGATTTTTCAAGGTCCCTTCCAACCCCTTGAATTCTGTGATACTGTGATTAATTCTTGAAAAATCCAAAGGCAGAGATCAGTTGCAAACTTTGTTGTTTCACTCGTAAATATACAAAGAAGAAAAGAAACACATCTTAAACCGTCTCTATTAAGTTCCAGTTACAGAATTCAATTTATTTCACAGTTTTCATGACTGAGAATTTTTACCTTTCATAGGAAAAATATGATCCTCAAGACATCTGATTACTTTCATTCATGCTCTGGTGATTTTCCCAGCAAAATTTGCTGTAAAAATTCACTTGGAAAGATTATTCTCAGGGACAAAAGTACAATTTTCTAAAATCTTCAAACCAAAAGTAAGCTTAAATAATATTCTGCCTTATTTGTAAGCAAAAACTTTTTTTTCAGAAAGTTTCTCATATCGGTATATATAATTTTAATGTTTTAAAGTTTAAAATTAGCATTAGTATATTTATTACAGTACATTTCAGGAATCCTTCAGTAACACAGCAGCAAAATCTTGAAGTACATTTCAGGAATCCTTCAGTAACACAGCAGCAAAATCTTGAAAGCCAAAATAGGAAAGTTTTTTGTGTTTTGTTCTTCATTCTGAAGTCATCCATGCAATATTCCTTTTCCTTTCCTTTGTAAACTTTAAAAACAGTGTTTTCTTCATTGAACTATATGCTGATGAGTACAATTTCATTTATTTACTATGCCTAAAAATTAAAGTCTCCATTCCATAAAGAAAGATGTTGAATGGATTTGGAAGAAATCTGTATAAAACATACAGTTTCAATTTGTTGCATTAGTTACTGTTTGTGTTTCAGTGTGAACTTTGCCCATCTCATCAGAGTAAGTGAACCATACAATGTTCACATTTTGGAATGAACAGAAGAAATGGAGGTACAGAAAAATATATATAAGTCTTTGTCAAACTTAGCTTTCTCTTTATGCAAACTCTTCATCCCATCACAGTTACATTAAACACATTCCACTTCAGTATAAACACTGGAAAATTAAAATTATTAACCTGAAAATACATGTTCTGCATTTTATGAAGTTTCAGGTATGTGATAACAGTAATCCTAGGCCAGTAATACATTCACATCAGTTTCTCTCTCTAGGCACATGACTAACACCACCAAAACAAGTAGAACTACTTGCATATTTAATGTCTTCTTGAATTATCTCCACTGTACTGTAGTCATCTTTCATCATATATTAGCTAAACAAATATGCATATAACCTTAACTCTGTCTAAATTATAATGTTAGCTTGATTTACTGAGAAAAAAAATAAAAAATTTAAAAATAAATAAATAAAAACACCCTTAATTCTTGCATACACAATGAAAGACATAGGATCATTAGTGGAGACACCCATTGATATGAGGTAATATATGAAATGTTTTACCTAAATACCTGTCTCTTTGTTTGATCTCTGAGTTTAATTATTCCACCTACCACAAAACCCAGAAGAAACATCAGGCTCTATAATTTAATAAGTCTCCTGACATATTAACAGTCTAGACATGGAGAAACTACATTAAAAAACATGTACAAGTTATTTCAAGTCAGTTCAAGCTAAATATTAATGTCCCAATGACTTGTATTTGTTTCATAGGTATTCAAATTAAGTAGCTCCAGGATACATGCACAGAACTTCCCTTATCTAATTCAGAGCCACTGAGCTTCCAAAGTGGGCTTTTCAGAGCAAAACTCTTGTACCTCTGCCATTCCAAATTTTGTTGCAGACTCTGTGGAGTTGTCTCATCTATTTTCTCTCCTAGAAAAAATCCCGGAGTTTCTTCTGTCCTGGAGGAAATGCAGATTTTACAGATTCTTTGGATAGGCAACAGAAGATCAGCTGGATTAATTGGCAAAGGGAGACTGCCCAAACCTAAGAGAATCCATGTAAACACAAATAACCTGGAACAGTCTGGGTAGTCTATGATTACTCTATGGATTGGTCTTCATTATGAGTTCTGTTTAACCTTTCAAAATCTACTGCTTTGAGGAACTGAGACAGGATAATGAGGAAGTTGCAGTGTTTTCTGAGTGAAGCTGAACCAGCATGTTCACAGACTGCACGAGAAAAACGTTTCAGGATTCACATGCCTACTGAACCAGTTTATACACGAATACATGACGCATTTTAAAAAATGCATTTACATACCACAGAACTCTGTAATGCTATTAGAAAACACGTTGGAAACAAGGTCTGTGAATGATGCAGTCTCTTGCTTATCCATTCCAAAGCCTGTGCCCTGTGAAAGAAAGAAAGAAAGAAAGAAAGAAAGAAAGAAAGAAAGAAAGAAAGAAAGAAAGAAAGAAAGAAAGAAAGAAAGAAAGAAAGAAAGAAAGAAAGAAAGCTCTGTCTAGAAGCAACAACTCTGTAACGAATGTTTATATTAGTAATAGCTACAGGAACCTAGAAGAGCAGTTCTGGAGACAGATAGCATTTTTACAACATTATCTCATCATGACTTCAGAACTGAAATAAGTACCAGCAATATATGAACAATTTATTGGAGTCCATCATCCTAAATAAAAACACCAAAGAACATGGACCTCCAATAGCCCCATTGCTGGGGGATCCCACAGACTAACCATCTTGCCTTCTGTATCCCGTATTCTGAGCTCTTCCACTCCTGATTCATCTGACTATGTCATATTTATTGATAGTACATGAATCATAGCCTGAGAACAACACATGGAGATATGGTTCTCTATAAGAGAAGGGAACTGTCCCCCATCAGCTGCACGAAAAAAATAATTTGGGAAACAAGTTCTGAATATCATGCTATTCAGAAAATATCACATACAGAAACTGCATAGGCTGTTCTTTTGTAATTCCTTTTTTTTTTTTTTTTTTTGTGGGGGGGGGTAGGAAAATAAGTTACTGAACTTTTATTTTACCTGAGAAGAGTAATGTTGCTAGTTTTTTCCTTATGCCTTGTCTAGTGATGTGTATTCATAGGCAATCATTAATAACTAGGATTAAGAACAATCTGCTTTTGCTTTGGAGAAGTAAACCACAAAGCGAGTCATGCATAAAAACCTTTGCATCTTCCACTAATTTGTGAAAAATAAAAGAGAACCATTCTGTTGTGGTTCAACCCTGGTCAACAGCTCACACACCCGTTTGTAGAAGAAAGTTTGAAGACCCCGTATGCCAGCTACTTCAGAGAATGCTTTCCTCATTATTCTACATAGCAGACCTTCTCTTGAGTGCTTAAATGCATAATGCAATTATGGTCCCTAAACGCCTAAATGCAAACAGAGAGAACAGTGTCAAACATGAATACCTGACAACTAATGCACAAAGTGTGTTCACATCAGCCCATGTGCTCATGTTCCCTACTTCACAAGTTACCATTACCATCACCAAGAAATGCCTGAGTCTATTATATGCTTATGGATCATAATAACTGATCACTCATGGCAGTATAAATAAGTCTGAGAAGCTTGTAATTATTTTTCTTAATTGTTCAAAAAGTATCAAATGCTCATTTAACATTATATATGATAAGCAATATGTATGGCATTGAAAAAATAAAAAAAAAATAAGAAAAAAAAAAAAAAAACTATGTTGAAATCTTGAGAGCAAATGGATTCTTTAACTGTGAGAAACTGCCAAGAATTTTATATGGGCTGTTATATTTGCTTCAAAAGCCAGGAGGAATATCAATTTATCATTTATAAAACAGATGTCACTATTTTAATTTGGTGTTGAAAAAGAGAAGAGAAAAGAGAAGGCGAAGGCGAAGGCGAAGGCGAAGACGAAGGCGAAGGAGAAGGAGAAGGAGAAGGAGAAGGAGAAGGAGAAGGAGAAGGAGAAGGAGAAGGAGAAGGAGAGAGAGAAAGGGAAAGGGAAAAGAGGGAAAGGGAAAAGAGGGAAAGGGAAGGGGAAAGGGAAAGGGAAAGAAGGGAAAGGGAAAGGGAAAGGGAAAGGGAAAGGGAAAGGGAAAGGGAAAGGGAAAGGGAAAGGGAAAGGGAAAGGGAAAGGGAAAGGGAAAGGGAAAGGGAAAGGGAAAGGGAAAGGGAAAGGGAAAGGGAAAGGGAAAGGGAAAGAAGGGAAAGGGAAAGGGAAAGGGAAAGGGAAAGGGAAAGGGAAAGGGAAAGGGAAAGGGAAAGGGAAAGGGAAAGGGAAAGGGAAAGGGAAAGGGAAAGGGAAAGGGAAAGGGAAAGGGAAAGGGAAAGGGAAAGGGAAAGGGAAAGGGAAAGGGAAAGGGAAAGGGAAAGGGAAAGAGAGAAAAAGAAAGAAAGAAAGAAAGAAAGAAAGAAAGAAAGAAAGAAAGAAAGAAAGAAAGAAAGAAAGAAAGAAAGAAAGAAAGAAAGAAAGAAAGAAAGAAAGAAAGAAAGAAAGAAAGAAAGAAAGAAAGAAAGAAAGAAAAAGAAAGAAAAAGAAAGAAGTGAAGAAAGAAAGAAAACGAACATGGGAAACTTGTTTTTTCCTTTTTTTTTTCTTTTATTTTTCATTCTTTAAGTAACATTAGTAGGATATTCTGTTAAAAATATTTTAAAGCTTTACAGGTCTGAGATCCTCATTTTTCTATATTAGATTTGCGGTGTAACTATAAGGAAAACTTGACTCCAATTTTCCATGAATAAGACATGAAAGGAAGCTTACTTGCAGTAGTCCTGTATTATAAACCTAATTTGCTGGAACCATTAAACTTTAGTTACCATGGCTTTGGTACTGTTCTCTTCTGTAGGATATAGGCATAAAACCAGTATTCCCATTTTTTGTAAATTATAAAGCCCATGATCCTGTATAACAGGTACCCAAACAAAGCAAAATAAATGAAAGGTTATGAAAAATGAAGAGCATAAGACAAGTTCTTTAGAAAGCAAGAAAGAGAATGAATATTAGAAAGAACTATTAACTGCAAGTCTGAATCCCTTACCTGTATAAATCTAGGTTTAATGAGTGTTAGGTTCACCTTTAAAGTTGCACACTGTCTGCATTTTCACCCTGTTCTAACTACTTTCTCTGCTTTTGGAAGACTGACAATTTGGGCAAAACAAAATCAAAAATCTGTTTGGCAGTGGCACAATGCAAACTGTCTGAAGTTGCTTAGGCATATCTATATGAGATGACGATCCTCCAAGATCACCAGGAGGAAAAGTCTTCCAGAAGCTTCTGCTGAAAGTAAACCTTACTTGGTAAAACGTGCATCAACACCATGGGGTACATTTCCATGCTCCCAGAGGCAGCTCTTTACCATGCACTCACTTCCCTCCTTCCCTCCCTGACTCTGCAGAGCTTTTCTGTTGTCACACAGATGTCCAGCAGGATGCTCTGGAGAGGGGAAACCAGTAGAGGGGAAACAGACCCCACACATTACTTAGCAGCAAGACGAGGCACAAGGCTACTCAGAAAGGTGCAGTCATTTGAGGGACAAGAGAAAGAACTGACCAGAAGTGAGTCATCTTGGGTCAGTTAAAGTTTTAGCATGATTTTGAGCAGGAAATCTCAGAGAAGCAGAGCTGTAGGCCAAACCTTAATTGTGAAGAAAGACAAGTAGAGATCTAATCCTAATTATATAATGGGAACCCTTTTTAATGACCCTCCCATATGTTGCTGCATAGATTGTCTATTATTAAGTAAATGTGCTCCCTGGGATTTGATCTCAAAAACACCAGGTAGCTATTTACTAATGAAGAGCAGGCATACAGTCAAAATTACTAAAGTCAGGTCACATAAGGTAAAAGCCATTATCACTGTGCTGTTTAGGCAACAGTGAAGTGAAGTGAAGTGAAGTGAAGTGAAGTGAAGTGAAGTGAAGTGAAGTGAAGTGAAGTGAAGTGAAGTGAAGTGAAGTGAAGTGAAGTGAAGTGAAGTGAAAACCAGTGCTATTTTTTTATATCCTTGGAGGGAATGTGCACAGAGAACCTACTTGGAGTCATGCATAGTAGAACATAGCTGTTGCAGGGTCAGAGTAGTGGAATACAAGTACCATCGACTTCTGAAAAGCATGTCACTGCTCCTTCAGCATTGAAGAGGGTTATCTGATCATTAACACTGTTCCAGTTTTGCTGTGCAACCATCATATGGGGTCATGTACAAGCTTGTTTTGCTGCATATGGTTTAAAGAAGTGTGACTAAAGCCATAATTCCCTGGTAAGGTATAATCTGCAAAGTGCAGCCCCACTTCCCAACTAGTGGATACATAATGACTACTGAGCCAACTGAGCTGTTTGCTCAGTAATCATTGGAAGACAATGAATTGAAGGCAGCTCAGACTTCAGAACTGCATATCTGATGTCATCAATAGAACTTAACTTACTGCCAGATGATGAAGTGAGATGAGGTCAAACACAAGTCTTCATTTTCATCAGAGATCTTGTGAAGTCAATACTGTTGTTCTTTCAGAGAGACTCTTCCAAATTAACCAATACCAGAAGTTTCTGAAGATACTCAAGCAGCTCATTTTGGTTGTGGCTGCATTTGAATTCAGCTACCCTCCAACCTGCAGCTTGCAATCCCATCAATCTCCTCATATCAGAGCCCTGCAAATGTTCCTGGTTCCTTGCAGAGGCTGTTTGCTTTGCTAATGTACATCAAATATGGAGCCAGCATTTCAGGTCAAACAAAAACCTATGTAGCTTCCTAGGGAGTCACTGTCAGTAGAACAGGTGCTCCAGAGCACAAGTCACACAGTGACCTCCTTTAGTCAGCAGATTCAGCCCAGGACCATGACTCAAGTCAAACATTCCCCTGCATTCCCAGCTGTTCAACAGTAGTCATTTAGACAAAGAAAAAACTCAAAGACTTCTCAGACAGGACAGTGGTTTTCAGAGCAAAGCTTGTAACAACAGCAGCCTGCCTCTTCCCTCCCTTATGTAACAGAGAGCTGAGTAGGACCTACTGGGGCAGCGAAAGAAAGAAGGAACAGTTATGTCTTTTCCCATCCCAAGAGAACTTCTATACCTTTCCCACCCCTACAGCCCACACAAATCCCTCTGGATATTCCCAGTCTTCAATTAGCCACATGTGCCCTGTATTTTTTCCCCAGCTTTTCTCCCTTGAAGAACATATTGTCTCACCATCTTTGGAGGAGATGTAGCAGTGTGTTATAGGCAAAACAAAAATTCAAGTATTGGTAGATTATATACCTTGCAGTGTAAATTATAAATATGTAAACCAGCTTTAAATGAACTGGCTTGGATTTTTAGGTAATAATACTGTTTTTTTTTTTGACTACCAATAGGGTAAAGCTTTTCTTGGGTAATGCTAGTTCTGCTTTGCAGACTATACCGCAGCAAAAATATAACCTCTGTGCAATTTCCCAGACAGCATTTGCAACTTTCCTTTCCATATTATACTGCTACTAATGTCTAGCCTATTCCTACCGCAAAGGAGGTATCATTTCAGAACAATAGAATAATAACACAATGTTGATGACAGCACAAGAAATATCCTTACTGAGAACAAAATACCTACTTTACTGAAGTCATTCTTGTTCCAAGTCTGGAGGAATTGAAAATGAAAAAATCTTGCCCATGATGGACACTGCATATATTAGCAAACTATAGACTTCTTTGGTGATCCTTGGGCTATGAAAACATCATTACTGTCTAAGTTATAGGACAGTGTTTGAAACTTCAGTAAACACCTGGTCTGACTTTGACAGCTGGAGGTGGATCCTCTAAACAGTTTCTCTGCATTAAGTCACTAGTTCTAATTGTCTGTGTTCTTTCTGTATCTCCCTCTACATACAGGAACCAAAGAGGAAGAAATAACAGCGTTAACAAGTTCAGAAGAGCAAGAGAGTTGGGTGATGGCAGCTATCTGGACAAATTGCTCTCTGTGGAAGGCATTAGCAGACAAAGAGGATGAGGAAAAGCAGAAAGTGCTGTTGGCAGAAACATCTCGTGCAGACCAGATTCTGTGTTTCATACCCTGGGCTGAATTCAGGGCTTCTTGGTCTGCCTCAGCCTCCTGCTGGTGCTGCTGCTGCCAGCAATGAACACTGTATGGTGGTTTTACCCAGCTGGGCAGCTGAGCTCCAGCACAACTGCTCTCATTTTACCTCACACCCCTAAAGGGGAAGAAAATACAATAGAAAGGGTTCAAAGGTTGAGATAAGGACAGGAAGATCACTCAACAGTTATTGTCATGGGCAAAACAAAGTCAGCATAAGAGAGATTAATGTAATTTATTACTTATTACTAACAAGCTAAAGCAGTGATAGAGACAAAAACAAACAAACAAAAAACTAAAAACACCTTCCTCTACTATCTCCAGCATCCTCCCTTAGCAGCACAGGGGAACGGGGAACGAGGGCTGTGGTCTGTGCCTGATACTTCTCTCCCACTGCCTCACGGTCACTCTCTGACCCTGCTCCCCGTGGGGTCCCTCCCACGGGATGCCGTCCTTCCCAAACTGAGCCTGCAGGGGCTGCCCACAGGCAGCAGCTCTTCAAGAACTGCTTCCACATGGCTCCATACCACAGAGTCCATTCATCCCCCAGGAGCAAACTGCTCCAGCACGGGTCACCCACAGGTGGGCAGCAGCTCCCCCCAGACCTCCTGCTCCTGCGTAGGCTCCTCTCCACAGGCTGCAGCTCCGGCCTGGGGCCTGCTCCTGTGGGGGCTCTCCATGGGGCACAGCCTCCTCCAGGCCACATCCACCTGCTCCACCAGGGGCTCCTCCACCCATGGGGGGGCTGCAGCGTGGAGATCTGCTCCATGTGGGACCCATGGGCTACAGGGGGACAGCCTGCTCCACCAGGGGCCTCTCCACAGGCAGCAGGTGAACTGCTGCTGCGTGCATGCACCTTCTTCTTCTGCCTTCTACCCTTCTTCACTGATCTTGTTGTCTGCAAAGCTATCTCTTTCTCACAGTTTCCCACTCCACCCTCACAGCTGCTGTTGTGCAGTGTTTTTTCCTTTCTTAAATCTGCTCTCCCAGAGGCCCAAACAACATTACTCACTGGCTCAGCCCTGGCCAGTGGTGGGTCCCTTTGGAGCCATCTCGAGCTGGCTCTGATCTAATGTCTGCCAGGCTCTTCTCACAGAGGCCACCCCTGCAGCACCTGCTATGAAAACCGTGCCACATAAACCGTCACCTGCAGGTCCACCAATTGCACGGATGTTCAGCAATAGTACAGTATCTTAACATAATTTCCCTATCCTCATCAAAAAATTTCTTCATCCACTAGGTTCCCACACCATTAGCAGGGAGACATCTACCACTAGAAATCTCTACAGCAACCTGTCATGTCAAGTAAGCAGCCTACCAAATCTCCTGGGAAATATATGGTTGTTTCTTTAATAGAGCCTCTCGCACAGAAGAGGCCCCTGTGTTAGACATATTTTGTCATCACTTAGATGTAGAAGGAAAGATGGGTAGGGTAAAGCTTGTTGAAGTATATTTCATCATTTATTTGCTGGCTGTTGTCCTCCTGTCCTGTTCACAGTGCTTCACAGAACAAGCTAAACAATGCTTAAATGTTGTCACTACATTGGCTGTTATCCTAAAGCAGTATGAAGGAAATTTAAAACATTAAGAAGGAAGTCTTTGAGCTCCATTATGCCAAAAAGCTAACTTCACAAGCCCCAATCCCATATTTTACCATATGGAATACAGGAAACAGAATCTTCTCACAACTGTTACTGTGGCTCCATCCATCCATCCTGAGTCCAGCCCCTGAGTCCAGCTGACAATGGCAGCAAATACATATAATTTTATTTATATATATATATATACACACATATACATATATATACATATATATGCATATATATACATATACATATACATATACATATACATACATATATATATATATATATATATATATATTTACTATTTAGGGGGACTTTAAGCCATATCTTTTGGCCAGTTGAAATTTCCTGCTCCTTCTGTAGTATATGCTGAATACCAGTCCCAGCTGTGCTTAAATGTTTTTTCATTCAAAGATTACACTGCAGGGCTGTGAAGGGTCATTATTTTCCAATTTTATTTTCATTATTGTTTAAAAGAGATCCTTGATGTCCTCACAAAGGGAGATATAGATTATAAAGACATAACATTTGGAAAAAAAAAAAAAAAAAAAAAAAGCTTTTACCTCACCACACAGTCTAACCTGCTTGGAAGTTACATTGTTCCTTTATAAAATATCTGGCGTTACTTAGGGAAAATCTGTGGGGAAAAAATGAAAAAGAAGAAAAGAATAAGGGAAAAGGTGTTCTTCTGCTATTCTAATTCTCCCAGTAAAGTAACATCAACATTTATAAAAGATGAGCTATTAATGGCATGCTGATAATATTGCATTCATGTGGAAATGTTAGTTACATTTTTCATGTAGAATGCTCAAATTTGCCAGTGGGAGTTAAAGCTGGCAAACTCTCCCTGTAGAGGTGTCTGTAATTTGAGAGACAGCAGCCACTAGTCTGCCTGTTTTGCCCCAGCATTCCCCGTGTTGTCCCCTTGCAGAGCACCCAGCATGTAGCACCGTGCTGACAACACTCTGACCCAAAGGTAAGCTCAGCATAGTCAGTACCACTGTCCTGGCTGTGTCATGAGTTTTGCTATCTACAGCCTACTTGGTAGGACTGTTATTAACTACCTCAATACCCTGACCTTTTTATATTTTTATTATTATTCTTTTTTTTATGTAGTTCATGCAGCCAAAATGACAGAAAAAGTTTCTGCCTAGCAGTTTCATGAAAGTGTGTAAAGAGTGACCATAACGTCACAAGCCCATTAGAGCATTGTCTTGCTCTAATTATCAGCTTGTGGAAGAGCTAGTATGAGATACAAAGCTACCGGTAACTGGATTTAATCACAACACATAGACAGTAACAACATCATCATTCCATTAACAAAACATAAATTACAGATGTAGTAATTTACAACATAGTGATCAGGTCTTCACTGTTCCAATAACAAATAACTTCAATCAACTTCCAATAACTTCACATCACTGTTCCAATAACAAATACCAGTCACTTGTATTACTTTCTTTTTAATATGCAAGGCCAGCAATATGTTTTTTTGTGGCTTGGCTCTGATATGGTAATTAAATAATAAAGTAAATTACCTAATGTGTGACACGTATTCTACATCTCACAACAATTAAATTGCTCCTAATGTACAGGCCAGAGGATACTTATTGCAGTTTATTTATTTGTGTGGGTTTCATATGAAATAGCGGTTATGTTCCAGTGATGCTGCACTGATACACTAAAATTATGTTAAATATGCTCACTATGCAATCTCCATCACCATACAATTTCTATGCATACATATACAAAATAAAAATAATAAAAAAGGCTATCAACATCTTATACTAAAACAAGTCTGCTCCTACTAGAAGAGAATCTAATTCAGATTTATGCAATAATTTCTGAGTTTGTCACCATGTCTCCCTGTGCACAGAAGCATTGCACTTCGTGCATGAATGTAACTGAAATATCAGTAATAAAAGAGCTTTGCTCTTTGTGCAGCCCCCTCACTTCCAGCTGGAGAACATGCCTTTTTCTCCAGTACCTCTTCACCCACGCAGCACAATATTGTTGGGGAAGGTCAGAAGAAACTGAGATGCTCCACAGCACTTTCATCTTTGCAGTAATTGGTTTTGAATTTAAATGATTTCTTTTGATATTTAGTTCTCTAACTGCATCCTGCAGAAAGCTTTGCAGTTTCTAATTTAGTTTAGTTCATCCACTTAACTTTCATTTTGCTTTGGTTCTACAGTCTCCAACATAGTACTCAAATGCCCATTCTTCTGACAATGTATTTCAGAAGCTTGTTTGCATTTTTATGTGTAAACAAATATGCAGTAGCTGAAGCTTTTTTGTTTTTCTTGTAGCAATGGAGATTTTGCAAGTCAGTGGAGGTAATACCAGCACAAACACTCCCAGCTGGCACAGAGGACACTGGCTAGCAAGTAACTTGTCAACTTGCTAGCAGTAAAATATATCTTCTGCTAAACAGATCTGCTAACAAATATTTTAGAAAAAGGATCATTTAAATACAGATTTTTCCCTGTTTGTTCAACTTAAAATTATTGAAAGATTTGATAATTATGTGATTTCTACCAAGTTTAAGAGATGTCTCCAACAGTGTTGTCTGAAATAATGATGGCATACTTGAGATGGCATACTTGAGATGCAAATCCAAGCACACTTCTCCATTCTTTTCTCTCTCAAACAGAGCTTTTTTTTCCTTTTTTTTTTTTGTTTTTGTTTTTGTTTTCTTACTTTTTAAGCAAAAAAAAAATAGTATCAGGAAAATATTTAATGATTTTAAGTGAAACCAGTCGCTACACTTCATTATGCTAGTCTGCAACCAAAAAATTCATATTCTTAGGGTCATCAGTGGGTTGCGAAGTCACCAATGGGAAAAGACATGATACATAATAGATCAGTAAAAATACAATTCATTGTTGCTATAGTGACAAGACAAACAGAAACAAGGCACTGGGAAACACTTTCAGAGAGAGATTTCTGTCCAAAGTACACAGGAGGTTATTTGACATCTGTTTTAACAGTGGGGCACTCTGGGTGAGATGGGAGCCTGAGTAGCCACTTCTCACAGCAGTCACAGAACAAACAACTTACTACAACCAACCAACTCAATGTCACAATCAACAGCTTCAGGCAGCTTGAGCTATGAGGTCTGTGCAAAATCAAGAGCTGGTGAAGAGTTAGCTTAGCTTTTGGTATGCAGAAAGGAAGAAAGGGGAGCTGAGATGGAGTCCCACAATGGTTTGCCTCACAGACACAGTGATTGATCTGGTGTAAACAGATCAGTTTAACCAATGTAACCAGTGATGTCATTTTGTCTAGTTTGAAATAAATCCATCTTATGGTGAAAACAGTATTCAAGCCAAATTTCCCATGTATGTCTTACTACCTGACTGATCACCAAGGAGTTTGTAACAAATATATAATACTGAGTGGGTTTTGTTGTTGTTGAAAATAAATAAATAAAATAAATAAATAAAAACATAGTTATGAAATTCATTATCATTTTGCCCAGTAAAGTCAGACTGAAATTAAATTGTTATTTTATTGTAAGTAAATTATTTTACTTTGCATTTATTTGTACTTGTTTCTGCACTTTTAGAAGATTATTTCTGGTGTCCTTTCCTTACTCTGGCATGGCTGTCAATATAAGATTATTGAGACTAACTAGATGTCAGTTACACCTGACTTTCATTTTCAGAAAACTTGATTTAAACAGAAAAACAAAACAAAACAAACAACAACAACAACAACAAAAAAAACGTATATCAAGCTGGCTCAAAGACAAACAAACAAACAGAAAACCAAAACTGAAACAAAATAACATCAGCAAAACCGCACAAGCAGCTAGAAAACTCATAACAGAATCATAGAATATCCCAAGTTGGAAGGGAGCTATAAGGATCATCAAGTCCTACTCCTGGCACTGCACAGGTCTACCCAAAAGTTTAGACCATGTGGCTAAGTGCACAGTCCAATTGCTTTTTAAAATTCAGACAGGCTTGGTACAGTGACTATGTCCCTGGGGACCCTGTTCCAGTGTGCAACCACCCTCTCGGTGAAGAACCTCTTCCTGATGTCAAGCCTGAACTTCCCCTGCCTCAGCTTAACACCATTCTTGTGGGTCCTATCACTGGTGTTTACAGATAATAGGTCACTTACCTCTCCACTCCCCCTCGTGAGGAAGTTGTAGACCATAATGAGGTCCCCCCTCAGCATCCTCTTCTCCAGACTGAACAGGCCCAGTGACCTCAGCCGCTCCTCACACGTCTTCACCTCTAGGTCCTTCACCACCTTTGTTGCCCTCCTCTGGACACTCTCCAACAGTTTAATGTCCTTTTTGTACTGTGGTGCCCAGAACTACACACACTACTCGAGATGAGGCCGCACCAGCACAGAGTAGAGTGGGACAATCACCTCCCTCAAATGATTAGCGATGCCATACTTCATGCACCCCAGGATATGGTGGGCCCTCCTGGCTGCTGAGCCCTCCTGGCTGCTGAGGCACATTGCTGGCTCATATTCAACTTGTTGTCAACCACAACCCACAGATCCCTCTCCGCGGGGCTGCTCTCCAGCGTCTTGTCGCTCAGTCTGTACGTATTGCCAGGGTTGCTCCATCCCAGGTGCAGGACCTGGCACTTGCTCTTGTTAAACTTAATGCGGTTGGTGATCACCCAACTCTCCAGTCTGTCCAGGGTAAGATAGTGAGAGTATGCTGGACTAGGAAGTTTTCCCTGTAAATCATTGTCCCTGATGTAGGGAGCATAAAAAGTTTTGGATGCATGCTAAGGAGGTTTTCCCACCTAGCAAAGAAACACCCTAATTAAGATACTTACTCCTCACAGATCTTCCTATTCCTGTATGTGTTATTTGATTTTTCAAAAGTGTGAGAAGCTGCTTTGAGAAGACAAATTGCAAGTAAACTCAACTGAAGTGTAAAAACTGCACACGAAATGCAATGGTGTTGATGAAGAAGATATATGTGAACTTTTCTGAAATTGCATAAAAATCTGAAAACTGCTCTTTCTCCTTTTATCTCCGTAAAATTGCTGTTCTAATGTTTCATGGCCAACTATTATTAAGAAAAAGTGAAGCAAAAGATCATCCTACTATTATATTAATTTGTTTATTTCTAATCAGTGATAATAGAAAAAACATTATTAAAAAATATAACATTTAAAAAAATGTTTAAAACATTAATTTCAGGACATGTTCTAGTCATGGTGATTGGTCAATGCTTCATAATACTTTCCAAACATCTTTAAAATTCAGGCCAAGTAGCTTGAAAATAATGCTTTATCTATCAGACTTCTTCAAAAATTTAGAGTGATAGAGAGCACCTGTAAATGTGAATAGGAGAAAAAAATCTGGCATTCTGCTCTTCAAGCTCAAAGCAGGTTAGGGTGCCAAACAGACCCATAAAAATGAATGGCATGGTATATACTCTCTGTCACACACACCAGCTGTGGGAAAAACAATCCTTTGTATATGTTACATGCCATTGGTCTGGTAGCAGCACACACAGGGTGGAGAAAAGATATCCACTCCCTGTCAGTGAGTGCAGCTGATGCAAGTGAATTTGCTCCATTCAGTTAGCTTCCAGTTCTTTCACATGAGGATAGATATAGTGCATTATTTCATCCATTCACACCCTCACTGGACTAATGAATGTATTCTGTGGAGCAATGCTCGCCATACTCCCTGGTTAAAAGCCATTGGAGAGCTTTTGTCCCTTGGAGCCTCAAGAGCGTTCATAATATTTGTGATGGAAAAAACATATCCAAACTAACCCCAACACTGATCTAATTCAAGTATTTTGTGATTCAGTAGACACGTAACAGTAGAAATTCTAAAGCCCTATGAATTCAACAGACCATTGTGGTTTTAAAGTATTTACTTCAGTGCACAAATAAATAGGGAAGTCAGAGTTGAGGCTTTAAATAATTTTTCAAGACAAAGAAAATAATCTGTTCTAGAGTATGCAAATACCCAAAGACCAAAACACAACTTTCCTTTCCATGTCAAGTCCACTGCAATATTTTCTCGCATGAGAGAAAAAAGAAATATTTAGACTGGATTCAGCTGCTGATAATCCTTAACACAAGCAACTGTGTTGTATTCATTTCATAGGCAAGGTCAGAGGTTAAATGGAATGTATTAACAAACTGCTTAGGACTTGACCTGATTTTTTTTTTTATGTAGAAAGTCATGTTTTAATGGAGTAACTCTGTCTTCACTAGATAAAATTATGAAAAAAAAAAAAAAAAAAAAAGGTTTGATTTTACTTTCATTTGTATCGCTTAACCATCCCTCTCTTGTTTTGCTCTCCATCATTTGTTTCCAAAAAGCTTGTTTCCAATGACAAATTATCTGATGTACATGTAGTAAATTCTGCCATAAGAGCACAGTATTAAGCACTATATTGCCCATGGATTTTTTTTTTTGTTGTTGTTCAAAACCTTACAAGCAAATTTTTCAGTTTTGGTAACTGTAGATTATTTTGTGGAATGTTTGTTAGGTTTCTGTAGTAAATCTGATTAAGTCTAAAGTGGACTGCATGCACAAAAATGAAAAGAAAACCAAAACCAAACAGAAAAACTCATGTGAGAAATTCAAACCCAACAATTACCTTGATTCCATTTATTCTATTCACCAACTTCATTTGACACATAGTCAGTTTTTCAGTCCAAACCATATATCCTATTTTTTTCTTCCATCAATGCTTTTTTTTTTTTCTGAGCACTTTTTTTTTTTTTAACCAAGCCATTGTCATACTAATGAAAGCTGCTAAATCTTCCTGCAGTACCTTTTGCAAATGTTCTTTTTTTAAAAAAAACAAACAAACAAACAAACAAAAAACCATTTTTCATAAAATTATCAAGTCAGAGATTCATAAAGACCTATGAAATTTACAAGCAACTGCTGCTGTAAAATCTTAAAGATAAACTCTTTCATTTTAGTTTATTTGCATTCATCACAGTAGAAATCCAGATTTTCCACATGGGTTTCCGTGAAATTACTTTTGGATCTATCACCAACTTAATAGCATTTAGACTGTATTTAAGTGATGGTGGTACTGAAATACCCTATGTAGTCACCAAAATCCAGTTCTTTCCTGAACTCGTAGCCTGCATGAATGAAAAGAAAGGGAAGAGTACAAGATACGGTAGAGTGAAAGGTCCATCTAGTCTCACTGTTAAACTGTTGTGCCCATTTTCAGAAATAGCTGTAGTGAAAAAAAATAATGAGTTTTCCACTTAAAACTTGCTTCTGCCCTAAAACACTGGCAGTATTGCAGGTCCCATGTGTATATTTCACACATAAGCATGACCCATCAACACATAGTCTAAATTAAGAAGATGCCAACAACATTCAGAATCTTTCATTGTCCTTACTTGGTCTGTATGGTCTGAAGGAATAGTAATAATAATAATAAAGTCCTTGTCCAAAGTAGTGTGATCATATTACAAACAATTATGCTCTCCAATGAATTATTTTCTGCTTGAGAAAAAGTTTTCCCTTTGATTTACAGATTATTCCCAAGATTTTACAACATCTGCATTTAGTATACAAATCTATGGGCATATTTGCCCTCTTTTCCTTCTTTGCATTAAAATCTGTTCTCATGCTTATGCTAGCTGTTGCATCATAATTCAAAAGGGTTGGGCACACAGTGTTGCAGGCATATTGTGTATACCTCCAGTGCATTCTTCCACCTAAATTGCTTGCTGACACCAGCATCTCTCAGCAAGCAGCAAAAGACCAATAGGTATTCCTGTGTTGCATCCCATGCACAGTAATGGGAGTTGAAGAGTCTGTACAACTGGACTCCAGATGAAGATAAATTCCCCATTACTTTGTGACACTAGTGACATCCTACATTCCTGAATGTAGGAATGAAAATGAGATTTCTCTTTCAGATTTTGAGCTAAAAAAAAAAAAAAAACCACAAAGGAGTTTTTGAAAGCTGTATAAATGAATCATACAGAGGAGAGGTTTAGCTACTCAAACATAGTCCATTTCTGTCTAATAAGAACGTACAGCATTGTACCTTGGCAACTAAAGGTCTTAGGTGACTTGCCAATTTAGGAATGTGTAGCAAAGATGTCTTTTTGGAATAAGACTGGGAAAGACATGACTATGCCCATTTCCATGATGACAAGAAACTTAAAGAATTATTTCAGAGAATCTCTGAGATCATGGTATTTGATACATGCAAGCTTTTCTGCAAAGTTATTTTCATTTTTCCCACTGCTTTCAGATATGCTCTTGCATTAAAAAGACTATAACTTCTTTTGCAAGACCAAAGCCATTATACCTACCTGAAGCAGAACTCAAGAGAAGGGGAACACAGGAGTGTCCCAGATTAATGTATTAAGAATTAATAGCACTGTCTTCACACTGCTGAAGTGTAGAAGTAGTCTTCATGTTTCAATTTAACATAAGAACTGGAATAAAATTCCAGGGAAATAAAATTCGACAGCCGAATATACAAAGATACACAGAAAATCTAACAACATGAAGAACTCAGATAAAGTATTTCAGAGTATTGGTCCAACGTCTTAAGCACAAGCCCATCACCTATTAAATATATCCATTTGATTACAGGTAATAAGAAACAGCTATTTTTCTCTTTACATAAATATTTATATACCAAATATTTTCTGTTTTTCTGAACAAGACAGAAAAGAAAAGAAAAGAAAAGAAAAGAAAAGAAAAGAAAAGAAAAGAAAAGAAAAGAAAAGAAAAGAAAAGAAAAGAAAAGAAAAGAAAAGAAAAGAAAAGAAAAGAAAAGAAAAGAAAAGAAAAGAAAAGAAAAGAAAAGAAAAGAAAAGAAAAGAAAAGAAAAGAAAAGAAAAGAAAAGAAAAGAAAAGAAAACTTACAAACTCAGAAATTTGATTTCTTATATAATTTACAGATTTGAAGTAGCATATTCTGTAAAGAATGGGAACATAAATGACAATTTTAGCTAGTGTTAACATTTTTTTTCTCCACCTACTGCCCTTTTTTACCTTATCTTGATTGTGGTACTTGATGTCTTGACTTTTGATCACTCACAGATTTTTTTAAAAATTCTAAAAATAGGTTAGTAGCTTCTTATTTCGCATTGTATAGAAGGGTTTAAGAGAGCCTTACCGGAACAACTGAAGAGTTAAGTTCATTTTTAATGAACATAACTAAAGCTTATACTAAAGTTTATTCTAAAGCTTATACTAAAGTTTATTCTATTTCTAAAGTCTCTTTCAAATAATTCCTCCTTCCCTCCCTCCCTCCTTCCCTTCTTTGTCTTTTCTTTGTCTTTTTTTTTCTTTTCTTTCTTTCTTTCTTTCTTTCTCTCTCTCTCTCTCTCTCTCTCTCTCCTTTCCTTCTTGCTTTTCTTATTTCATTCTTTCCTTCTTTCCTACTTTCTTGGACATCAATGGATAACAATATTGATATGAAACATTACACACTCATTATACATTTTCATATTCTGACTTATTTATGGCTCTATTTTCTCTGTGGTAACTGAGAATATTCCACATATTCCATTCCACTGATTTTAGTTTTGTCAGTTCCCATTCTACCTTTCAGGGACTCAAAGTAATGCAGTGAAAAATAGAACTAAATATTTATCATTAAATATTTTTAAATTTATTCAATATATGGAACCCTGACTCCAATATGCTGAAAGTATTCTTATGCACCCATGCACCAAAGGTTACCATCTCTCTTATAAACAAATTTCCAGAAACTTCAATGCTGGTTTAAATTAAAAAATGTGTAACAGAGAAGTGTTACTAAATATAAACTAGAACTAATCACTTAAAGCATCAGCTAATATTTCAGAAAACTCCAGTAAAATAAAAGAGGTTAACAATTTTGTTTTCAGTGGCCATTAAATTTAGAGCAGAGTAAAAGTTCTGACACATGTTCTCTCAAAGTGAGACCATCTTTTGCAGTGCATCTACTTTATCACTGTGTGTTACCAATTAATAGCTGCCTAAAATCAATAGAACAGTGCACAAACATTAAGACACTTAGAAGCTGTTGTATTTTGCAGCCAAAAGTTTATTCAAGCCAAAAATCTAACACTATGCTTTTTGAATATATTTTTAAGTTACCATTGCCCGAGAGATGGCCATTTTTTGTTGTTATTTTTGAACACATATGGTGATCTCAGCTCTTGGCTCAAAGGTTTCTGCATGCTTTTGTAAGCTTGTACACAAAGGCCTTTGTGTTTTAAAACAGATGCCCAAGGGACTGTGTCATTGTCTCTGGAGGCTGGGCCAGAGAAAAACAGATGCCTGTAGTGAGACTGACATCCTGGTGATGTGTGAAAGCTGGGTCCTGGCTCTTCTGGGAGGCTCTGGGGAGTGTCTCCCCATGAGCCACAGACCCTCTGGTGAGTTCACACAAAGGCTGTCTCAGCTGCCAAGAACAAGTCAAGCAGGTTCATCACCAAGGCCTGCTTTACATGCCCTTTACAAACCAGCAATACCGGAGACTATCAAGTAGAGCAAATCATGGGAAGTAGAGTAATATGGACAAGTTAGACCTCTTCTCCCTTACTGTTTCAGCAAAGGGAAAGCCATTCATCTGCTTCAGATAAAAACCTCACATCCAGGCAAGATGAACTGCCACTAGATGGACAAATAAAAGAGGGGTCAAACACTGCCAAGGAAGTATTCTGGAACAGCCAAAAGGGAGAGTTCCTCTGGAGATGTTTCAGTATCACATTATTGCTTTTATCATAAGTTGCCACTTGCATCTAGAGATGTTTATTGAGACCTGTCCAGTGAAATGGTCTAAGATGTTTGTTTTCAGGATGACAGAAGAAAGGTGGTCATAACCAGTTTTGAGAACTGCCATGGCACTCACACTGTTTCTGCTTCCTTCCAGCACATCATAATTTACATTAGGTGGAAATGTGCTCCTCTGGTAAGTTTTCACCTACATCTCCAGTTTTACCAGAATAAAGCTGAATCTGCCTTTTCAACATTTGGTCACATGAGTAATGCCTGTGTCATAAACAGGACCATTAACACAGAGAAGCATTACTCGTGCATACAAGATATACAGGATTAGTTCTTTACGTGACAATACCATGGAAACTCCAGTTCAGAGTTGCCCAGATAAGCATACTAAAAAAGCAGTAGATAAATAGCTGATAGAAAAATAAGAAATAGCATAGGGGGCAGGGGAGAAGAGGGAGAGAAGGGGAGAGAGGGGGCACAATACAATACCCACTGTTTGAGCTACAGTTAGGAGGAAGAGCTATACTTGCTGTTCATGATCCTCACCGTCTTCCAGATATTTGACACCCTCCTCAAACCAAATATGCACTGAATCCATACTAAATAAACAGTTAGGACATGAAAGACAGTAAACATTGGTCAACAGTGGTTACATGTAGGTACAATTTCTACTAGCCTCAGTGAAAAATGAGCATTGTAGTCACCACTGCTTATCTTTATGACTTACCATTGCAACAGACACAGTTGATCCTCTTTTCCATTTTCTTGAAATTTCCCTTCCATCTTCATTAAAATAGACTAATTCTCTCCTCACACTGATGAAAACCTCTTTTGATACTCTATTTGTGGGAACAGTAAGAGCCTAGAACTCATTTTCCCTGCAGAATTAAGTTGTTAGGATTCTTTCTTTCTACTTTCAAACACACTTTATCCCATTTAAGTAATTGGACATGGACCTATAACATAAACACATTTAAGCAGTGTTTTGTCACAAACATTTAAAGCTTTGCAGGGTAACATTTTAATGTATAGGCCAAACACAAGGTTCTTTTCCTTTATCTTATTTCCTCTGTTTCATACCCCAAGCAAGCATCCTCAGACATGTCCTAAACCTAGGAGATGCCTGCACTTCTCCAGCCAGCATCCATTTGGTCACCACGGAGTAGTCATAAATTATGAGTTTCATAATTGCTAACAATATCGTCTTATCACTACTTCCAATACTGGACAGGAATATTTATTTGGACTAGCATATAAAATAATCATCCATTCTACCATTTGTATCATGGTGCAATGTGGTAATTCTTATGCAATTTTACCCAGTAATCATGAGCTGAACCATGACTTAGAAACTTTGGAGAATTATGCTTTGAATTATTTTTGGTTAAATACAGTTCCAGTTCAAGGCAAAAAAAGGTTCAGGATTTTCTCAGTTTTCATAAGGAAGGATCCTCACAGTAGGAAAAGAAAATATTTATAGCTTGCCAGAACTAACATCCCTGGGTTTTTAACAGTAGAATTCAAAATTAAACTTGTGCACTATTTTCTGCTACTGGTTTTTCAGGCCAGCTGCAGGATCAGGAAGGCAGCACTGCAGTGTATCATTTTTGGAGATTTTCCCAGAGAACAAGAAAGGCCAGAAAAGACATCTCTAAGGTCATGCCTAGTGAGGGGAATATAAATACATCCTTCAAGCACAAGATTAGCAGCAAGCCAAACAGCAGGGAAGGGCAAAGAAAAGATATGGTTTGCTTCAGTATCAGGAAGAAACCAAGCTCACTTTCTTCCCTGAGATCTCATGCAATTCCTGAATTCTGGTATCACAATTACTTAAATCATCACAGTGAAAAAAAGAATAAGAATAACAAACAAGCTGTCATCATCTGTGTTTCAAATCACTAAATGGCCATGCATTAATAACACACATCAACCGGATGCAGCCAAGGTCAGTAAAGAAATCAGTTTGAGCTAAATTCCTGTTGTGCTTTCAGCTTAGAATCTGGTTCCTAAATGCTGTCTGTAACACAGAGACCCAAAACTGTGCTTCCAAATGCAGCTTGAGAGTGAATATTCCAAACAGCTCTGATTTTTTTTTTTTTCCCCACAGTGCAAAACGTCAGTCCAGAGAGTACTGTGTATTCTGCACTGAGTCACTGCTGTGTTTGACCTAATAAGAACATCACTCTGAATCCAGAGTCTTGAGTATTGTCTTCTCAACTGCACAGCCCAGGACACATACTGGGGTCACATATTCCTCCAGATTTTTTCTATACATTCTCTGTGATATCTTTTTGCTCTGAGGGGCAGTGCAGGTGAGGCAGGGGGAGGCTTACTCCAACATTTGGGTATGGTGCTGCACCTGTCAAGCAACAAGAAGTATGCATAGATGTCCAACAAACAGAAAGAGTGAAAGTAGCACAGCTCAAATCCATCCTGGCTGTGATCTGCAATGACAGCTTTCTGTTATGGATTTGCAATAAATCATTGCTGTTCCTGATTTATTAGTACATTTACAACTCCAGATTTTTAACATTCTTTGTAGGATCATAAGTACATACAAAAAAGAAATATTCCTAGGACATGCTGAGGCAGATTGTCTCGTCAATACAGCTACTGTAATTTATATTCAGGAAGATTGATTTGTTTATGCCTATGCCATAATACACTGTACCATTTTTTTTCTTTTTTCTTTTTTTTTTTTTTAATCAGAGTTATTGTGTTTCAGTACAAAATATGGTCCTTTCTGTATTTTAATATTTTAGCAAATTAAAATAAAACAAAACAAAAAACTGTGGCATGTCAGTGCAGAGAGGTTTAGCTTCAAATATCACAAACACACAAAACAACAAATGAATAGAAATACATCATGCACTGCATCTTCATTCTGAATAAGCAAATCAATGTTTTTCTGTCTGTAACCTCAGCACGAAAGATAACTGATGTAGAATAACAAACCAGTATCTGCTGAATTTTTTGAAAGTTTAGCTGAAGATCTCAATGGGGATCTTTACTATTATTTTAAAGAGACAAATAACATAATAAAGAATGTTTGGCTTAGTGGTTACCAACTAAGATAATGTGAATTTATTTGAACACAAGGCTCTAAAATAACGTTAAGAAGGGAATAATCTGTCTAGTTAAACAGAAGCAATATTAAAATTAATATTTCATAGAACTGATGTAATCAGGTGTGTATAACTAGTTTTAAAAGTATAATTTATGTGATGGCCTTAAGTTAAAATATAACAGCCACCAATAACATCCTCTATTCTTCAAATAGTGTTTGTTTAATGTAAACCATGATTTGTCTTATTTCTTGGTCTTTGCACTTTACAAATTTTCCTTTCAAAATCCATCAAGTGCAGTATCTGCAGGAAATTAATTCACTTCCTAGAAAAACACTAATGTCTGTGTATTGTGTGTGCATGTTCACATGCAGGTATCAGTGCTATACAAGTTATTGAACCACATGACAGAAATGCACAGAAAATGTACTTCTATCAACTTCTCAATACCCACAGACTGGCAGACCCCAACAATGGTTTTGTTGGCCCATTTTTTTGGGGAAAAGAGGAAATTCTATTCTAGCTCTGACCTATGGCATGTGACTGAGTCAAAGAAGGAAAATTATATTTTCCTATAGATATGTGTTTCCAGCAACTTTGAAGGAAAAAAAAAATCTACCTTTTTTCCTGGAAAACAAACAAAAAAGCAAAGATGCACCTCATGTCTCTCAGATATCAGTTGTTTCAAGAATGAGATGGAACATTAATAATTAGTATAGAGAAAGATATAATATATATATATAATATATAATATATAGATGATATAGATGATACAGATAAATGTATACATAAAGACATAGATATATATAGAGAGAAATAGATACATGTATGTATTTATTCACATGAAACAGGTATAGATCTATATTTTTTGTGCTTTACATTGCTCAGAAAATCTCTGGTGGAGCTGAGCTGCAGTTTAACCTTGAATTGAAAGAATTTGTGATTGATTCTAGAAATGATCAGTGTTGCTGACAGGAAAGGAAAAAGGCACTTCATATAATAGGCCTTTGAAATAGGCTATGTAGAAAGCCTAGTAAAGAAATATAAAGGGAGAACCATGTTGATTGCTTGAAAAATGTATGCAGCCCACACAGAAATGAACAACTATCACAGCAATTAACCTAGCACAGTGGCATGAACAAATACTGCATAAAGTACACTGTAGGACAATGCAGAAATACTTGAAGAAAACCAACATCATTGAAATTATTACCTACCAGAAAACCTTTTTGAGAATTTCAGATATTTTAACTACTACTGCAGCATTAACTCTAAATTATTCCCTGGTCCTGGGAAATAAAAGTTAAGTATAAGTGAGGGCCTGGTGTGCAGCGGCAGGAACTTTCTGAAAAGTACTCCCACACCTCATCTATTAGTTACAGAAGCCACATTTTAAGAATGCCACTGGACATGATATAATCTGAGTCACTGCTGTTATTGCAGTGGCACTTAGCAATGTATCATGCCAGTCAATTTTGTTTTTCTCATGCAGTGGTGGGTAACAGCTTCAGACAAAGCCAAGAATGGTCAGGTCATTCAACACGGCAAAATTTGAAGCTGAACATTTAACTGTACAGACAGGATTCAAATTAAAAGCTGTATCACTAAATTGCTATTTAAGTTCCCAAATCTAAACCCAATACCAATAGCTCTTGTATTCTTCTTCAGCCTGTAAGAACAAAATATCAAAGGTTAGATATACAGTGTTATGAGCAGGTCAAGCTGAAGTCAGAGTAGCACTGTGACAGAATTCCTACCTATTAAATCCAAGCATGAAACCTTTCTTATTGCAATGGTCTGAACTCCTGAGTCTGTATGAATGTAATATGTGCTCGTTTTTATCATAAGGTATTTGTCACAGGTGACATAAATGCGTCATTAGACAGCTGTTACAAATTAAGTGATAGAACAAAAAATCAAGCAGCATGAAGAGAAAATAAAAGTTATTAATTAGAGCTGTAAATCATCACATTTCTAAAATATGAAAGACTGCTAAAGTCACACAAGCTATTTTAAGTACTTGAAGCTGAGGAAAGCTTGCTTAATAATTGCTAAAGTTCTAAGCAGGAGAATAATCTGAAGAATAAAATAATCAAGAAGGGGTGGGGGAGGGAAGCCTATTTCCGTGGAGAAATTTTTAAGCAAAAATGGCACTTATTGCCATTTGAATCATCACAGAATTCTGCCAATTAGCACAAAGATAACTCATAGCATATTTTCACTGATCCAACATGTCTGCTGTCATTTCCACCCTGGAGTGATGTATTGCCAGCTCATTCCAACTGATGTGCTTTCAGCAGAGTCAGTCAGTTCAGACACTCAGTGCATTCAATTCAAAACAATATGCTATACATCAGCAGTATCATGGGATCTTTGCCATTCCAAAAAAAAAAAAAAGAAAAAAAAGAAAAAAGAAAAAACAAACAACCCCTCTTTGGGGTCAGTCTATTGGAGCAACCTTAGCCATATGATAAAACAGTGGAGGCAAGCCACACAACTGAAATACTGAAATATATAAAACAGCTGTTTCTCAGCTGACACTCTCAAAAGAGATATTGGATTTCAGTCCTCTTGCCACTCCAAAAAGTCACTCACAGGCTTTGCTGGTGAGGCAAGCATCGGTGAACTTGGAGAGAAGTGCCCGGCTCTACCCTGGTGGGGTCTGCAGTGCTGCCAAATTGTCCTCTGCTGTCAGCTCCATCAACAGGGCTTACACCTTTGTGACCTGCAGGGAGGTTGGCTTTATCATCTCTTCTCTCCATGGACTTTCTTTCTGCTTTACTTTGCAGCTTCTCAGTGCTCTCACCCCTCTGGGTCAGTTAGTCAGCTGAGTGGGGTCAGAGCTGTGTCCTTGGTTACCAGGGGTCCTATCTCAGCAGCAAGCATTACTGTGGGCAAGGACACTTTACCAGGAGCAGCCACCGATCCCCAGAACACAGCACACTGTGTCAGTGAACATATATCCATATGTTTGCTTCCAGAAATCCTATCTGGGATCTTCTTCACCAGCACAGGGGAAGTCAGGGAATTTGAAGCAACTTTGAAACGACTTTTGGTAAGAAAACAAGAAGTGGCAGAAACCATCTGATTGCACAATGTTCTTACTGAGACAGAAGGATGATTGATCCTGGGACTTGAATTCAAGGTTCTAGAAATGCAAAATGAAGGCTTTTCAAAAAAAAAAAAAAAAAAAAAAAAAAAAAAAAAAGCAGAAGTTTTTTGTTTGTTTGTTTGTTTTGCATAGTACAATGTTGTTATTTACCTAACCTGGCAACCAAGACTGTATTAAAAATTCAAATGAGAAGTCTGTTTTAAAGAGTTTGAATCTCAAAATGATTAGACACTCAAAATTATTAGACATAGTGGCTGTATTTTTTTTTCTGACGAACCTAGTCCTCTCAACTTTCTGTTTCCCAATTATTTTTCAATTTTCCCCATTTCCTTCTTTTCCTCTTTTCCTTTTCCCTTTCCCTTTCCCTTTCCCTTTCCCTTTCCTTTCCCTTTCCCTCTCCCTTTCCCTTTATCCTTTTATCCTTTGTCCTTTTTTCTTTATGGCTACAATCTCCCTTTCCATGGCTTTGTTGTTGTTGTTCTGTTCTGTAACGAAACTCACAAGAAACTGAAGTAAGTTAAGAGGAGAGAAGAAAAGTAACCACCTGCTAAAGGGCAACCAACCCAAGAAGGCATAATGGTGTAAACTTGAATGTGCCAACCAGACTTCCAACCAGTGAAGTTTAAGTGCTTCCATATACTAGAGACAAAGCTGCACAAATTCAGGAGTTTATTTAGGTATTATATTATGCTTGTAGCCAGGAAATAAGGCCCTAAAAATTATTTCAGCCCTAAGCTGATGCAAAGAAAGCAGGCTAGGCAATGTCAGTTATCTAAAACCGGTGTCATGATGTAGAAAACAGGCCCAGCTTTCAGTATGATCCTAGGTGGGAGCTGCTACTTTTTGGCTAGTGATTCCTATGCTGTTTGAGTATTAAGTAGGAAGACTTGCATAAAAAACACATTAAAATCCTTTGCACAGCAACCATCAGACTGAGTAAATAAGCAGGGTACATGTGGAATCAGAGGACAGATTGCTGAAATAGATTTAAAAACAGATATATTCACAAAGAAACATTCAGTAACACTTCTGCCTGTAAAGCAGCTGGAGTACAAAGCATGGACAGTTACTTGTCACATGGCTTTCTGATTCTGAAGTGGAAGGCACAGCAAAGCTCTTTTGGACAAAACAAACAGAAAATGAATTTTCTCAGGCTGAATTTTCTTTTCTTTCCCACTGGTTATGTCTCAGATAGAGCACTGTAAATGACATAGTTGTGTTTAAGCAGCTCACCAGTGCTTTGTTTGATTACTGACTTTCTGTAGGTAAGTGTATTTTTCTGTGATTCAGAAGAAGGTAGCTTCTTTAATTTGGGCTCAAGTTAAAATCCTCCCTCTGTCTCCACTTTTTGAGAGTGAGATACAGACAGCGGAAATCCTTTTATGACCTCTTCTTCAAAAGAACAGTGCACTAGTAAAGCATTAATAACAGCTCAATAGGTGCATCAATGCAGCAAAATAATTATCTGAGAAAAGTTATATAACCTCTAACAAACAAGGTCAGAGATCAAGATATTTTTATACCTGGTCTGTAAGATTCCTTCTACATAAAGTAACCTCTTGGATAGGAAAACAAAAGCAAAACAAAACAAACCAAACAAACAAACAACAAAAAACATAATCTTCACAATGCTGGAAACAAATTACTTATTATTTTAGCACCAATTAAGATTCCTCCATGTGGAGTCTAATAGAGAAATTCATTATACAATCCCACTGTTTATTCTATTTGTCTGTAACAGACATAGCCATAACTCTATCCTGAAAACAAACAAACAAACAAACAAACTGCATCTTTATTTCAGAAGCCAATTTAAAAGAGCTACTTTTTGTTCTTTAGTTGAAACAAAATACCATGGGATTATTCCAATCTGTTCCACTGGCTTGTCTTTTCTCTTTTCCCTGGAATTCATGATTACCTCACTTTAACAGAAGAGATACCAGGACACAGTAAATCAAACCCACTGGTTGAGATCCAGTTAGCAGCCAAAGATCTGGATATGAATAAAGAGTTGAATATGTCCTTGGAACAGTAGCTTTGAGTTTCAATTATCAGCCCATCACAGATACTGCATTAAATAGATCGTTACTGTCCTCAGCAACCATAACCAATCACCATCACATGAAAACTGCAAATTGCAAATACATACTATCTGATGACTGCTGCTTGCCTGTCTCTATATACACCTTCAGAGCAGATATGGGAACAAAACAAGCACAACTGCCTATTTCTTTGGAATTTTCTCAGCTGAAGAGGTTTTGTTTTCTTCTTGGTAAGGTTCCTGATACTAATCAGTGGGATGTGCTCTGGTCACACGTAGCCCAGAGACCTCCTGGTGTTAGACATACCTTTGTTCCACTGTGCTACATGGGGCAGAGCACAACAGGATCCCTGTTGACACTGGTAAACAGCACTGCTGATGGCTGATGGCAAGCAAAAAGCAGCTTATGGTCCAGCCCAATCTTGTTTCTCCAATATGAGCTGCAGTCTGTGTTTCAATAGAATCAAGTGGCCTGGACATTGTAACTGCAAAGCAGAAGCTATTGTCCTTTGTTTCTTGTCCTGTTTAAGAAAAAGTACGTGTAATATAGATTCTAGGTACTAAACTATCATTATATTTTTGAGTTGTCACAATGTGTTAAAATGTAGTGCTTTTATGCAGTAGAGGAAATAATTTTGTGACAAGATTATATGCAGAATAGCTTTCACAATATGAAAATACATGCTTATGGTGGTGAAAAGGAAACTATTTGGACAGCTCATGAAAGCAAACACTTTGAAGGTGCTTGGAGTCCAGAAAAATTATTTGGAGATTTGTAACAAGTGAATGTCTGAGGGACATTTGATCTTAAAGTATTTTGAGAGCTAACAAACTCACTCTTTTTGTGCTTAAATGAATGAAACCTTGTAATTTGCATTATATGGCTCCGTGTTTCTAAATACTGCTTCCAACAGCAACCAGATGAGGGGTAATACAAGTAAAATGGTACAAATATGTCATACATCTCTGACACAAAAACCCAGTTCAGGATACATTTTTTTAGCATGGTAAGTTACTGAAGTAAAAAGACAAAGAGTAATCCGTGGTTTTGTGACCACAGAGAAACAACAGGAATAAAAATGAAAATATCTCCTCTTCCTGTGATGTCTCCATCAAATAAGTGAAGCATAAGATACAACATCAGAAACTGCTAATCAAAAAGGCAACAGTCTAGTGAAGGTTTTTCCCATTCACTGGATCTTCCCCAAACTGCTGTTAGCAGTGTCCCAGTCATACCTTCTCAGCTAATCAGGGCAAGGTGACACAGAGTGGTAAGAAGCCTTGAAAAATGATTGTTGCCATACTCAGCAGCTGTTGAAAAGCAGAGGAGAGAAGGGAAGGATAAGAAAGCCAACATTTGTATTGAGCTAGCAGAGCATAATGCAGCGGATGGCTGCTGGCAATATGTAACGCCCCCTGAGAAACATCCCTGATTGCACACACTGTCTCCCTGAAATCTCCCAGCTCATTCTGATTAGGAAAGTGATTCAGAAGTGAGAATAACTGCTTACTCCACCAGCTATCACCATGCACGTCTGCCATTATAATCTACAAAATACTGACATGCATTAGAGTGCGGAACTGATGGTCTGGGTGGGAAGTGAAACCCGGCATACAGCAGGGTTACATCCAAGCACCATGCCGGGAGCATCCCCTTGCCCAAGAGCAGACCAGTACCCTTCCTTCCCCAGGAAACATGCAGCATTTTGTGCTTTAGTAGCACTGATGTCTGTACTACCTCCACATGCTCTGCAAAAAACACAGCTGCTCACTTCTGCTGGAACCCTCTTCACCACCTCCAAGTTTTGAATAGAACAGAAGGTATTGATTTCAGACCACAGAGCTCTAGTTAAAACTTAAAATCTGTGCTTTACTGGCTTTCCAGTTGCTCCTTCCTGCAGCACTGCAGCTTTGTTGAACATGGAAGAAAAGCAAATACCCCTTCTGGGAATAAGTTCCACAGTCTAATTTTTCATGCGAGCATCATTCTCTGTGTAGCTCCTGAATAGGCTAGAATTGCTGATGGACTCAGTATAACTGGTACTATGGGCCTATGTACTATTCAAAGAGAAGGTGACTGATCTTTGGCAAAGAACCAGGAATACCATTTCCCAGATACCGTTTATGGTTCATCATAATGGTTTAATATATTAAGCTGAGGACTGATTTGTGAAACTGCAGCGGCCAGGGAGTGACTTGAATAGCCAGAATCTACATGATAAAGAGAGATATGTTTCAACTGCATTTCCTAAATGCCATTTAATATTTCCTTCCTAAAACATGTGCAAAGATAAAAGGATTTGTTTTGTTACAGCTATAAAACATGGAAGCCTCTATGCTGAGGGCAGGATTAAAGCACATACTTGTCCCATTGAGTGTGGTTTTGTACAGGAAAGAATGCACAAGCTTTACCTGAGCCACAGCCCAGTTCCTCACTATTTTCAGGCAGCCCATCACATGCAAGCACAGTCATTGTCCTTCCTATGAAATATGTTTGACTTGCTCCTCAACTGAATGCCATTTCCCTTTATCAAGAGAGAGATATAATATCAACAAATCTGATGGTTAAATGTTTCTTAAAAAAAAAAAAAAAAAAAAAAAAAAAAATCAACAATCCTGATTGCTAACAATGAAAATCTGGTATTGTCAAAATTTCATTTCAAGTATATATATTTTTGTCAGAATTTCCCTGCATTAACACTTCATTTTGGATCAGGAGTTAACCTAAAGTGAACTCATTAGTGACCATACCAGTTCATCTCATGATGAACTGGTATGATCACCCAAACTGGACAACTTCTGTAGGAGAATAAGCCTGAAGCTATGTCACAGTAAAATAATTAATGAAATTCAGCAACTATAGGGCATTCAGCTAAAGGAGACAGATGACAATCATTCTGAAATAGCTACATGGAAAAATAAAATGAATATCTGGTCTTCAGGAATGACAGTTCCACACTATAAATTCATTATTTGGAAACACACAACTTCTAAATGCAATCTCCAGTTTACCTCTGGTTGGAGTGCCTCGCCAGCTCTTCTGGAATAATCAAGTCATAACTTGACAGCATTGTGCCAGGTAGATCTCAGCCAAGTCAAGCCATTATAAATAATCACAACCGGTAACTTTGCCTGTACACAATTGTTTGACTTTCTCAGGATGATCCTTCTGTCCAAACTGAAATAAAATCCTGAATTTCATCACAGTGTCTTGAATAACAGGCAATCCTTAATATATGCCAAAAATTTTATAGCAATGTACACCCTATTTGTTCCAGATACATAAAAATATTTAGTAAAACTTTGTTTATGTATTTTATTCTATAAGGATATCTGAACTAGTTTCTTTATAAAGTTCATGAATTTATATTTTTAATGGGTTGAAGCATGTAGCTGGACTTAAGAACTTTGGTTTAAAAATACATATTGGGATGCAACAGGGGCACTAGCTCTTGACCCTTGAAGGCCAAGGAGCTGTGATGCCACCCACTGGACTGACAGTTCCTTAAAGCATTTGGACAGTTTGTCAATAACTTGTCCACAACGGTAGTTCCAGGGGACGCATGCAGCATGATTTCTAGAAGGTTTTACCGAGCAGATGGTAAGGAGTGTATTACTTTTAGTTGGTTTGGCTACAAAATTAAATTTGTGCTTTACAAAGGAGATCCAACCTGCTTGATTTAATCAGTAATGCAAAGATAGCTGCTTACTCTAGTTTCCTTAATTCTAGTTACAGGTTTTATCTGCTAAAGTAATAATTATAGTTCTTTGGGAAAAAAAAAAAAAAAAAAAAAAAAGGTGGGGGAGGAGGGAAACAATAATTATACAGGTGGAGAAGGAAGTTCTTCCAGTCAAAATTCAGGTTACTTTTCCCACATAATTTAGTTTAGAAGCCTATCAATAAAGCATAAATTACAAACTACTTCTCTCTAGAACTGAGCTTGGCTTTAAACATTACCCAACTTTCTGATTAACTGCTTCTTGTTTTCCTTTAGCCCCATCTCATATGAATGCCAAAGCACACCTGGTGACAGTTTTTCTGGGGAGGTAGCTGCATTTTGCAAAAGACACCTCCTTTTGTTTTATTTTGTTGGTGTCCTTGCTTGATTTTAACCATACTTTAGGGATCCAAATGCATAAGTCTGACTCTCTGATGTGTGTGGAAGACTAAGTTTGCTGTTTAGGCAAACCAGAAAGGAGATTACATAGCAGATCTCCTCTCTGATTCTTAAGTGATAGGACATGATTTCCCTAGATGACCTGCTGTTGGCAGAAATACCTAGGCAGGAAATTTTTTTTGGTTCAGTAGAGACCCTGCATACCACAACTTATGTGGTGTTTCACCACCACTTTCACACACTTTCACCCTGTCTTTTTGTGAGCCACAAGATTTTTTTGACATGGATCCTGTCATTTCCAGCTTCCATCTCTCCCCTGCCAAAAACATTCTTCTAATTAAATAATGCCGGACAGTGTACACAAGCAAATGATTAACCACATAATTTTGGTGCAAGCATGTTTAAGACCACATCCACACTGGTGAGGAAGCCAGGTTTAATCATGACTGCTTAAATGTGAGAAGTGGGGGTTTGAGAATTGTTCTTGGCCAACAAACCATACAATTATGCTATGTGGTCAGCATTTCTGGGCCAGGTCTTTTGCCTAGCTTAAGCTTTAGTAAAAGAAACAACATTTATACTAAAATGGAGAATCATATCCTTGTTTCCAACCCTCCTTACCTGCTCTGATCTTTCCTTAACAGATGAAGGTTACATCACCCATAATTTCGAGAATTCAGTGTATTCAATGTAGACACAGTCTCACTGCCAGACTTGTCTGTCTTTGGGGATGGAATTCAATTATCAGTGAGGAAGTGTGACTTCCCAAAGATTCAACAGCAAATGAGGTAAGGAAGATTAGTTTGGACCTCCAGTTCAAGGCCATTTTTGTTCTGTTGCTTCTTGGTTCTTGCATGTGTGTCATTATCACCTGGCCTTATCAATTCACCCAGCAGCTGGTCATTGCAGCCTACCTAACCTTTAAGCTACAGAAATGTTCCTGGGACTTTGATTGATAGTTAATTCCTATGGCAATAAGTGAATCAAAGAAAACTTTCCTCATGGTGATTAAAGAAACAGTCCCACGTGTAAGTAAAGTCAGACCCAAGGCTAATGCAACAGTATCTGATACCAAAGAGGGAACCACAAGCTTCAGGCCATTTTATGATCGCAGCTACCCAGGTGTGAATTTGAAAGGTCTCTGATGTAGATTAATCGGCATCACAGGAATGTAAATGATCTCTAAATTTGACACACTATAGAAATTACTTGGTTTTAGATCTTAAAATACCCTAAAGTATAATTTTACAAAACACACACATAAAAAAAAAAAATTAATTCCCTTCAAAACTGTGTTCTTTAAAAACAAACAAACAAAGAAATTTAATTAGAAGGGAAAACTCATAAATATTTTTAAATTAATATCAAAGATGAAAGCTTATTTACTTGGAAAAATTCTTGCTTCAGATGTCACTGCATGTAAAGCCACAGAAAGAACCAAAGTACCATCCTGCCTTTTGATTTTTCCTAGGCTACCCTGATGTGTTTCTGAAGGTTGTAGGAGGTAGCCTGGTTTGTCTAAGCACATGTGTTATTACTTGCTTCTCTTCTTGATGTAACTACAGGTACTTTACAAAGAATACCATCCAACAGCACATGCTTTTAAAAACATCTGGCTGGAATCATAAATGGGCAATTCAACCACATTTTACCACCCATAACAATAAGCTAAATGCATGCTGTCTTTTGCCTGAGTATTTGTGTGGTATCCGTTAGTGTTTACTTAGGAATCTTCCCAGCATGGACAATGCCCACACTTTGGGGCACAACCCCATCATTACTCTAAACCTACACAAAAAAGGTCCCTGTTGCATTTATGGTAGGTCCCCAAAACAAAATCTCTCCCATAAAAAGCTATTGAATTACTCTCGTTCTGCAAGGCACCATTCCCTTCCCCTCTCACCACACTAGAAAACAAAGCACCAGAACAGCCAAGATGTTACAGAAAGGTTACTGTGTTCCTGTCAGAATGTAGCTAAAAGTTGTTTATACATACATATGCATGGACAAATGCACATACGTTTTATATATTTCTTGTCCTATCCACTTTCCTGGTGCAAGTTAATGGGTGTGAGAACAATGTCAATACATGCCACTTTGAGAACAATCTTTTATGTAACCCAGATTAAAATTTAACTGGCCTTCTTCACTATTCAGTATGTGCAGCCCATTCAGCAGGATCTGATAAAGATCAGTTTTGCTGAAACTTGTTTTCAGAGTACTTACAAAAACAGCTTCCCTGCCACGGGCACTTGGAGCAAAACGGAATCACTGAGCAAACTCTGTAGATTCAGCTGCTTTTGAAAATGAAGAATAAAAGTGGTCTGGGCATGCTTAGTATAGTTTTATATGTGCAATAAATAAAAAAGGCTAAAAGGAGGCTGAAGGATTTGTGGTGCAATGTCAGTCACTCTTCTCGCTTTAGTTGTATTGTAACACTAGCCCTCCTTCCAGTCTTGTAGGTAACTGCTTTGCTAGCCTGTCAGCTGTGAATAGCCATCCACTAGTGATGAATGCCTGAAGCAGGATGCATATGTGACTGACAAACCTTACTCAGCTCCATGTTGACATAATTGCCTCTTATCACCAAGAAAATTCATCCCTCCAAGCTGAAAAACCCCTGCCTTCCCCTGCCCTTGCAGATGGGGAACTGGCATAGGAGGGAAAAGGACTGCAGAATCTTCATTTAAATTGTGGAAAAACATATGATCAGCTTTCAGCACTGTTCAATTTATTACGTTTAAACACACACTCCTCTCACAAACTGATGGGGAAAATTTGAATTTCTGTAGAAAGCTGGTACGTAATGATATTCTGGAAGTGGTGTATGTGTAAGCAAGCCTCAAAGACAGCCCATGCATCTTTTGATAACAGGCTGTCATTTCTGCAAGGAACAGCTTACTGGCCAAAAGAGTTCATATATACATCAGCTTAATCTGCTGGGAGTTTTATCTATGAGCTTCAATCAGCAAACAGCCAAGACTGCAGTCCTTAAAGGCCACGTACCTAAGATGAAGCAAGCCTACAGCAAATAAGCCCCAATATAAGTTGCATATTTAGAAATCAATCTGCTTAATTTAATTTTAGCACCAAGCCACAAAAGCCAGATGCCTTGAGCTGATTATAAATCTAATTCTTCCTCCAAGTTAAGTATTTAGGAGATATTACTCTGTCCAGGAGCTCAACACTTTCAAACTTGCATATTTTAGAACCTTGAGATCCACAAACTCTTGAAACATGTTATCAAAGCAGGATGTGGCATTCGGGTGCACAGACCCTGTTAATGAATAACAGAAGAATCTGCAATCACCTCCAGCACAGCATTTTGAAACTAAAGCCAGAAATCCAGAAGACTTTATGGAATTTTCTTACTTTCCATGGCAACTTGATTACCTGTGTACATTCCTCAGGACTGCCAGAAAACCTTTTTATGGATGTGCAGACCAAAAGTACACACGTGTATGTAAATACAGTTTACAAGAGGAGTGCAAAACCTAGGAAAGTGCATAGCACAAGAAGACAATAACTCATGCCTTTTTTTCATGACTTTTTGTTGTTGTTGTTGTTAAAAAAAAAAAGCCTCATATGTGGTTTACTGAAAGGTTATCAATAAGCCAGCAGAAGTTGTATCTTTCACAGCAGAGATTAAGAACACCAGATCTTAGCTTCTTACAGAGGTAGTCCATAGTGATTTATCCACTACCTTAAATTCTTATGGGAAAGCTAAAAATGACAAATAATTTTGCAAAGGCTAGAGCAAACTTTTAGAAAGTGACAGGCATAGATGACTTTTTACCCTCTCTGAAAACAAGTTCTGTTAATGATATGTTTTTGAAGGTATAATTTTTTGCAGGTCTATATTCCCATGGGCATGTTTTTTGAGGAGAATTTTTACTTCAACACAATGGCATTCATTTTGTGAAGGCCGATATGAAATTTTATGAATTTAATGAACATTTTTTGAAGTTTATTGCCTTCAACAAAGATTAATACTATTAAAAAGAGAGCTGGAATAGGGTAACTGCTATCATTACTTGTATGTTTCTTTGCTTGGGAATGCATTAGTGCAGACACTTTAAATACACTACAAGTTAAAGTAACTTTCTCCTGATTGAACAACTCCCATTAGGCTGCCGATCAGAGCTCAACAAAAACCACTGACTCCACTGGCTGTTAATTTTGGACTGCTTGAGTTGTTTAAATCTATGCATCCAACACAGTTTGAGACTTGAATCTCTAGTGCTATCTAGTGGCTAATACAGAAAATGATTAATGTGTACAAATACAGCTACATAAATCGCAGCATCTATGGGCAAATATTATTCCTCTTTCCACGTCTACCCTGAATTCCAGGTGTAGATGCAGGCTGGTTACTAAAGATAAACACAAGTTTGTCTCACAAAGTTTCAGCACACCCAAGTTCCCTAGCTAAGTACTTAAATCAAAACCAGCAGCTGACTGCATAAGCATCTTTCTGTCTTGAAATGCCCAAGTAGAAACAGTGAGGCAGAAATTGTTATCTTGATAGCTGGTGGCTATCCCCAAACCTGTTGATGTTTAAATTGGTGAGCATTTCTCCCCTCCAATTTCAATTCACTTTTGCAATGGAAGTAAAAAATTACTAGGGTAATTCAAGCCAGCATTCACTCTAGAGAAAATTAAACAGGTTGTCAGGTGCGTGCAAATACCTTTGTCTCCTTGCTGCCTGGGATTTTTCTTGGTTCATCTTCTACTTGACATTGAGAAAGAAACCAATCAAATTCAGAGTGGTTGCAACTTTGGGGCTTGCTTAAAGAGCTTTGCTAGTTTGGCCAACAAATTTAAGGTTTAAGCTCAAATATGGCTGCCAGTAATACATATAGGTGTGTGTGTGTGTGTGTGTGTGTGTGTGTACATATATATATATATGAAAATGCTAAAAATACTAGCTGAGTAAAAATAAATTCTATTCCTTTATGTAAAAGGAACAGTATCATGAACAGATCTTTGACATGGGACTAAATAAAAAACAGTGAGGAAGTCTGAAGTGTTTTCGTACTTCATAGGGTGCTCTTATTCCCACAAACACTTGCACCAGTAACCCCAGACCCAAACTTTTCTTATTTTCAGATAGGATTGCACTTGCCTAAAAGTGAAAACTGGCCTCCACACTGGGCTTACAGAAAAGATGTACACTGACATTTAAAAAAAGTACATTGGGCACAATATCAACCATAACTTAATTAAGAAGAAACAGATAATCTCTATGCTGCATTTTTACCTGATGTGAAAATGTAGCAAGTATTTCCTTCCTCTGAAAAATCTTTTGGGGCCTATGGTTTAAAAATAGTGTATTGGGTTTGCATGGCAAGGTTTAGTAGCAGGGGGGCTGCAGGTGTGGCCTCTGTGAGAAGTCCAGAAGCTGCTCCATGTTAGAAAAGGGCCAGTTTCAGCCAGGTCCAAAGGGACCCACTGCTGTCCAGAGCTGGGCCAATAAGCAATGTTGTTTGTGCCTCTGTGAGAGCAGATTTTAGAAAGGGAAAAACAAACAAACAAACAAACTGCTGCACAACAGGAGCTGGGAGAGAGGAATGAGAAGCAGCCTTCCATATAACAAGGTCAGTGCAGAAGGAGGAGGACAGGAGGTGCTCCAGGCGGGCAGCAGCAGTTCCCCCGCAGCCTGTGGAAAGGCCCCTAGTGGAGCAGGCTGTCCCCCTGCAGCCCATGGGTCCCACATGGAGCAGATCTCCACGTTGCAGCCCCCCCATGGGTGGAGGACCCCCCGGTGGAGCAGGTGGCTGTGGCCTGGAGGAGGCTGCGGCCCATGGAGAGGAGCCCACGCAGGAGCAGGGGGTCTGGGGGGAGCTGCTGCCTGTGGGGGACCCGTGCTGGAGCAGTTTGCTCCTGGGGGATGGATGGACCCCGTGGTATGGAGCCGTGTGGGAGCAGTGCTTGAAGAGCTGCTGCCTGTGGGCAGCCCCAGCAGGCTCAGTTCAGGAAGGACGGCATCCCGTGGGAGGGACCCCACGGGGAGCAGGGGCAGAGAGGGACCATGAGGGAGTGGCAGAGATGAAGCGTCAGGGACTGACCACAGCCCCCATTCCCCTGCACCGCTCAGGGGGAGGAGGTAGAAGAAGATGCATAGGGAGGAGAATGTTTTTTAGTTTGTTTCTCACTGCTCTAGCTTCTTAATAATAGTTAATAAATTACATTAATCTGTTTTGTCCATGACAGTTAATGGTGAGTGATCTCCCTGTCCTTATCTCAACACTTGATTACTTTTCATCATATTTTCTCATCCTATATCGTTATGAGGGGGAGTGAGAGAGTGGTTGTAGTGGAGCTCATCTGCCCAGCGGTGTAAAACCACCACAGATGGTTAGAGTACCTGTTCTATGTTTTCATATACGAAGAAAAAGTAAAACAGATATATCCGCAGGCTAATAATTAGCACTTGCACGGTACTGTTCCCCAAACCTTACACTATATGTGTATATATACATACATCTTAATGTGTGTACACCTATGTATTTGTGTATATATATATATACACACATTATGTATACACACATATGTGTATACACACATACACATACACCAACACAAACATACACAAAGCCTTTGACAACTTCCCCTTATACATTACAAAGTCTCCTCCTACACCCTTTCCTCCCCTCCGTTAAAAGAAATGGGGGAAAAAAGGTATGAAGTGCAGACAGAAATGATGTGGTTGCTGGCAAAAGCTGTGAATGGTCTGATTTTTTATGTTGGAAACAAAAGGACAGCAGGTGATGACAGCCAGTAAACTTCTAATGAGTTATTTCTACTAAATGTAAATATTCAGTAAATCTGCATTTAAAGACAAAGGTCCAGTTCTATTTTTTATTCCAGCCCTGGTACCTAGGAAAAGTAGAAAGTTTTTTCTCAGAGGGCAGATATAGTCAGGTGTAGTTTAGTGCTAACACAAGCCAAGTTGTTACTTGGAGATAGGGCACAGATTGAAATAAAAATATACTTAGTTTTAACAAGAAGCTCAGCTCAGTCCAGGAGGTTTCCACCTTGTCTGGAACAATTCACTATCCTGGCCAGGAGAGATTTACACTTAATGGAAATGATTTGTTACTCAGGTACAAAACATAACACAAAGGCAATTACTGCTGTCATTCATCGTTGTGAACACCTCTGTAAAATCTCCACAGGAGACTGTGTCCACAAACTTTTTTTCTGAAGTAATTAATGCAGATGATGCTGTTACATACTTGATTAGAACAAATTCTGACTCTATATTAACAAGAAAGCTGAGAAGATAGCTACTTAGAAAATTGTAAGTATATGATAGAACTAAAGGTGGAACAAATGCAGATTCTCTGCATAATCTTTAAATTGCAGCCAAAATGCTCAACAACCCTTTTAAGACTGCACTTAAAGATGGTCAGATTTATGGCACAAACCTATATGACAATGAAAAATAACTGAGGTCCTGCCATGCAGTGCTGTGGAGCATGCTCTCCCTGGGATTTTTTTCTAACCACCACAAAGCTCAGAGAGGAGGTCTGGCAAAATAGTTCCAGAGTTTTGTCTGCTTGGGTCCTAAAATGCTCAATTTCTCATACAGACAGAAATCTGCAGTTATTCTTCTGAAATGCTGCCGGACCTTATTTTCCATTATAGCATGACTTGCAAGAGAAGTTGTGGAGCCTATGCACACTCATTAAATAATTTATCCATGATACGAGGATTCTATACAGTTATATGCAAAACGAAGAAGCTGCAGAAGCAGCTGTTTTTATCCAGCATTTAAAATCACCACAAAATAACACTAATGTACTAGACTAGATGTGTTACTTGTCTAATCTCAGTCCTAAACTACTGAAAATGAAGTCTCTGATCCAGATGCTTTGTCTGTATTTGCTTGTATTCCCTAGGAGAATTTTAGCATTAAGAGCAACACTTTCCTCTGCTACTTGTTTTTGTATGTATCCTGCAAAGTCATTAAAAATGACTTATCTGAAACAATGATCAATTCATTTTTTTCATTAAGAAAACATCAGAAAAATAGCACCTTATTAGGTCTTTGCAGGCACTTTACACTTGGGATAAAGTACAAGATCTGGAGAAAGAGCTGGTGTGCAGTTAATATAAAAGCTTGACAAAAAAAAAAAAAAAAAGAGAAAACACTATCATCACTAACCATCTTCTGATCTTGGTGATGGTAATAAAGGTTAATGCTCATCCCATGAGGCAATCTTTAGTTACCAGCTCTCCTTGGTAATTCCTATCATAAATAGGACTTGTCAGTTAATGCTTGCTGCTTTAATCATTGGAATTGTACAGATATTGATATAACTGATCTGCAACACTCCCTTTTCTACTTCCATCAGACATATTTTCATATTCACATTAACAGAGTAAAAAACATTTGTTTTCAAGCCAAACTGAAATATGTCTATGTCAGTTTTAGTCAAAGATTCTTGCAGAACAACTAGGGAGTAACTCATCTCTTCTTTACTGGAGATGCTGCTCCCACTGCATTTTTAATCATGTAAATACTCTTAAGTGTTGGATGTGGTGGCTACAGCAACCCCATAATGAGAAGGTATTTCAGAGTTACACTCTGCAAAGACTTTTAATGAGCCCCAGCCTAAATACTCATGCAAAGTGCACAACAGGAAACTCTTACAGGGTCTTTCATACATTGTGGTGCCCAAGCTGCACACAGTACTTGAGGTGAGGCTGCACCAGCACAGCACAGCAGAGCACAGCAGAACAATCCCTTCCCTCAACCAGCTAGCAATGCCATGCCTGATGTACCCCAGGGTATGGTTGGCCCTCCTGGCTGCCAGGGCACACTGTTGGCTCAAGTTCAACTTTCTGTTGACCAAAACCCCCAGATCCTTTTTTTCGGGCTGCTCTCCAACCTTTCATTCCATAGTTTGTACATATAGCCAGGATTGCCACATTCCAGGTTGTTCAGAATATGGCACTTCCTCTCATTAAATTTCACATGGTTATGATTGCCCAGCGCTCTAATTTGTCAAGATCTGTCTGCAAGACCTCTCCACACTCAAGGTAGCCAACTGCTCCTCCTAGTCGAGTATCATTTGCAAACTTACTTAGTATGTATTTGAGTCCTGCAACCCAAACATTTATAAAAACATCAATTAGAGCTCATCCTAAAATGGAAGTCTGAGAACCCACACCAGCAACTGGCTGCCAGCCTGATGTAACCACATTTACAATAACCCTTTGAGCCTGACCCATCAGTCATCTGTTCACCCATCTTATCAGAAGGGTACTGTGAGAAAGAGTAACAAAATCTAAATAGCTGAAATCCAAAATAAATGCATGTACTGTTTTCCCTTGATCAAGTAGATGGGTAACCTTACTGGAAAAAGAAACTGAGTTTATTAAGCAGGACTTTCCCCTCATGAACCCATGTTGACTATGACCAATGACTGCATTGTCTGTCAAGTGTTTTTCATTCACCCCCAGAAAAATCTCCATAATTTTACCAGGCACTATAATGAGACTGACAGGCCTGTAATTACAGGTGTCTTTTTTTCTTACTTTTCTTGAAAACTGGGACAACATTTGCCGACTTCCAGTTGACTGGGACCTCTTCAGATTCCCAGGACTGTTGAAAAATAATTAAGAGCTACACTTAATGAAGTGTAGTCAAACTGCCAAATGCTGGAATACCAGAAGACATGAAAAAGTGCTGACAACTTTGAAGCCTTCCATCTTAAAAACCTTTCATCCTTTCATTTTTATATCTATGGGTAAAATGGATATGAACATCTAATAGCAAACACTTAAAATACACAGATGACACTTTCATAGGTGATCCAAACACTACCTGGACATAATCACACACACAAAAAATAAAAATAAAATTAAATATTTATGTATCTGAAGACCAAAAAAATGAAGAGATCACAAAGTAATTAGACGAGCCAGATTTTTTTTTTTCTGAGTCAAGTGAAAACCTGCTTGTTTAAGTTTTTAAAACTGATTTGCTACTGCAACTTAATTAAAAGGATCTCAAGCTAAAAATTAATAAAAATTAATAATTCAGATTGGATAATTGTTGTATGTTGAACAGCTTTTAGGATCAGTAGTTTATCCAAGGTTATTTTCCTCTTCTTTATACCGAAATAAGAGGAGCAACATCTGTTTTTCTCTACCTGTTTAAAGTGATCATTTTTGCTTGAAGAAACTTCAATAACATTGAGGGAGATTTTACCATAAGAAAATCACAACTTACGGCAAAAATTTAAGAAGCTTGATCTACTTAATATACCTAATATGATGCCTGCTCTCCAGTGTTCAAAATGTATCAGTTTAACCTGCTACTGTCAGCATTTTCTGGAATATCAGCTGCATAAGTCTGCAAGCTAACAGATAACCCTACAACAATGTCTATGAACTAAAATGCGGTAAAGTCAAGATCTATGCAGCTGTTGTGGAAAAGGCATGGTCTCCAATTCTGAAAGATAAAAAACAATTATATATACACTGCAGGTGTTGAATGTGCTGAGGACAACAGTGTTCACAGTTTCAATAGCATCTGTAAGAAAGTAAAAATTTTTGTCTATTCTTAGCAGTTTCAAATGGTGCCTGAAACAGAAGTGCTCCCTACACATGAATATTTTAGATGTTTCAAAGGATTTATTTTTCAAAAGCAAGAAAAGAGATGGGGAGGTGGGGGGGAAGGTGAGACCACAACCAGCCTCTTTCCAATGTCACTTAGTTTGAGACAAGACGTGCCTTGCAAAACAATATTAAAAACAGTGAGCTCATCCATGTTATTTGCAAGTCTCTGTCACTAAAACAAAGCTTCTTTTTGCCACTCAAGAACATCTTTTAATCTTCTCTTTTCCCCCCTTTTTTGGGGGGGGTATGAAGGGGAATAAAAGGGAAAGGGGCAAGTGTAGTAGGTATAAGTGGCAAGGTTGGCAAGGTTTTAGTAGCAGGGGGCTGCAGGTGTGGCTCCTGAGAGAAGAGTCCACAAGCTGCCCCATACTAAGGGCCAGCTCCACATGGCTCCAAAGGGACCCACTGCTGTCCAGAGCTGGGCCAATAAGCAATGTTGTTTGTGCCTCTGTGAGAGCAGATTTTAGAAAGGGAAAAACAAACAAACAAACAAACTGCTGCACAACAGGAGCTGGGAGAGAGGAATGAGAAGCAGCCTTCCATATAACAAGGTCAATGCAGAAGGAGGAGGACAGGAGGTGCTCCGAGCAGACAGCAGCAGTTCCCCCGCAGCCTGTGGAGAGGCCCCTGGTGGAGCAGGCTGTCCCCCTGCAGCCCATGGGTCTCACCTGGAGCAGATCTCCACGCTGCAGCCCCCCCATGGGTGGAGGAGCCCCCGGTGGAGCAGGTGGCTGTGGCCTGGAGGAGGCTGCGGCCCATGGAGAGCCCCCGCAGAAGCAGGCCCCGGGCCGGAGCTGCAGCCCGTGGAGAGGAGCCCATGCAGGAGCAGGGGGTCTGGGGGGAGCTGCTGCCTGTGGGGGACCCATGCTGGAGCAGTTTGCCTGGGGGATGGATGGACCCCGTGGGACAGAGCCGTGTGGGAGCAGTGCTTGAGGAGCTGCTGCCTGTGGGCAGCCCCCACAGGCTCAGCTGGGGAAGGACGGCATCCCATGGGAGGGACCCCACGTGGAACCAGTGCAGCGAGTGACCGTGAAGGAGCGATGGAGATGAAGTGTCAGGGACTGACTGCAGCCTCCATTCCTCATTCCCCTGTGCTATTTAGGGGAGGGGGTGGAAGAAGGTGGATGGGGAAAGGTTATTTTTAGTTTGTTTACTTTGTTTCTCGCCTCTCTAGCTTGTTATAATAGGTAATACATTTCTGCAATCTCCCTATGCTGAGTCTGTTCTGCCTGTGATACTAATTACTGAGTGATCTCCCTGTCCTTATTGCAACCCTTGAGACCTATCCATCATATTTTCTCCCCCCTTCCCTATGAGGACGAGGAGTGAGAGAGTGGTTGTGGTGGTGCTCGGCTGTCCGTCTGGGTAAAACCACCACAGCAAGTCTGAGTCTACAGAACACATATCATCATATATCATTATTTTAAAAAGAGACTGGATAGGATAAAGGGAACACAATCCTGAACGGTTATTAATTTCTGCCTGTTCTCTCAACTTGCAATTAACATTTCCATTGTTTCCACAAACCTAACTGAGAAATAAAATCCAGCAGGGGAATGGGAAAGCAGCCATGACAATGATATCCAGTCACTGTCAAGGCATTAAATCTGTGCATTCCCATGAGCCAGCTGTCCTCTGTCCAGATGCACAATTACAAAACATGAGTCTCTTTCATTAACACCACCCTAAGATCACTGGCACTGAATAGCTTAGACCGAAGTTAAAAGAAAAGGCTGTGTATTTGAACAGACTAGGGCTTGAGCCCTTAAAAACCCAAGACTTTTAGCTCCAATCCTGTGAAGTCCCAAAGTTAACATGGTTACTTGAACAAAAAGCTAACATAAACAAAAGGAGAACTTAGAACAGTACCAGTATCTAGCAGCTTGCAGAACTAAACCCTGTAATAGAGAAGTTGCACTGAATGCCAAATGATGAATACCAAACTAATCACCCTAAGCCTGCTAACTTTATTACACCTCATAATGCATTGCACAGCAGACACTAAGTCGTGATCATGAAACAGCTGTCCGGTCACAGGGGCTGGGGGAGATCCTGTGCTCTGAAACAGCACCATGGTCACAGCTAAAAGCAAAATTCCAGGCTACTCAGCTCAGTGTTTTGATTGCTCGTGTCAAGAACCATGCCCAACAGACGACTTTTTAAACAGATTGAGAAATTATTAAATACTGTCTTAAACAAGCAAAGCACTTTCTTACTCCTCTCTAAATAGTTCTGGTATCTTGCCTTATTGATGTGCTAAAAGACTGTGAGTGAAGCTAAAATCTGAAAATACAAATAAAGCAGCTTTTACTGGATGGCTCACAAAAAGAGGAATATCATTAACTTCTTGTTATTAATTAAAAAGTTTGGGTTAATCTTTCACAACAAAATGAACAAAGCCAGCACACACCAGAAATGCACCTGCAACTTTATTTCTTCATCACTGAGAGTTTGCTGTTTATTTAATTAAATCCCCCATTTAGACACAACAGTAGTAACAAAATATCTGTACACTACTTCTGTTACAAATATAGATACTATTTAAAGCAACCTTACACACTCTAATGTATGCATCTCTCATTCTAACCAAGGAATAAGCACACAAGAACAATTCAGTAACAACAGTCAGTAATGGTACCATCTGTGTACTTTCATTTTTTGCCAATCACAGTAACTTCTGGAACAGTTAATGAGACAAAGCTGTTTGTTTGTTTGTTTGTGTTTGTTTTTGTTTGGTTTCAGTTAACTCGCTTAGATCTAGCTACCACCTTGTTAATACTATTTCACAGATGTTCTTAATACTGTTTTTGTTTCTCACTAACACAAACGCTAGTCTTTCACATCTTCCTCTAGTGACGGCCTGCCCACTGCCTGCATTTTCTATTCAGAGAGTTCTCTTAAATGACAATTGACACACATATATATAGCAAGAAGGCCGATATTTTTTTTTTAATTTTTATTTTTTTGCTAATCAACATGAAGGGTCTTGCTGCTACAGTATATGTAGCAGCAAGTATATGGCATGCCAATTAGCTAGGCGGTGTCTTTCACCTTCAACACATTTACTGGCATGCCAAAGGGAGACTACAATCAGCCAGTGGTATCAGTAGATACGATTTTGGGATAAAGTTTTAAAGACTCCTTAGTAAACTGAGGATGTTGATAAATTTATTGACAACTCTGCTATCCAAATAACAGCTCCATGGCTGCACCTTTTTTACCAGAAAATATCTTGCATTTGCACTTTTTAAATTAACAACCCCCAAATAATGTTTGTGATCCTCAGCTGTCCTCTTCAGCTCAATGCTGATGCAAAGACTTTCAGTGCTGTCTCACTGCTACCCTCTTCTCCACTGGAACTGATCTTCAGCTGTCTAACCACCATCAACCCCTGGTTATAGCCCTCCTCAGTCCAGGAAGGACCTTATCTTTGCTGCTATTTATTTTAGAGTGACAAGCAACATTGTAACACTATCATCTTCTGCATTGTATTAACCTAGGCTGTATATTCAGCTAAGTAAATATGTCCTGAGTGGTTTGTTCACGGCTTTCATTCAAGCAGCAATCAGAAACTTCTGCACTAAGACAGTATTTAGGCTTCCCCATTGCAAGAGGACAACCTTTGCTTACACACATTTCACGCTAGGGAGATTGCTTTCACTCCCACATAGTCTAGAAAAAACTACTGTTATGAAAGAAAAGTTTAATCCTTCTAATACTGCATCTGCTGGGCACTCTCTCACCAGGATAAGTCTCCACTAGCAAATAAATTTTCCAGCCTGAGAACAAATCCCCAACATCCAAAACACAATTCAAACACAAGCAAAAAACAAAGCTAAACACAACAAAAAATCCCCTCCCAACTCCTCCTACTTGGTCATTGTAGAGTAATATAAAAAAAAAAACAAAAAAAACCAACAACATACAAGTAAGTCCATTAATTATGTGCCTCCACATTACATGCTTTTCCTCCCATTCCCTAAATTCCACATTTTGTTAATACTTTCTTTCTCCAATAATCTTATTTCTGTTTTCTGACTCTACCATGCCATCCTGTTGTTGTTTCAGTGACTTTATTGTTCTCACATATATGAAATATTCAAAGCCTCTTAGCAAAACATTTAAATTTTGTTGTGAGGTTATTAATGAAAACATTTTTTTAGTGGCTTACAAGTATTCATTACAATATTACTAGGAAAAATATTAATGTCTTTGCCATAGGTGACATAACTCCATCTTCAGTGTTTTGACAGAGGGAGAAATATTTCTATTGCATACAAAAATATGGTTAAATGTTATTTTTCTTCAGTGACGTAACACTGTCCTGTGAATCAGGAAGAGCAAGAAGGCTATACAAATTTCAATTCTCTTTGCTAAGTAGAGCGTAAATAATATAGTCTTGTCAATCCTACCCCTTTCAGCAGCTAGTTCATGACAAAACAGTCAAAGTGACTGTTCCTTTCGTCCTTTTCAAAATAGCAACCGCTTCCTCATGGGTCACCCCTTCTAAACTCTGCCCGTTCACAGCAATGATTTGATCTCCCCTCTTCAGGCGTCCATCTTCTGCAGCTGCACCCTGAAACAATACAACATGTAATTGCAGACTCATGCATTTCTTTTTCTCCTTGCCGCACCATCCCAATGGTCTGAATAAGATGGGTACAGTACACAAAACCCCTTAAACATTTTTTGATTGAGAGTGATTTGACTAGAGTCAATCATAGAACAGTCTGCTAGTGCTGCAGTATGTCCTGCATTCTCTAACTTTCACAACACTTAGATCTAGAGGATGGATCTAGAGGATTTTTATTGTACTTTAATCTTGTTGGTCTATCTAGTATAACTTCTAGTCTCTGGTACCATAACAGCAAGATTTTCATGACCTGAAATAGCTTCCAGAAACTGGAAATCCAGTAATCAAAACCCACCTATGAACTTTGACTTACAACAAACATTTGGTATTCTTCATTACATTTTTTTTTTGTCTAACTCAAGGCTGCTCCCTGAGTTAGTAAATTCAGTATGGATTCAGTTCCACCTGAACTTCTCCAAAGGTCCATATGAGTTCAGTTATTTTATGCTGGTCTACCTTTCAGACTGTAATAAATTGGTCCCTTCTATTACTTGAAGAAAATGAATTCTAAACATAAGGTAGGGGGGCTGTTTTTCGAAGTATGTAAACATTTCCAGTTTTGAGAGTTGAAAAAGACTCTGTCATATGCAAAGTCTCATGCATTTGAAAATTCTAAATCTTCCTGAAACTATATCTTTCAAATGTTGCAAGCACATTTTGATCAGAACTTGCACTGGGCAAGAAAAGCTGTGAGAAACCACTAATCATTTGGCATTGAACTCAGGCCATGCTTTAAGAAAGTGGCTGCTGTGAACTAATAAATGAATTGACTGAACAAATTTACACTTACCTTTGCAAATACTGTCTTCACATATATTGGTAAGTCTCCATGAGGACTGCCATATCCCCCCACAATACTAAAGCCTAGGCCATCTGGTCCTCTATCTAGAGTAATGGTCTTGTACTGAGGAGGCCTAATGAAAGGGAAAAAGAGCATTGATATATTGTCTGAACTTATGATTTAACATGTATAACGTTCAACCAAAAACATTTTTCGTTCTAGTTAAGCAATTTCCATTTCCTCTATAACTACAAATGTACCTCAAATCTCCCTAGCAAACACCTTTAAAAATCCTGGAACCCTTTATGCCTCCTAAAAAAAAAGTCCAAAATTAGCAGTCAATCACTTTGTTGCAAGATTTAATTGTTTCTCTCCTCCTCTGCGTTATGATTGTTTATTTGCACGTATGTGTTTATACAGATAACTCATAGATGTATCTCCACACATACACTTTGACTACATGAATTTTGAAGTTCTATCTTTTAACGTGGGTTTGTGTGCCTAAAGAACCCCATTCCTTCTTTCCCTGTTCCTGGAAAAATGCCTCAGATTTATAACATAATTTGAGGCAATACTTGTTTACGTAGCTGTGCTTTGTAGTATACCAGAAGTGGTAACAATTTTATACCCCAAAAGTTAAATATTTTTGATAGCCTAGAGTTAAAAAAAATACATCACAGAAACCAAAATACCGCTGTGGAAAGAACCTTGCTATGTAAGTCTGAGAATAGCAATTTGGGGTGTATCAACTAATCTCAGGTACTTAGGCTCAGTGAAATGAAGAAAGCTGTATTTAAAATGAAATCAAATAACATTTTAATTCTACTGAAGAGAAAACAAAACAAAACAAAACAAAACAATTTGTAAGCATTTTAGATTGAGTTCCACCTTAAGTAACCGGCTACAGAGGCCAGTTATTATGTATTTACTGACCCTAAATCATCCTGAAAAATGCTGGTTGAAGTTAGTCCTGCAAATGTAAGACTGGATGTAGGTGGCTCCTGCTGCTGGCCAGTTATGACACTCACATCTCCTCCAGCTACAACCTAAGAACAGAGTTCAGTAAAATGAGTTTTTTTAAAAAAAAAAAGCCAGTAAAATAAGAACACTGATACTAAAACAATATATCATAGCAACTAATGTTCAGAAAATATTCCAAATGTCACTGGAGGATTTTTTTTTTTTTTTTTTTTTTTTTACCTGCAACTCAATAGTGCCTGAAGCATTTTTTAAGACACTAACAGCTTGGGAGTGAGTCATGCCCTCAGTAGATGTTCCACATATGCTAACAATCCTGTCCCCAACCTGCAGAAGAAAATGTAGAAAACATAACTATCAATACAAGTTTAGTTACATACATTTATTTGGCATTTTCTTTCAATAAGTGCAGGTTTGAGTACTTGGAGTTACCTACAATGTATCAGTGACAAAGGGCAGAAAGAAAGAAATTAGGAAGAGTGCATGGTACACTTCTCTCAAAGGTACAACATCACTGTGAACACAAGATAACATCACAACAACATTGAAGTGATGGAAAAGTAGACAATCTGACATCAAAATCAGCAGATCAATGTTTAAGTTTAGTGTATTCAGTGTAAAAAAATATTTGTTCTTTACAGAATTAATATTCTAGAAGGATATGGAAAATCATCTGAATACAGACAGGTTGAAGTAGTACATTTTCTTAAGAGATTATATATTTAAATTAATCCTGAAATAACACTGTCTATTTTCCAAGGAACATTAGTCAAATTCAACAACCTCTGATATAGATTGAATACAGTACACGTGTAAGTGCTGTGTGAGTTAAGACTGCCTACTTTGACTTGGAACCTAAAAAAGAATTGTCTATCCTAAGACAGGTAAGCACAGAGAACATGAGATATGAAACAGACTGCACATACAGGAATGACCACAAGACTCACCAGTGTAGCTCACTTAAATAATCCATCATTCTGAACTAGCCTTCCTACTTTGAATTTTCACAAGTTTATCAGCTCTATGACCCAAGATTTCTTTAGGACTTCCTACCTTTCAGCAATTACCTTTTACCATGTCACCAATCTGAGTTACTTTATTGTCAATCCAAATAGTAAAAATTCTTGTCACAGCCAGAAGCAATCATGACTGCATCATTAAATTGCTACCTTATTACCTGTCTAGAGTAATTATTGTGCAGAACCCATGCAATCTTTATAACCTTCTTAACGATTAACTTACTCTGAGTTTCTGAGTCTGAGCTGCAACTCCATTTGGATGCATCATGGCGATAAATATAGGAACATCTCCAAGGGGACTTCCTACACCTCCAGCAATGCTCACTCCTAGTGAATCTGCAGGGCCCTATTATTGTCATGAAAAAAAAGATTATTTTTTTTTCTGGAAAGAAAATACGTATAGAATTGTAGGCTTACCTTAAAAATTAATAAAAATCCTATCATATGAAAATCAGAATATGCTTATCTCAAGCCATTTTTTAAAGTTAATATATTTTGGGAAAGCACAGAGTGTACAATACATTGTTCTTCCCATCAGTGAAGGGTGACAATTTACTGACTCAGTTATATGTTTTTTCGTAACCAAACTGAACACTTACAGAAGTCAACATCAAACCCTTACTGTCAGTATATGCCTGGCAAGAAAAACTGTAGAGATGGGATTGATTGTCCTTTATTATCAGTCTCCTACTAGGAACCTCCTGCAGATGAGAATTAATCTTTATGCTCCCCCTAGCGTCCCACAACAAAACCAGTTATTCACTGCTGTGCAATGCTCAACTACCTAACCACCAAAATTGCTATCTTAAATCAGTATTCACAGATTCAATGTTAAAAAGAGTATAGTTAAACACAATCTGCGTAATCAAGGAAACTGGATACCAGGCAAAGTCAAATAAATATATGTGCTTTACAGAAGCAGTCTATAACTTAGGTCTTATGCTCCTGTTAATGAGAAAGGCAATTGAAACCCAGTTGAAAACCTGGCAGCTGTCATATAAAGGCCTATCCACTAAAAACACATGTCAAACAAATGTGAAATACAAAATAATGGACTTGCAAGTTTAGTACAGTTCCCTTGGCTTCACTACAACTGTGCCTGCATTTAACTCTGTTTGGTAACAGTTACTAATTCTCTCTCCATTTGCTTTAAAAACAGGTCACAAAATGTGATGGTGGAAGTCACGTTATTTTACCTAAAAATATGGGTAGTGGAGATCAGTAGAACCAGCAGACAAATAACTTAACTATTGCCACATCGGTTCCTCCCTCTAAATGATTAACTGGGTGGCCAGACTTCTTCCTTTACATACACATAACATTTACAGAACCCTTACATATCACATTATACTATAACTTACCTTTTTTATCTCAACTGTTCTTAATCCCTGTATTTCAGAAGCTGCTGTCAGATAAATTTAAAAAGTTAAATCAGTATAGAAAATAAACTTTTTCATTAAAGTCATCCAAGCCACTGTGATTATTCTAGCTTTCTACTGTTTCATTACAGACATACATTTTAAAACAGATTTTGAAAGCAGCTGTCATTAAATTAATAGCATTGAAATACTTCTAGAATGGGTGAAAAAGTCATTCATTCTTTCAATTTAAACAACTGTTGGAGTAAATGCTAAGCAATGCTCATGTAGAATAGAAACTATTTGATAGCGATACTTGGGTCACAAGTAACTGGTGTAAATCTGAGCACTGGAGAGCTATTACACAGCTATTCTAAGGTAACGTAGTATCCAGAATTGACCACATACTTTCCAAGAGTGAGTAAGACAGCTCGACTGAAGACATATTAAGATAAAACAGAAGATAATTCTCATTCAACTTAGATTCTCAACATCTAAACTGCTGATGTAACACCTGCTGGTTTCTTTTATAAAAAGTGATTCAAAGAGATATATGATGTACTGTATAATAACCACCAGCCCTGCAACAATTTAATGACTAAGGAATCACTTTCAGGCAGATAGTATGCTACCACTATGTGTTAGAGAAAGCAGATCTCAGCTACCAATACACAGATATAAATTACTGAAAGGGCCAAAAAAACTTACAGGTTTTCTTCAGACCACTTTCAAAGACCTCAGGTGCACTTGAACCAGAAGCTGGAAAGCTGAAGGATGAGAGACTGCCACTTCCTTCACTGACCTAAATACAGTATTACACTGGGATTAGAAAGCAGCTTCAGACACCCAATTTGATAAAATTATAACCCATTGTATTCAGTCTATTTTACTGTATCTTGTTACTTTTTCTGTGCCCAGTTAAAGCTGATACACTGAATTTCTATGTTTCCTGGACACTCTAGAGGGCTCCTTGTTTGAAACATGTCATTAGACTAACAGAGATTGCATAATTACAGACCCATGCAACACTTTGCTTCTGACTGTCCCCTTATTTCTAGATATTTCTACATATTTTGTCACTTGAAAGACCTTCTGGTGAGTACGAAAGTCACCATTACCAAGGTAGGGACACAATACAAAAGACAAATCTTTACGCATCCCCACATGCATCCAGACACTCCATAAACTAAAACTATGACTGGACTCTCCACTCCGTTTCACCTACACAATTTCCAGCTTCCCCTAAACAATTTCCAGAATTTTCACTACGGCCTCAGGACAATGTAAAGGAACAACATAGCTCACAGTGGTTTTAGTTCATTGACTATTACTGACTCTTCTAAACATTCAACACTGTGAACTTGTTACTTAGTAGCTTAGATTAATATCACACAGAGCTTGTGTATTTTTGTCTGGACTGGCATTATCCTTTTCTGAAGAGATACTGACACTTAGTCCTTAACCAGTCTTAACCTATTCACTTCGAATTTCAGAAAGAAAAAGTCCCAGTTTAATTAGGATTCACCTTAAACTATTTACATCTATGTTCAATCACTGATGATAGTGATGGTGCTGTATACCTGGTTTGTAACTACAAAAAGTTCTAAGGTAAGTTGTGAGCTCTCTCATTTCAATAGCTCCTATTGGAAATCCCAATACATACATTGGCACAGAATCACAATGAGAGCTGCTACCACATCAAGGATGCATTCAAATGCAGCAACTGATGTGAGTTATAACATTTAACAATATTAATACAACAATAAAACAAATAAACTTAGGAAAAGCCTGACAGAAAGGGTAAAGGTTTCCTGTTTCTTGTGACCAAGATTATGTTAAGAGTATGAAAGGTACAGAGAAATTCAGTAAGATTACTGAAACAATACCCTACTGCACTCAGCTCTCTCCAGGTAACAGGTTTAAACTGTACATCAACTTGTTCCGGTAATGAAGACAATCAGCTCTCCCTACTTCTCATGCGAGAGCTCTAAAAGTCATACTAGACAACATAGTAGAGCTTGGAATCTCATCTATTATTTCTACTATCTACTCTAGTATATCTGGAATGAACTCTTGGCTGGATCACGTCTTTAACTGATACAACTAGCTAAAATGAACATGTAAAATTACTACCAAAAAGTTGCAAAGTGCATAAAAGCTCCTACTTCTATTCATCTTGGATCAGGTGCATGGAAAATCATTTTAATCATAAAATTAACTATTTGTATTTGCTTCCACTGTTTAACCACATTTTTTTTTCTTCCAGACTAAACAGTTTTACAGTTACAAACCTGGCTGCTCTGGGATGTTCTCCTCTCAGAGTGGAACGGACCAGCTTTTATTCTTCCAACCTCTAGTCTTACCGTACCTAATGAACACTAAAGAAAGAGTCATTTTTAATACATCTCTTGTATCTACAACATTAAAGCCAACAACAATATTTAAGTAACTTATTAGATGGTAGAAGAAGAAAGAAGTATGGACAGAGGGGAAAATATAGCACTAACAACCCTCCAATGAGAACTGAAAAGACAGAATTCATGGCAGGTCCAGAACCATACCAACTATGATTGAATGATACTATTGAATGATATTCAATACAGAGCTGAGAACTTTTTGGATTAAACAGTATTCCAATACAGATGTGAGGACTACATATGAACTTTTCTGTATCTGACTCCCCAGAGGAACTTGGGTGATATGGATTGATTGCACACTGGAATATCTGTTCCAATGTTTCCATTAAGCATTGAGTTCCATTAAGCACTGAGGCATTTCATGTATAGATACCTACCTCAGATGAAAATTCACCATGCAATCAAACATTTAGAAACCAAAATGTTAGGCTTATTTTGATAACAGATAAGTAAGGTGTTATCACAAGAACACTTCAGAAAACTAGGACTCCAAAATGATACAAGTAGTGTAAAAAGAACATCTATCTATCTGCAACATATTTAAATACAGAAATTTCAAAGTATTGTTGCTATTTTGCTTTTCCCTTTTTTCCACTGGGAAGTTGTTACTATGATCTCTGGTACCTACGCAACCAAAGAATTTACTGTTACAGATGTCTGCCTTTATTTATCATACCTTAGCAGTATTACCTTAAGAGAGGTTCAAAAATTTATCAGAAAATTCACAGTAAGAAACAGACCAATATATCAAACTCAACAACATAATATATCCATTCAAACAGGGTTTCTAAACCTCTGTAGCTAGCATATACTAGCATAAACTATTGATATTCTCTTAGAGCTAAGAGAGATTTACTACTAAATTACTTTTTATTTTTTTTAAGAAATACTGACTTCTTCTTGTCCTGGAAAAGACTTGATCAGAGCTCAGACATTAACAGTCTTTCCTGCTGCTTTCCTCCTGTAAAATTACCACATCTTCACATAAAATGCAAGCCCACAAATGAGATTTTAAAGTTATTATGTGTGAAAGTGGGAGGTAATACTTTCCATCTGAACTTGTGAGTAAATCACTTCACATTCTGTCTTCTTACATTTTTTTTTTTTCCTGGAGTCTCCTATTTGATAAATCTAAAGTCAAATGAGGGGGAAAAAAAACTATCAACTTTTCACGTATTTGGGGGATACGTAACAAGAAACACTGCAAGAACGGGAGGAATTTTCACACATTCTTGTGGTTTTATGGCAGTTTAAATACATTTGGATTTTACAAAGATTGTAAATAACTTTCTAACAAAATACATTTTAGGCAATTCAAGACAACTCGCTGTAGATCATTCACTTGTGAATGAAAACCTGAACTAAAAATGATGACTGCCTGTGTGTGAGTGATCATGCTTTTATCCATTTTTACTGTGTGAAAGAAGCAGAACCATTAATAATATCTGAGGTCTTTTAGACACCACATTTCTCAGGGCCAGGACAATTATTTAGAAGTACCACTGAGTGGGATGAAGTATCAAAAACTTAAACATGCATATAATAAGTGAGACTATTAATTAAGTATACTTAATTGTATACTCCAAAATTCTTGCCAGCTAACAAAAATGATAGAAACTTTCCAAATGAAATGGTGTTTTAATTATGTTTTAATGGTGTTTTAAGAGGAGATTTAGAAGTGCAGCATATGAGGAAGAAATACTTCATCCAAAGTGCAGTATGTGAAGAAGAAACCCATTGTCCTTATACAAAATAAAGTATCAGGTAAGAATTGGAAAGTACTATTACCCCAAAGGAGCACATTAACAAGTTCACTATCAGAACACAGATGCAGTTGTGACATTTTCAATTATGGTCACACACTGAAAATATTAAAAAAAAAAAAAAAAAAAAGTGCTCACCCTAGGCAAATAAAAAAATAAGAAAATAATATAAAAAAAGGCTGGAGGAACAATTTAAGACCTGGAAAAATATACCTTTTATAATAATGCAAAGAAGAATGATTATGGCTACATACCCAAGAGTCAGCTATCAATAAAGGCTGTTAAATTTTTTCCAGTGGAAGGTTTTCATTGGAAAACGTTGACTCAACAGAATCCTGACATGCAACCGAGTATTTCAAAACTCTATATGGAAAACAGACAAACTGGCTGACCAGTTGGACTTCCTGCCAGGCCACAGAAAATGTTGTAGTTATGACTTCATTCTGATTTGGAAATGGAGGAGATCAGATACACAATGTTTACTGAGAACAGGAATTCTCGTTCTGAGAACAGCAGCCAGGAGGTTACTTCAGTTATCTTTGTGAGAAAGTGATTTCTTACCCTAGATGCCTTGCTCACTGAGAAAGGCATTATAAAATTTAATGGATGTAATGTGACACAAGATAAACACAGAAAAAAAAAAAAAAAAAAAGATGAACATTAATAACTGTGAAAGCAATCACTTTCTGGCACAACTACACTGATGAGTTCTGGATATTTTAAAGGCAATTCTACGTATCTTTCTAAAAATATGAGATAGTTAAACAAATAGGCATCTGTTGCATAAAACACAGTATTAAGTTCTCGGTTGCTCTAGGTATTGGTCTTTTATTATATAAAGATATGGCAGTTTGTGCTACCTCTATTCTCACTTTTATCAGGCAAAATATGAAAATCTAAATGCTCTAGCCTTCAGGAATTTAAATTCAGATCCAAAGCTTGTTCTCCCTGACATCTCAGCAACAGCTGAACACAGGCTGAATAAAACTTAAGCTTTCAAAAAGCTGGATCTCATTCTCTTCACTTTTAACCATCTCCTGTTTTCCTGATACCTTTAGCAAAGCTGCAACAGCCTCCTGGTTAGCATTTCGAACATCTTCTCCATTCACAGTCAGTATCTGATCTCCTTGCATCAATCTCCCATCTGTATCTGCTATTCCTCCTTTGACGATGTCTGACACAAACACCCCCGTATCATTTCTGTAAACACACACATGAATTTTGAATTACAATATTGTTTAAGGGTCACTTTTATGGCTTGCAGTTGGGAACCCAATAAATATGGTCTCATTTTCTGATGACTCATGTTGGGCTAGTTCCTCTAGGAATGGCACAAGAATGACACATACTGCCTTTACAGGATTTGAGCACAGCACTGCAACAGAAACACATGCATGCCCAAGTCCCAGACATAGACTGTCCATGTATGTTCATACCTTTTCCCAACGATACTCAGGCCAAGGCCTTTACCAGGCTTCTTTTGGAGCTCTATAATGAGTACATCATACATATCTTCCTCCTTGTATTGGGCCTCATCTCTGTATACTGTCAGACGAACTTTTTGGGGAGTCTGTCGTAGAACATTTATTGCTTCATCATGTGTGGCATTCCTGAGGTCAATCCCATTCACCTACAATGAAAGCATACATAGATGAAATGTACAGGACTTTCCAACAGACAAATGAAAGATGTCTAGCTAGCACATGAAAATAAACATTGACCAAAGAAGTAAGTGCACCTCTAATATCTGATCTCCAGCCCACAGTCTCCCATCTTTTGATGCTGCTCCTTCTTCATATACTTCATGGATAATGATTGCTCCCTGTGGATACACAACAAAAATAAATTGCATACTGAAAGAAAATTCCCCAAACTTTGAAGCAAGAGCTACAGAAAATTCCTGCCAAAAATCATTGTTAACAAAAAGTCAGAATAATGACAAATTACCAAAATATTTAAGAAGTTCACTTACACTTTCAATTTCAAAAGTGCTTTTATATTTTTTCTCTTTTTTTCCTGATCTTCAGTAACTTTCTATAAAAGTGCCACAGAACAAATGAAGACAAAATCTCTTCTAACAGATATTTTCATTCCTATACTATTATTTCATGCGAGTAACAGGTATTTTTCCAACCAACCAGCAAAGTGTCTGCTCCTCCAACAATGCTCAGACCAAGACCAGTCCGTCCTTTGGAGATATCAATGGTTGTTTCACATCCAGGAATAATGGGACAAGTAGCGGGGTCAGAAGCTAGTGTGGCTGGAGTTGAAGATCTGCTTGTATCTAAAACAAAAATTAAACATCCTAGTTACAGGATTAACTAAACATCCTAGGTCAGACAGCTTACTATCAGAAAAATGACTTTAAAATATTGTTTTGAGGGACCATACTCTACAGTAAGAGCTCAAGAATCAATCTCCAGGAAACATTTCTAAATTTCCATGTAATACCACTCTCCCTTGCCCTTAGTCAAGTACTGTCCTGTGGTTTTAATAGCAGTTGTCCTGCTTCTAGGTCAACAAGCACCTGGATCACAGTTTTAAGTTTACTGAGATAGTATCACATACAACATGCTGTATTTGTACAACCTACAAATGCTTTTTTTGGATAGCCACAGAAGCTATTGTACACAACAAATGCTATTTCAGAGAGAATTTAAATATCTGTACCAGTAACTCTGCAACACAGATCACAGATAAATGAAGTGCATACAATGTGTTACATACATGGATGCAAGGATGTCAGTCCTACCCTTTTGTAATGGGCTAAGTCAAGGCCCAGCTAACTAAATATTCTGTCTCAGACTCAGATTTGTACCATGAGAAAGAATGTGAAATACAGTGATGTATTCCAAGTTTACCAGTACTTGGTCAACCAAAGGTTGTACACACACGTCATTATATCTAGGAACCCTCAACAAGAACTTCTATACACCACTCATACTTTTAACTGACCATTGACACAGCTTTAGGAAGCCATATGTCTCATGGTATAAATATCATAGACTCGTAGAATGTCTTAGATTGGAAGTGACCCAACAATCATCTTATTCCAACCTCTGTGCCATAGGCAGGGATACCTCCCACTAGACCAGCTTGCTCAAAGCCCCACCCAGCCTGGTCTTTAACACTCCCAGGGATAGGACATCCACATCTTCTCTGGGCAACCTTTTCCAGTGCCTTACCACTCTCATACCAATGAATTTCTTCCATATAGCTGATCTACCCTCTTTTAGTTTGAAGATGTTACTATGTATAAATAATATATATAAAGTTAAAGCCACAATTAATGTAAGTTCCTACAGCGTATACAGTGTTAAAAAGTTCCTTACAACTTACATCCTTATGTATTGATTTATCTGTGATCACAGATAAATTTTTTGAGTAAAAGTTTGCAAATCATACTAAACTGCTAAGAGCTGTAGACTTCCTCGAAGGTGGAGAGGCCTTGCAAAGACATTAGAGACAAATTGTAAGGGCTGGGCAATCACTAACAATATGAAGTTCAACAAGAGCAAGTGACAGATTCTATACCTGGGAACGGACAACCATCACTGTATGCACAGCATGGGGGATGGGAGGCTGGAGAGCAGCCCTGCAGAAAGGGATCTGGAGGCTCCGTTGCACGGTAGGTTGAATATGCACCAGCAGTGTGCCCTTGCAGCCAGGAGGGCCAACCTTAGCCATCAACCTTAGTGCATCAAGTGCATCAACCTTAGCGCATCAAGTATATCATTCCTAGCTGGTCGAGGGAAGGGACTGTCCTGCTCTGCTCTGGCACAGCCTCTCCTCAAATACTGTGCACAGTTTGGGGCACTACAGTACAAAAAGGACGTAAAACTATTAGTATCCAAAGGAAGGCTACAACGATGGTGAAGGGTCTAGAGGGGAAGATGTATGAAGAGCAGATGAAGTTGCCTGGTTTGTTCAGCCTAGAAAAAACTGTTGGAAGGCTTAATGGTGGCCTACAGTTTCCTCACTGGGGGAAGGCAGAGACAGGTCCTGATTTGTTCTCTCTGGTGACCAGTGGTATGACCTGAGGGAACAGTGTGAAGCTGTGACAGGGGAGGTTCAGGCTGGATGTTGGGGAAAGGTTCTTGACAGAGAGGGCGGCTGCACTCTGGTCAGGATACCAAGCCTACTAGAGTTCAAAAAGCATTTGGACAACGCTCTCAGACATATGATCTGCTTTTTCGATGGTCCTTTGCAGACCCAGGAGTTGTAGTTGATGTTCTTTTTGGGTCCCTTACATCTCAGGGCATTCTATGATATTATGAACTTAGTAGTGATATAATTGTGTATCAATACTACTACTACTACTAGTCAATAGAAACATGACTCAGCAATCCTTGCAGTGATGTACATACGAATTAATTGTGAGGTTTCCATTAGTCAATTAAGCTATTAACTTCTCAGTGGTGTGTTGCTTAACCAGTAACTATCATCAATCACTTGCATCTCAAGTCTCCATTGAAAGGGGGAGACTGAAATTCAGCCAGTTCTGAACAGTGAGACCGCCTCATTCATTCTTCTGCTCTAGCAAATATGAGGTGAGTTTTCTCTCTGCTTTAAAGGAAATGGCTCCCACTTCTAGTCATCCATGATACAAGCACTTGCTACACACCTTTGGGACGCAAGATGAAATCCCTCCACCCTTACAACTCTACTACAGGCCAGTGGGAAAGCAAGAGTGAGGTCTTCAGCTTGGAGCCTTACTGCTTTATTTAGATGGATCTGTAATCTGGAAGTACTAGAAACTGAAGTTCAGGAAACAGTTGAGTGCATACAAAAAGAGATAATTTGTTTACAGGCTAGGTCTATATTTTTATCTCATAGCTCTAGTGAAGCTAGACAAACAAGGAGAACCTTACTTTTGACCGCTTCTGGTTCGGGTGAGCTGGAAGGGGGGACAGTTGCTGGTGGTTGGATATTCCTCCTCTCTGCTGGGGTAGTGCTGACCGATGCTGTAGTCAGGCTACCTGCCTCTGCTGAGTTGATTGTAAGCCTCACCATGGTTTTGGACGTCTTCAGAAGACTGATAAACTGAAAGATTAAGAGAAAATCTGATGAAGAATATATATAAATATATGTATATATTTGTGTATATGTATGTGCATATGTATGTATATGTATGTGTATACACATATACATATATATATATGCATGCATATATATATGTGTGTGTGTGTGTATATATACATACATATACAGAATATAGCTGGAGTATCACTTATAAAACAAAAATACAGAAAAATAACGATTCTACAAACGAGCTAGAAGTCACCATCCTGCAGGTTTTCTTCACAATGAACAAGGCCAAACATTTATGCTTTGATAATAAACAGTGTCAGAGTTAACTGTGGGACAGATCTGGCTGAAGTTATTCAATTAGCTTCCCTGAAACTCTGTCATGTTGTTATTTAGAAAGGGAAATAGCTTTCTCCACAGGGTTGAAGTATCAGGCTTGGAATATAACACAGTGATTGTTACAGACCATCCCCATGTATAAGCACAGTACATGACCTAATTTACCACTGATGCAACTTAACACGCATAATACAGACATTTACATTTTACTGTTTCTCATACTTTTAAAGTGTTACATATGAAAATACATTATTCAGAAATAGTTCATGCCTTTTATCCCACATCTAAGTGCCTCTGATTCATCAGATCTGAACCACAGGGAAAAAACAGCCACATGCAGAGAAATGCAGAGAAAGACTATTTATGTAGTGCATTAATACAAAACAGCAACTGAGCTCTAAATGCAGGATTTATCTTATTCTACAGTAGTTTCCTTATCCAGACAAAGCCTCTAGATATTTGGTTCATTAGACAGCTTTGAAAATGAAATCAGAGTACAGTCACAAAAACCTCAGTGGTTCTAGACATATTCATCTCCTATATTTAGTGGTGTGATTTCAATGCTATTCTTGACACTTCAGAAGCACCTTTTCTACTGGATAGCCCACAACAATTTCATCATCCACTGCCAGGATCTGGTCCCCAACCTTGATTCTTCCATCCTGGAAACAAAATAGAAAAAAAAACAAACAAACTATGAGTACTACAGATGCTACTCCAAAAAACATTTTTAATTCCCTATATGGATTTAAAATGTTCTCACACCTTTGCTGCTGCACCATGATCTGTTAAGCTCTTAATAACTACTCCATTAATTGTGTCTTCCTCACTAATGGCAATTCCCAAACCTCCTTGATCCTGGGATAAATAGAAATATGCAAATAGTTAGGTACTGCATTTACCAAAATGCTAGAATACATTCAGAAATAACTAGTGAAGCTTGCCGACGTAACAAAAGTTTTCACAATGCATCAATGTTTTCCTTTTAAACTAATTATTTCTGAAATAGCAGATTTTTCCAACCTACAAATAGTGCATTGGCTACCAAGACAGTTAGCAAGACAAGTCTGAAGCAAATCTAAATTCAAACTTATTCTTCTTGAAACTCTGTACATCAACTGTGATTCAGTTGTTAAATTCATAAACAGACATAAGAATTACAGTAAATCACAGAATGGCTAAGGTTGGAAGGGACCTCTAGAGGTCATATGGTTCAAACCTCTGTGCTTAAGTAGAGACACCTAAAGCAGGTTGCCACAACCATGTCCAAGCAGCTTTTGAAGATCTTCAAGAAAGGAGACTCTACAACCTTGCTGGGAAACCTGTACCAGTGCTCCATCACCAGTACAGTAGAGAATTGTATCCTGACATTTAGACTGAATCTCTTGTGTTCCAGTTTGTGCCCAGTGCCTCTACTCTTGGCATTGAGCACCACTGAAAATACCATCGGTCTCTCCTCTTCGCACTCTCACTTCAGGCATTTGTACAAATCAGTAAGATCCTCCCTTCAAGCTGGACAGTCCTAACTCTTTTAGCCTCTCCTCATAGGAGATGTGCTCCAGTACTTTGATAATCTTGGTGGCCCTCTGTTGGACTCCTTCCAGTATGCCCAGGTCTCTCTTGCACTGGGGGACCAAGAACTGGACACAGTGCTGCTGGTACAGCCTCACCAATGCTGAACAGAGGTGAAGAATCACCCATCTTGACATGCTAGTGGGATTTAGCCTAATACAGCCAAGAATATGGTTAGTTTTCTTAGCAGGAACTCAGAACATTTGGAAACTATAGACTAAGGTAAAACTTCACGATATAGTTTAAATTCTCTATTTGAAACCACAGAAAGAAATACATACAGCAATGGAAAACATAGCGTATGGAAAAATGCATGCTCATCCCTTGAAATTAGCAAATGTTTGGGACAGAGTGAAATTTCCCCAGTGTTTTTAGCTAGAATTAAATCATCTGGATACCATCATCTCTAAGATACTGTGCTGGTTGACAAGGGAAGGCTAGGTGCCTTCCAAAGAGACAAACTTGTGAACCTTTGTGAAGTCTAGTCTTATGTCCACTGAATGTGACTCTTCTTCCCCATGCCAATAAGCAGGAGCTTATTTTTTCTACCCTCATGTGGCAGCTTCACAGTTATGTAACACTTGGCCATTTTCTCTCAGCTGCACAGTTTCAGCAAAATATATATATTATTTTCAGGGGATTTGCTGCTTATACTCTAATGCTAATTAATTTACTTGGAACAATGCAGGCAATGTTTTACCTTAGGCAGCAAACAAACAAACTCTCTGTTCAACTATAGCAACTAGTTACTGAAAATTTTGTCATTAGGTCAAGAGATGACTTATTTCAGAGTTACGGATCACACAGAGAATTTATGTGAAGTTTAAAAGGCAGTCATTACATCAGCAAAGTTTTTGGTTCACTCACAAAAACAAAGAACAAAAGACCCCTAGAAATCTCTATCGTTACTTCTAGTAAGCAAGGGACAAAGTTTGTTTCCCATTAAGTGGGACTCCGTTACAAAAAAATCAAGCTGGTGAACACAAATGTGGCTGGTGTAAATTTAATTTTCAGCACATACCTTAGGGAGTTCCACATACTGAATATTTTTATACGAACTGAAGTCAGAACTAACACTGGAGTTTCCAGCACTGGGATCAATCTGATAATGAAAACACAACTGTGAGCAGCTGTTTTCAGCATTTTTCATCAAAATGAACTAGCATGCATACATTTAAAGTGGGACTGGTCATTTTATGGATCCATTTAAACTGCTATAACCCTATTCATGGCAGTATTAGATTTACTTCTCAGATAGGTGAACATAAAGTAAAAAAGAAATAGGAACAGTAAATGTAGCAGCTGCACTAAAATCTCTTTGTTTTTCCATTGGATTTCTTCTTTTTTTGTAGTATTTGCTAAGTAGACAGAGTATCCCTCTATCTAGAACAGTGTCAGTATCTCAGTCAAATGAAGAAACAAATATTTACTTTACCTCTTGGTTTTGAAGAGTCCCTGAAGTACAAGCCTCTATTGACTTTGTAGGGCAAACGGCCATCTGATTTACTGCATCTTTATTTCTAAAATAGATTCAGTTACAGCATACGGTAAAGCAATGCCATGTTTCTTAGAACATGTTTAAGTCTAGATCTTTTTTTCTGCTTTATTTGTGGCAGTGCCAACACAAATATGAAAACAGAAAACTCAAAACATATTTAAAAACTACTAAGAATTGGGTACAAAAGCATACCTATCTCACCAAAGTTAAAAAACAGAAACATCCCTGCGCAAGAACTTGAGCATATTAAACATGTTTTTTTAATAAAACTTTTAAAGACAACTTACCTGATAAAGATAATTTTTACTTTAGATGGTGCACATTTGATTATTGATGAAGCATTCTGGTGAGTCCTTCCATAGAGCATTTGCCCATTTATCTGTGTAAAAGAAAGTAGAAATTATTTCCGCAAGTATTCCAATTCCCTTAATCCTTTGATTAGGCTTAAAAAATCCACTATCCCACATCAGTGGCTAAAACAGGAAATGTATTAAAATTAAGGAATATGGTGTGTCCAGTTTTCACTCACTTTCTTTAGTAAAAAAAAATCCTTATAGTTTAGTTTCAGTCTAACACTGTCACATAGCTAAAAATGTCATTCTCTGGGTTGTACAGTATTGACTTAGCACATCGTCTGTTTCCTTTTTTTGACTGATGGAGCAACAAAGCAGGGCCATGTAAAATTCTAACCAAAACAAATAAATACATACCTTCAGCAATAAGATTACTACTCTTTATTGAATCACAACTGTGAGCAATGCACTTTATGCAAAGGAGTCTGAATGTTGCTGCATTTACAATCTGAAGATTTGACCTTAGAATCATTGTCTTCATTTAGCTGAGCAGACTCACTGAAAGCCCCTGAAACTCACATGATTCAGATATGGCTGGAGATATCAGTGTGAACTTGCAGAATATGCAAAGCCATAATTGGCTTACATTTTATTATGTTTGTTCCTGCAAATGGAAAGCCACAGTGGATAAGTCCATTTTAAGAATGGGGAAATTATTTGAAAAGGACTGCTTGGACCCACACAAAGGGTAAATAGTACAACATACACCAAGGTAGTACAAACAGAAGCAGAGACGCAGCAAACAGGAAGCAACAGAACGAAGACACTGAACTGAGTGTTGAGTCTAACAGCAAACCCTCAGCTCCCATGCAAGCTGTACCTACTAGGCACTGTCACAAGATTACTGAGCCCTACCATTTACACTTGAAATGACAATCCAGACACAGTAGTGCTTCCAGTGTTTACCCTGCACTTATGAAGAAACATAGTCAATCTGTCAGCTGGGGGATGAGACATGATCCACCACGGCTGATGGGCAGCAACTCTGGAACCTGAGGAGCAAGCTTAGATGCCCCTTTCAGAAGATCCTAAGAGGATCTCTTAGCATTAGGTTTCAGGTTCACAGTAAGTTTATATGAGAACTGGCTCAGATAGATGTGTTTCAATATGTTCTAAGGATATTCAGCATCTGCAATAGTAAGGTTTTTGAACTTTAAAGCTTTAACTGAATCAAGAGAAACACCTAGCATATAACATTGGACTCTGCAGATAGCAGGCATGAGGCTAGGTACCTCAAAAAACAGTAACGCAAAGCCGCAGACAGGCTGTAGGAGTTCAGTATCACCCTCATGCTTTATTCAGTCCCACCATGCCTTTTCAACTACAGTGCATTATTAGACCTCAACATACAGTTCTGAGGTTACAGAAAAGCAGTTCTGTGATGGCAATGTTAACTACCATAACTACTGCTGCTGGACTGGTGAATGCTGTAACAGAATACATCTGCAAGAACATCAGTTGAACTGTAGCAATATAAAAATAAACATTATGCTCAAACATATTGAGAATGTTAGTTGCATAGTCAGTGGTTGTGTTCCTTCGAAAAGCCACTAGAGAAGAACTCAAATTTGTCATGAGATGACAGTCCTTGATACAAATGGATCTGCTCCTATTTCCCCTATTTAATTTCCATTTCATATTTAACACAACGTTAACAGCATTCTTATATTACCACATTTCCACTAGACAAAGAATTAATTATAAAGTCTTAAGCACTCCACAGATGGATGGAGTACAGGACTTCAGTGTTTTCATGGTCCACAATGCATTGCTCTTCCATACATCTCCATGACGCAGAAACTGCTGGATCCCATCATTTTTATCCGCTTTAAACACACAAGCACATGCACTTTTACTCCATACTACTGTAACCAGGAAGAAGAAAAAAATCCCAACTGCAACTATTTCCCATACACCAGCATATATATTTGGTAGCCAGTGTTGTCAATGTGGGTACCTTGGGAATTTCAAGGTCTACTGAAAAACACCTATTTTGCAGCAAGAATCTTATTTTTGTATATATTTTAAGTCAGTATGTTTTGTTGTCAGAATAAATTGCAAGAACTCACCTCTAGCAACTCATCTGCAATCTGTAACCTGCCATCTTTGCCAGCTGCTCCATTTGGATCAATTCCCACTATAAAGACACTCATCCTGGATCGGTCTTTGTTACCAGCAAGACTAAGTCCCAGACCTGTCCTTCCTTTTTCCAGCTCAATCATGTGTAGCTCCCCTGGTAGATTTCCATAGCGCTGCATGATCTTTTCTAAATGTAAAGGTGTGGGCAGCAGAGGTTGGATTTATATTAGAAAGTCTCACAAACCACCCAGACAGTCATGAGCAATATCCAACAGTATCTGATAGCACAATTCCAAACTAGATGAGAAATTTTTAACTATACACCACACTATCATTTCAGCTAAGTCTTAGGTGATTTCTAGTTCTATGTTTTCTTTCCAACTTTGGAAAACAATAAATCTTTTCTTAAAAAAAAAAAAAAAAGACTTTTAATGTATAAAAGCAATAATTTTAACTCTCTTTACTCCAAAAACACTTCAAGGAACAGGAATTACAAGATTATATATCACTGCCATCAGTTCCCTAGATTACACTGAAATTCTGCAAATAGTCCTGAATGAGAAATAGTCTAGACAATGGAGGAACACAGAGATCGAAATGCAATTTAGAAGAACAAATTACTTCTGTATTTTACTTTGTTCCTCTAATCAACCACAAATGAAAGCTGACAACAAAGCTTAACACCCAAACCACAAAACACACAAGAACAAAGTAGTTCAAACTGGACACCCTGTATTTTCTGCTACAATGTTATTTCAACAATGAATATTTGAAAAAATGATCATCAAGGATAAACTTACTCCAGCTGTAACCGAACTCATCCTCTTTCTCCACATCTTCTTGGACTTTGCTGGAAGATGACTGTGTAACATCACAGCTCATTCCTGAAAATGCTGGAGGAGGGGGCAGAGGCAAGTTACAAAATGAAGTCTTTTCTGGCTCTGAATCTGACTGACTGAATGCCTGTGGAGAATAAGAAAAATGCAGTGGCTAAGCAAACGCAGACTCTGCGTAAGGCAACCTAGTATACAAAAATGTCAAAATGTCAATGACTATAGCTTTGAAGTTTAAATACCAAGCAGCTGGAATTCTAAATGAGTAACACGGCACAGAAAAGCTGCAAGAGATCAAAGATGGAAACAAATGCTATGCGAGGTAAGAGAGAACTTCACTCCAAAATGTGTTGAGAAGCATACAGAACCAACAAGAAAAGCCCAATTCAGTAAAGTTTTATGTGCCACTTCACATGTCAGAAAAAAGTCTCTTGTGAAGACTCAACTTATTTTTTACAATATGCCGTATTTGTAAAAGACTTCTATTGTATTTTATTTTTAAAAGCTGCCACATGTATTTTTTCTTCTGATATGCTTGGGAAGCCAAATAGGAGAAAAGGGAGCTCAAACAGAGAACTTAGCGTTTTCAATGGAAAGGACGATTTAAAAACAAAATTAAACAGATAACTGAAAAAATCCACAGTAACTGGACTTTCTCAGTTCTATTTACTGATTTCCTGTAAGTTACATGAGGGAGATCAAGTAAAGTAAGACAGAAATTAAACCACAAAGAAGAAAGATACTTTTGGCCTTGATGTATGTCATAGATTCATGTTCACAAAAAATTAGAAGTATAAACTACTGCAATATAATGCTCAAATGCCATAATCTAATCTAGCAATCCTCCATTCCTACCAAACGAATACGGGAACATGGACTCTGGTCAAGGATTTGGCTAGGCGTTTTAATTCGTACCATTTCACCTGCTCAGAAAAACACACGGGCAAGGAATTCATGCCTGAATATCATCATTCTGAAGCTTATCTATGCCCTAAAGATTTTGTTATTTAGCAAATTGTCTGGTGATAAACAAGATTTTTTTTCAAGAACTAAGGCATTCCAAGTGTTGCACTAGCTTCATAGCCCTGTTCTTATCATTTCAGTTTTCACCTGAAATATGAAATCACCTCTACTACAAAAAATTTGAATACAACATCTCAGATGTTGTCTCTGGGAGCCAAAAACACTGAGATGCTTTCCTTATCAGATGCAACAGCACACAGAATAACAATATACACCTTGGAAGACTTCAATCCTCTTTCAACTAAAGATGTTGAAAAAACCTATAAAGTTAACAACTTTGTGGCACTGAGATTTAAGGAAGTTCCAATTTCACAGGAAAAATTAGTTCTTTTCATTCTCTTTTTACTACAAAGATCTAACGAAAATGAAAATGCCATATTTTGGTTCCCTCATGCTGCTTCTGCTTGAAAAAAAAATATTCTCCTTTCATTCACAAAGTTTGCTTGGAGCTTGATGAAGAAGTCTTTAAATGTCAAATGCCTGGAAAGTATTAATATGGCACACAAGCCAATGATTTACATTAAAATTTCTGATAAATGCCATGTGTTTTTCTTTTGTATCATTGTATCAGCTACGCTGGTCTGTGCTTGAAATCTAAGGCAATGCATATGTTGTGTCACTGAACAACTTACAGTTCATGCAAATTATACTCTAAAACAAAAACCTCAATTGAAGGAGCAAAATTACAGCAAAGAAATTGTATCCATCAGAATCTGAGAAGGCTGGAAACACCAGTTAATAGCAGAGCAATTATTTTTTCATAATAAAAAGTTCATGTATTCAACATGGAGAAAACTTGGTGGCAGACCTCTACATTGAGCATGGATAAAAGGGAAAGTAGTTCTAGAAGCACTATAATTTTTCAGAGTGCTTTCTAGAGGTTTAACTAGAAAGCTACATACAGAAAAAATGAGGAAACAGTGTGTGAGCAGACCAGATTGCTAGATCTTACTGTAGTCTCTGTGTTTGAAATAAAAATCAGCATATCAATTTACTGATGTTCTCGGTAAATGACAGTGCTTCCAAGAACTTTGCAGAAATAAAGAAATGACAAAATATGACAAAACCAAACCAACTAACCAACCAACAAAAAACAAACAAACAAAAAAAACCCACACTGCTGTCAAGGTCTTCTGGAAAAAGATATACGTGTGGACATATGGCTGTATCCTGATGAGTACTTAGGAACTGCAGCTGCAGCCACTGTGATCTGACTGACAGAAAAAGTACTTGTTTCTGTATCTGTATGAATGTATACATACATCTGAGTATGTCTGATTTTTAGGAAAATGCTGAAATGAAAGTAAAAGCAGGGCTCCCTTGTGAAGAGGGTGAGGAGGGTGTTCCTATGCAATTCAGACACTGGGGACCAGGTTCTGCCTTCAGGACTCAGCCTGTCACATGTGCACATCTATCAACAGGAGCTGGCCCCTCAGTTTATGCACACATAAGACTTTTGCTCCCTGAATCAGGCCATACACACACAGAAAAAAAAACAAAAACAAAACAAAAAAAACACTAAAATGCTTTTTTTAACTCATGAAATACTTGCAGTATGCCATGGCACAGTATTTCATATTACATTACTTAAAACACAAAGCATCATACAGTGCATGAACCCATTTTGCTATCAGGGTCACTGATCACAGCCAAGCAAATATTAAAAGTGGCAGCAAACTTGGAGCAAGTATCACACTATCACTTTCAACATAGGAGGCACAGATAAAGAAGAAGCAGTACTTCAGGAGGTATCACAGGCCATGTACAAACACACAGCACACATACAGTATGACCCGCTCACTAGAATCAAAACAAACCTTGAATGGTGTGGGAGCAAAAGGGTTAGTTGGGGAACAACGGAAGGTAACCCTAATGGGATTCGATATCTCCTACAGCAACAGAAAACAGCAATCCATATGTTACAGTACCTTTGGCAATACGCAGCATTATTAATGACAACTCGATTTCATTTTATTAACTGCAGTAGATTTATTAAGTCCATTTAAAAATGGACAAAATTACATGGGGGGTTAAGGACCCTGATGCAGCAAGGTTTCTTACTGTACATGAACCTTATTTCACTACTAAGGAAGCTAACAGACATGGCAAAGACCATTATCTCAATGTAGAAACTGCAAAATCTTTTTTTTTTTTTTCTCTAAAAATATGTGCAATTTTTTTGCAAATACTTTTGAAAATATAGAAAATACAAGCCATTGCTTATGTTATGTTACTACTCCCTTTCTTTTTAACTGTAACACAGAGAGATTTCAAAAACATACATGCAATTATATACCAAATATTGTAAAAGTTCAGTGTACATTTGAGATATCTGACAGACTACAACATGGAAAAGAGAGAGGTTACAATCACTCCCAAGATGTATAGCCGGATAGAACTTCTATTAAATCAGAAATGCATGCACAAAAGAATTAAGCCTTTATTTAATATTGTTAGAGGTTAATTCTGTCCCCAGTATAAGTAACATGCAGTAAGCACTAATCACAAAAAAATAGAATCTAACTTTTTTTTCAGATTTCCAAAGATGCAAGTATTCTGTTCATGGTGCATTAAAAGAATTTTCAAGAAGCACATTTTCAGCATCATAAAGCAAAAGCAGTCAATGTTTGTTGTTTTTTCACGGAGGGGGCAAAAAAAAGTGGTATCAAAACTGTAAAGTTCAAAGCACATAAAAAGAAAACAAAGTAAATAGAAGCAAAACACCTCAAACTGATGAGAGATTTATACCCAGGTGGATAATTTAATAGATCCCACATGGACTGATTTTGTAATTGGTAATCCACTTCTTTGGCAGCTCTCATTAATTCAGCTTCAGCGTTTAGGATTAACAGAGCTGACATTTCGTAACTTCTTTAAAACTTTTTTTCTACTTGCATGCATGTGTGTCTTTGCCTTCTTAATTCACTACACCGAATTCCAATCCTTGTTAGCACAGTATTTCACCCAAATTTCTTACAGTAGAACTTAAAAACAGAGACACTAATAGCAAAGAAGCACACATATAATGTTTGGTGAGTTAAAACCAGACAATGAGTCATCATCCAACCTTGTTAGTGTTGAACTGAGAAGAATCAGCAAATGGGTTAGTGCTGCTGAAGACAGCTGGCCTACAGAAAAGATTGTTCTGCGGGAAAGGCAGGGAAGGGTTCTAAAAGGAAAACATAACAGAAACTGAGCAAAATTTTTTTATATGAATGCTCTGTGACTCATGAAACAAAATGTATTTATTTACTAGTTTGTGCTAGCCAAGCACAAGATCTCCATTTCATATATTTTGGTGCAGTCAGGTAAAGATAGTATTTGCTCTGTACTTTTAGGGTGTACACCCAAGTATATCAGCTACATTTAGCAGAAAGTAGATGAAAAGCATGGATCCTCCTATCTGTTCTAGCCCACAAAATGCTTAAGTGCATTATTCAGCATTATGATCAACATAAAATTTACTTACTGTGATATATGTACAATTTTGCACAAGTATCTCAGTGTATGGGACACTCCTACCCATTAGCTAACTAAAATAGAATTGTGCATTTCTAGATCAGAATGAATCCAATTCTTAGTCATAATGCAGTACAAATTTAGGTTTAGTTTTATTTGGAAAACCACAGATGAGTTCTCATCATCTGATTTATGTCTTGTGGTAACATGTTCAGTGTCCTTTGCAAAATAGAAGGTTGAATAATTTTAGATATCTCTAAACAGAGTTAATAATATAGCTCACTTTGCATCTGTGTGCAAAAATGTGTGATTTCTTGAATTTAATAAAATGAAATTCTTTGGTCTTCTCGTTAAACAATGTGAGGTAGTTCCTCTCATTATTTAATGCAAAAAGTTTTCATATTTAGATGAAATCAAAAGGTGTATTTTGGTCATTTATATTCCTTACGTAGTTTTTGTATTGTACTCTGTTTTCAGATCAGAAACTTTTTAATGAAGAGGGAACAACTCTGACATTACAAAGTATGTTGGAAACATTGTCAAATATATACTTAAAAATAATTTCTATATTACTTGTATCCGTGTAGCTATGGCCTAAATGTCTGATGTCTGTATGCTTCATGCTACTGGAAAATAAGAAGCATCCTAAATGGAAAGGAATGTGAAAGGCTTGCAGCATCAACTAGTACATTTACATCATGGTAATTTAGTCCAGATATATGTTGCAGTTTAAAAACTTTCTTAAACTGCTTTTTTCTTTTAAACATGTCGAAATGTAAAATGCATTCCTACAGATTTATTCTCAAATATTTTGCAAAGCAAAATGCAATGCAATTTAGTAAGACAACACATTTTGGTTCTACAGTGTCTTCAGAACTGAGGAGACAGAGTTCTGTATGAACAAGATTTCTTCATTGACAAGCCACTCATTATCAACAGGCAGTTTCCCTTCAGTACAAGATTTTCCGTTTACACATGTAATTCACATTTGATGTCACCTTTTGTAAAGAGAAGGTTGGGAAATGTAATTTACCATTGTAATGATCCTATTACACTAACAGTACATTAAGCCACTGCATAAAGTTATAAACTGTATTTTGATTAACTTTATGCAGCTAAAATAATTATCACAAACATTTTATATACAAGCAGTGAAGTCCTAGTAAAAAGGGATACACAGGATCAGCCACAGTAATTCAAAATCTTGCCTTTTACCTTCTGTATTGATAGCATAACACCTAAAATATAACTGCCAGTTCAAATTATAATCCATGCAACTGCATCACATTATTTTGGTCTGCTTACCAGGACAGAATATGGGGCACTTATTTTTGTCTGAACAGGTATGTTTTAAACAATGTGCATAAAGCATGTCTTCTTCTACAGTCTACAGCAAGCAAAACAAGTGCTAAAATAAAAGGTACTTTTCTTTTCACTTCTTTTTGCAAAATAAAACAAAAAGTAACAGAATAATTTTGCTTTTTTTATTATTATTGTATAACTTGTGTTCAGCAATTTATTAATGTGTCCAGGATGTGGAGGTATTGGGAAGCAACCTAGCATCTTGTAAAGCATAATGCTGTAACATAGATTGTCTGGGGCCATAACACGGTGACGGAGTAATTCTTACATGTACTCAGAGGTACACAAAATAGAGCAAGTATGAAACACAGATTTGATAGGTAACTGTTTACTAGGAAAATTATTAAACTAGTTTCTCACAACTTCTCTGCATTATTTGGGCTATTCTGGAATACACTTAGGAACACTTTAACTGCTACAGCAGCCCAAATGAAGTAAGAAAAAAAAAGGGGAAAGAAACGGACTCATTAGCCACATCACTTGAAAATGACTGCCATGCAGAACCATATTAAGTACAGCTATTGTGTGCAGGCAGTTAACTATTTGGGTGACTGCACATGAATGAAGACAGGAAATTCCCTTATAAGATCTTACTATGAAGTACAGATGCAAGTGTCAAAGATGAAGACAATAAATATAATGCCATTTACAAAGATCACAATGAAAAGCTTGTGTACAGCAAGAGCATATGCAATGTTTCTGCTCACAAATAAACAGAAGTTTGTTAATAAACATCCAAAAATAATGCACAAACTTAATAATAGGAAAGAAAGAGAACAAAGAACTGCAATTAAAAAAGAAGCATTCTCTAAATATGAAAAGTTGTGATAAAGTAATGGTGTAACATCCATCCCAAACAGTGTTCTGAACATTCAGCAGAGGCAATATTGTTCACATCACAGCAAATGAAGAAGCATTACTTTAGTAACTTGAGTATCAATAACCAACATTCAACAGGGCTTTTTCATGCAACTTTACCTTTGATGACTGATGATAAAATGGGTTAGTAGTTTTCTGCCCACTGGGAGCAGAAGCTGATGAAGGGCTATAAAGAGACTCTGGCTAGGGAACAAGAGTTATGAGACAACTAGTAAATAAACATGCAGTGTACACAGACTACAATGAGGAAATTTAGTTTCTAGTGAATGCAAGCAACTATATTAAAGCTCATTAGCTTTTGTCTGCAATGTCCATGCAGCTTAGTGACAGAAAACTTCCGCGTACTTCTAGGTCCTTTCATTAATGTCCAATGAACATTTTAACAGGTGTTGTATTTCTGCATGCGCTCCTCAGACATGCTGTCAATCTCTAAGAGTTGATTTTAATTAGACTCCTACTCTGCCCCCCAACAAATTATCATTCTTGAGTCTTTTCAAAATAGTTTGAGAACGGCGTGCTGGAGGGTAAATCCAAATCCAAATCGATTTCATTCTAAACGGAAATAATACTTAAATCAAATCTTTGTTCCTGAAATAGCTGAGATGGAACTTTCAGGCTTAAATATCCCATTCCCAAACACCACCACGTTGAACATTCCATTCATCTATTACTACACAATATGTCTCTTTTCATATTTTTTATGCTTACCCTTGGTCTGCTTATAATGCTCTGTACCATAAAGACTACAGGATTGCCTGCCTTCCGTATGGCTTCCACAGCTTGTTCATGGCTGGCATCTCTGAGATCAATTCCATCCACCTGTAATTGGAAGGCCTCATCTTAACATTACAAGATGCTACAAGAATCATGAATCAGCTTTGGGTTTTGGACAGGAAACCTCATATAAAACCTAAGCCCAAACCTGTTGGTGGAAAAGCTTCCAATGACTTGGCCTTGTTTATGTCCCTCACACACAGGTTTGAGACTTCAAAGAACACTGAAAGGACATGAAATAAATGTCCATGATTTTAAATACAGAGTTTTCAACATTCCTGGTTCAGGTGCCATATTTTTTCCCCACAGGCAATGTAATACAAGAGACATGATAATATGAACAAGTTGCAGCATTTGCCAAATACTGTTGCCTATAAAACCTATCTCAGACTAACCTACCTCCCCAAGATCTTAAGTTTACAAACTGACACTGGTTAAGCGCTAGAAGGTCTTTCATTATGAGTTACGATGTCTGTACTTTTTTTTTCTTTCTTTTTTTTTTTTTTATTATTATTAAAAACACCAATAATGTAAAGCCAGATTCAGCTATTAGATGCATTCCCCAGAAGATAAATTTTCAGGTCAGAATCCATGAGCTTTCTCTCTTCTAAAAGAAAACATTTACAAAGGATGGCTAAGGACAATTTTTTGCTTGGTTGCTCCTTATCATGCTATCAGTGTCTTGTTATCCAGGTAAAAACCATGTTATGGTGAAATTAGCATCAGTAAAGCATTCTCACAATGACCACAATAAAAGCTAGAAGCTAACACAGAAAGGTTATTTGTTAGTGGCAATTCTTGCACACAGAGTTATAAAATGAGGATTACCCCTACCTCTTTAACTGTCTAACATAATCTTAAACTTAACTATCAAATACTGTAAAATACAGAGAAAGAAAAAGCAGTTGTGAGAGGGTTCTAAACCTATAAGAGACTGAACAATAACACTGCTTCTCTGCAACCTTCCATGTCTGAAATACAGTATGCACTGATAGAAAGAAAAGCCAAGAAAAGCCTAAATATGCCACAACTTGAGAAACTGAAACCATCCAGTTAGTTAGTCATATTAACAAGACTTTAGTTACATAATTTTGATCACCCACTTTATCTTCTGCAAGCACCATTCTCAGAGACAATCACTGCATTCTTACAAAACCAAGCATTCAGCAATAATGAATAATTATTAACTTTGTAGCCATCAAGCAAAATTTCACCTCCCCATTTGTCGTCCATTGGAAAAATCTTCTATTTTGTCCAAGTGCTGCCTGCATTAATGTATTATTTCAAGGTCCTATATTTAGATCTTGCAGCAGCCACTTATCTCCAGATTTAGTATCACTAGGTAAAGAATGTGCAGTCTGACCCAGGGATAGTATTAACATCTCCATCACTCTGCTCATTACATTCTTACTGATGGACAATCAGATAAAAACATTCAGCAGGATGAAAAGAAGTACAGTTCCTGTGACATGGCATGACAACAGAAACAGGGTCATGTCTTATTTATTGATAACCATCACAGGAAAGACATCCCTTTCAGTACATCCATCCACCCTTAAACATCTTTGAACTAGAATGCAGAAATTGCTGCATAAGCACAGGATTGGATAAACAGAAGATGATGAATCTAGATCATTTCTTCCCTGCAGCACCACCGGTTACACTGTCTTCAGGTATGAATGCAATGCTCTCAACTTCCTTGCAACACCTCTGTATCAAATCCACCTTTCTATATGTCATAAGGAAAAAAAATAGTGTCTTCCTTAATTCCTGAAGTGCACAAGAATGATGTGGGCTGAGTACAAATTAAAAGGGAAATAAGCGTAGCATTTATTTGCATGATATCCTGTTCTCTGGCCATTTCTGTTGCCATCCAGTATGCAAAGGTAAAACTTTTTAGCTTCACCAAACTTAAGCTTTTTCCTACACATGCTGGTTTTATGAGAGGCAGGTAGAACTACTGTTTTTGTAGATCCCTTCTCCCACATCTATGCTTCAGGTTGTAAAATCAACTTAAAACTGCACACAGACATCAGTAGATGGTACTACTGTGTTTGTAACACAGTAGTACACTATGGCTCATGTGGTGACAGCTGTAGCAATTGCAGAGCTGTCTGCCCAAGACCAAACATCCATCTCAGCAACTCTTGAAATGCTAGATCCAAAAGGCACTCAGCTGGTACCTCCACAATCCGATCTCCCGTTTTCAGCGTTCCATTTTTGCCAGCTGGGCTGTCCTCCAGGATGTGTTTGATAAAGATTCCTCTCATCACTTCCCCATTACTCAGGCGGCTTCCCATCCCTCGTCCTCCAACAATGCTGATCCCCAGTGACTTGCTAGGCTCTCTCCAAAGTTCAACCCTGTTGTGACAAAACAAGGAGCAAAATAAGTGATCTATTGTGATTGTGACAGTGCCAACCACTGAAGACTCCTGGATTTACAAGATGGTTTAAGAACATTCAGGAATAATTTCTCCTTGCCTAGATTTTTGTCTTTCAGTGAGTGAATCTATTAGATTGCTCAGAAAGTCTGTAATTGTGCCTGCTGTTGTTCACTTTATTTTGGCTTCTAATTAAAACTTTGTATCCTTCTCTTCATCTTTTCTTATTGGCTCCCAGACAGTAAGCCTGTCTGGGCTTACCAAAAACACATACATAAATAGATAAATAAATAAATAAATTACCAAAGCAATCAAGAAAAGTGTTAGATTGCAGGGATTTAGCCCACCAGCAGTAAAAATCAACAGTGAATTACTCTTGCAATGCACAATATATGCAACAGGTTTCAATTTTTTTGAATTTCAGATTAGATTTAGATTTTATAGTGTACAAGATCTGCACTTACTTTCTGGGCTGGTTCCAGTTACTGAAAGTTGCATTTTGAAGTTCACTTTCTTCTCCCTCCCCCTCTTCACGTTCTGGAAGCTCTGGGATTTCCCTGCTGATGAACATGAGCATGCAATTCATTTAAAAACAATACCATATAATCACTGTATTTCTCTGCAAAATTTCACATACAGGATCAGCATTGTATTTGTACACAGAATTCCTATCAGTACAGACATCTGCCTTATGAGAAAACTGTTAGAACACATACTGCATTCAGGGATTCCCCATCCATTTGTCTCTGATTTTAAGTTGCCAACAACCGACAGCTACAGAACAAAAACCTGTATTTCAGAACTACAACCAAATGTAATTGCTTATTGTTTCCAAAATGGAAGAAATAACAACATCAGAATTCAAGAACAGTTACTGTTGTTGGACTTTAAGTTAAAGAAGACAAAAATCGTTAGACGCTGAATATTTTGGCCTGTAAGTAATGAATTTTTGAAGGCAAGGAAAAAGATGGCAAAATTCATTCCTTGCAGTATACATTCAGGATAGACTACCAATACTAAATTCTCATGGTTGAAGCACAGAATATTTGTGGCAATACATAAATCAAATAGCATGGTATTTAAGAGGAATTTTGGATGAGACAGCATGCAATCTCCTCAGTGGAGAGAACAAACACCTATAAAATAGCCTAGTAAAAATGTCAGAAAAAAATTATTAACCAAAGCAAAAACTGTATTTTAAACAGACTTTTTTTTTTCTTAATGGAGGCTAGCCTGAGGAAAAGTAACCATCTATCAGCTCTTCTAAAAAAAAAAAATTGCCATCCTGAACTATGCGAAGTGTATGCAAAAAGCTAAATCTAAGAGTCCTATGGGATAAAAACTCTTTTGACTCACCTGACTGTATGTGAAGGAAAAAGTTCAATGGGCACAGTTTCCTCTGTCTGTTGTTCCAAACTGGCTCTGTACTCTTCTAAGTTTTCTGCTGGCACATATGTAATACTGCAATAAAATGGAACATGATTAAAGTAGTATGAGCACTGATGGACATACCCTTCATGGGTGTGAGGAATGGATATGAGGATGTCACTCAAGACTACTTCATAACAGGCATTGCCTTCGGAATACGGAGTTACATACAACCTTTGTGACTTTACAGCAAATAAGCATTTATGGTCAAATTAGACAGCTGAACAGCACTTGATTTTTTGAGAGTTGGCCTCAATATTTTAAGTAAATGGTGCTTTAAGAGTGACTAGAGTGTAATAGAGACAATCCTGCTTCAGTCAAAACAGATTCCCCGTGCAAAGACAAACACTGGAAGATCAGTGAAATGTGAAGCACCATTACCATCCTAAAAGCTGGCTGAATATGCTTCTGGAAGTTGGTTTGCAGGTTTTGTGCTTTCTATAGAGGTTTCGTATCTGTTTTAGGTTTCCATGCTTTTGGTTAAAAACACTGCATGGCTTTGGACTCACAAACATGTTATAGCAAACCAATTAAGCTGCAGGGAGCAATCCTCTGCTCAACTCCTTCCTCCCCATCACCATGCACTTCCAGCCAGCTTGGGACAGACAGACAGTTGTGATTCACCAGCCAAATGACATGCTCCTGAAGCCCTGGTGTAACTCAATCATGTGTGAATGCCAGAAACAGAAATGGCACAACAGACTGGGGAGAGAGGAACAAAGAAAAGGAAAAACATTAAGGCATGACAAGTATTTCTTAAAAAACTTCCTTCTACTTCCAGAAACGACACTATGAACTAAAAACACAAATAAAAGACACAGCCCTACTTTAGGCTTTGTTGAGTCAAAAACCTTTGACTGTCCCACATGTAGCTTAGCTATCAAAATGTGGTAACAATTAAGACTGTCAGAAAAAGAACGCAAAAAACATGTGTCCTACCATCCATCACCTAGATGCTGAACAGGAGAAACTCTCCGGTTCTTTTGAAAGAAATTTCTAAATCATCTATACTATCACCTGTTCATTTTTCTTTTCCTTGAGATCTGTTTTTCTGCCTTCAAATTTTTTTTTCAAATACTCAAGTGTTACATGCTTGACACAAAGTGTTCTCATTCTGAAATGCTGAGGAGTATACACTAGTGAACAAACACACAGCATAAGGTCAATGACCTAATATCTGTGTTTGCTTAGATCATTCCAGCACCAAGAAGTGCGCAAGACATGCAGCAGTTATTCTGTGAAGCCTAGCAGTGAAATGGAGAATGGCAAGAGGGAAAAAAAAAAAGAGTAATGATGCTTTTAGACATTCTTCAGTTTTTGCAAATAATCCCAACTACTTCTCAGCCATCTCCAATTCTAAATGTGGTAAATTACAGCGAAGTGCTAGTATTATGGTCACAAAATTCTCACAGAGGCAAATGCTACTGGGGAACCACCACCCAGTAACCCCATAAAACTGCCACTATAAAATGGTAATGGTAGTCTTTACCTCATCCTGCTTTGCAAAGCCAGCATTACCAATCAGCTAAGGGGGAGGCAAAACAGATGTGCTACAGGTTTCTGGGATATCATGTAGATTTTAATTATATGAATGAGTAACTGACATTGTGCTAGGACATTCAAAAGGTGCAGCTCAAATGATGCCTTCCATGCTACTTACAACCATCTCCTGAAAACTGTGTTATGAAGGTAAGCTTCCATTTCTGTGCTCAGCATAGGAACCAAGAAGGAAAGAGGTTCACTCCACCATTTTAAGATTGTGTGTCTAAAACTGAAATACTGTCACCTAACTGATGCAGAGGAATTTAGATAGTATCACTGGCAGCTCCTTTATCTCTTTGGAAAAATTACATTATGCCTATTCTAGTGCTTAACTATGGTTCTAACTGCTTAATTTTAAGAACTCAAAGGAATATTAAATATGTATTTTTTCTCTTTGTTCTTATCTACAACTAAAGACCAATAATTATTCAGCCATTTCACAAATATAAGCAAGAACATCTACTTGCATTTTGAAAAAAAAAAAAAATGTGAGGGAAAGAAAACCAAATTGCATGGATCAAATGTATGAAAAGGTATATTCTGTGTTGGAGTTCATCTTTTTTCTTGCTTGCTAATTTCTGAAGTTCAGTGAGCTGCAAAGCTTTCCTTAACTGCTCCTATAAGCTAAGCTATGTTATTGATGTTACTGTCCGTGAGAATCCTTCTCCCCTTTCCATGATATTGCTTTTAGCAATCCCAAGCACAAATACAGCCTGGGGAGAGAATTGATTGAGAGTAGCCCTAAAGAGATGGATGTGTTGGTTGATGAAAAACTTGACATAAGCCAGCAATGAGTGCTTGTAGTCCAGAAAACCAACTGTATCCTGGGCTGCATCAAAACCAGCGTGGCCAGCAGGGCGAGAGAGGTGATTCTCCCTTTCTGCTCTGCTCTCGTGAGACCCAAGGATCACAAGGCTGGAGCACTTCTCTTCTGAGGACAAGCTGAGGCAATTGGGGTTGTTCAGCCTGGAAAAGAGAAGGCTCTGGAGAGACCTTATAGCAGCCTTCTTGTACTTAAAGGGGGCCTACAGGAAAGCTGGGGAGGGATTCTTTGTCAGGGAGTGTAATAATAGTACAAGGAAGAATGTCTTTAAACTAAAAAGGGGTATATTTAGATTAGATATTATGAAGAACTTCTTCACTCAGAGGATGGTGAGGTGCTGGAACAGGTTGCCCAGAGAAGCTGTGGATGCCCCATCCCTGGAGGTGTTTAAGGCCAGATTGGATGAGGCTTTGAGCAACCAGGTGTAACAGAAGGGGCCCCTGCCCATGGGAGAGGTGTTGGAATTAGATCATCTTTAAGGCCTCTTCCAATCCAAAACATTCTAGGATTCTATGATTATTACTGAAATGAGAAGGAACATGCATAACCCAGCTCTGCTTAAAATTAGAGTTTTATGGAGCATGTTTGTTAGAATTTCATCTTTGCTAAGTCTCTCTCTTTCCTGGTCCTTTCTTCTGTGAGACATGGCAAGGTCAGATTGCACTAACTGCCTTAGATTTCACATCTGCCAAGAATCTGTTCTCAGTTTAGTAGTTCCTGGGCTGAAAGCCCACAGTGAATCAAATCCATCATTTGCTGGATTGCTATTGCAGCTCAGTTTTTGGAGGTCACAGCAAGGTCTGAAGATATCCGTCACCATCCTGAATGCCTCATCATGTGCCAGGAACCAGACTGAGGTGACAAGAGTGCCAGAACATGAAAGGTCCTGGGAGACTCTGGTCAACTATGTTGACCCTTGTGCTTTAAGGTAGAAATAAAAATTCATCAAGGCATCTGAATGGCTCATCCCCAGAAAGGACTAACATCTGCCTTAGTAAGTCACTGGGAAGGTAGTAAGAGAAACAATTGCTAAGAAATATGGATGAAGACACAGAAGACAGGAAACAGGTGAATTGTCTACTATATGCAGGGCTTAATCATTCCCTCTTTTTCATAGCTGCACAGCTTGAAGGAGAAAATACTCTAGTTTCCTTTTTTGGGAGCTACCACCCCCTCACCAAGATATGTGCTAGCAAAGAAAGCAGCAACAATGGAAACACCATGGTGTACATATGAAAACATCTGTAAACACAAGAATGCATGCAGTACATAGGAACATTTATCACATGCTTGACTGAACAGCCACACAAAACCTTGAAACACCAACAAACCAAGTAACAATGTATGGAGAATGTTCAGCAGAAATAACTGTCATTAATAATTAAGTTCTAATTTGAACCTTTTTATACATGAAGGAACTAAAATATAAATGCCGCAGAAAATTTGACATTGATTAATCCAGATATCAGTACATTGTACTCAGGACAACTCTAACAGTGAAGACCCGTAAAAGCACACACTCCCCCCACACACACATGCTCTGAACACATCTGGGGTGGCCGTCATTAGCAGTAATTTTTTTGAATGAAAACATTTGTATTCTGGTTTTACGAAATATGCTATAATCAAGTTTTAAACCATTATACACATATATATTAATATATATTTACACACATATAATATATACACATAAATATATAAAAAAACACCAAAAACACAAGTATACACACACATTTTTTATATATACATCCATACATGCACATGCACACACAAAGACAGAGAGAGTATGTACCTATATCTGGATATATCCCTGACATTATTACAGATGTAATAAAAGCATGGCATGAAATGATTTTACAGACAAGTTGCAACACAGAGCCATAATGAGTTTCTGAATTGCCAATACTCACACATAAAAGAGGGCCTGATCATCAGCAGGTGCTGGAGAAGATCTAGAATGTGAAGCATACGATGCAGCATCTTTTTACAACGGTGTTAACAAATGTCACTGTCTCATGCTGAATGTGAGAGGCATACTTATGGAGTTAAAAGTGTGAGCTGCCTTTTTTTTTTTTTTTTTTTTTTTTTACTTTCTCATTTCTCTTTTTTTCCATCTCTACGTCACCTATAGTTCCCCCAGAAAGCATGGGATCTTTATTACTGTCTACAGCAGTGATTATTAACAAGCATGCAAAATAGAATTGCAATCTGTCTTCTCTTCCTTGATCAGGAAATCATCCCCACGCTTTAGGTTAAGGCAGGTGAATTCTGATTCAAATTGGTGATTATCTGACAGATATTAGAAGCAGCTGTCTCTGAGCAGAAAACCTTGTCTATTATTACAGAAATGTAAGAGCTCCTGGAATGGTGGAGTATATGAAACAGAATGCATTGTGGTAAGGCCACACATCTGGTTTTCCACAAGCAAAGGGAAAAAGAAAAAGAATACATGAAATGGAACTCAGATTGTTGGCTCCTGAACTATAAAAAATTGAATTTCCTTGAATAAAATAAAAAAGCCTTTACACAGCAAGTAAGAATGGCTTCCTGTGTTTTTAGTAAACACTGTTTGCCACTGAAAGACAGGTTTGAAATTAAAATATTCCTGCTTAATCATTTTTTGGGGTCGACCTGGTACCCCCAAAAAGTTCAGCTTAATAGTTAAGGTGTCGGCTTAATAGTTAAGGTGTCAGGCAGCCCTGTACGGATAAAGGGAATAATACAACCACATTTGAGTGGTTGTACACCCTTGTTTCCCTAGCACGACACCAAAAAGATGAAATGCTTGGTTATTAGAAAGGTTGTCCCTTAGATCATGAATCACATTAACTGTGAAACAGCGTTTATATAGCTCTGGACCCCTCTTAGAAAACAGGAATAACTGTCATGAGATAGTGCTCTGTACCTCCAAATTCCTGATTTGGGACACATTTACCCACACATTTGCATCACAGTATTTTTTCGGAATCTTCTACTTCTCCTAAAAGTGCGAATTACTGAAACGTTTATTTATGGTGATAAAGTAGATTTGTATCAAAACTATGTAGGCCAAAAAATATTCTTATTCTTGCAAGATTCCTTTAGAAGCTAATAAAAGATTTGGAATTTTATTTGTCTGACAAACAAAAGATGGCTTCACTCTAAACTCTTATCATATCTTTACCATGAATGCACCAAAGAACATTAAACATAAAATGAAATCTAAAACTCTTAAGTCAGAATGTGAATACCTCAGCTTCTTACAGAAGGAGGTGATGAACTTATCTTTTGGACATCTGAATGTTCACATCTCATGAGATTTTGATATTTCCAATGTATCTGGAAAAAGACTAAGACTATAAAGCAAAACTTATATTCACATAGCACAGATAAAAAGCTATAAAAGAATAATCACAAAAAATGAACACATCTGTGTTGGATCACTTAACTATGGCACTAATAAAAAGACTTTGCAGAAAAAATCGTGCTGTGGCATATGCGTATCTAAGCAGATGTTCAAACATATTTGTGTGTACACACCAACTGATTTCAGTCATGGAAGTTGGAATTACAATACAGTTTGAAATCTTACAAGAATAATCAATATCAAGTTTTATGAACACTGACTTGCTCATATTCACAACAGCATCATTGTCTATAAATGTAACCAGTCGTATGAGCAGAACCCACCATTCAAACAAGCTTGTATGAAGTCCTGATCTTACAAACATGACAGCTATGTAGGTTGTATTAAACCTACAACCCACAGTGAAGATACCTTGCCCACCGGTTCTCAGAATGTCAGGTCTCTTCAAAGGTAGCGTATGACTGAGGAAGAAGCAAATGCCCTGCAGTCTGTTTTTTACAGATAGAAACTACACTGTTACACTGGGACTGAACTGATCATTTTCAAGGATACGTTCTTAAAAAAAAAAAAAAAAAAAAAGTTTTTATTAACAACATCTCTGGTAATTCCATTAGCAGACCTGACCCAGTCCATACTAACATGGGTATCAGAAAAACAGCTATTAGGTTCTTTTTTTTTTTTTCTTTTTTTTTTTTTCTTTTTTAATGCTGTAAACCCAGCACTGACAGGTCTGGAGCACTGGCCACAAGCTCAGGAACACCTCATTTCTAGATGGTGGATATATGGAAAAAGTTAACTCTACAACCATGACAGTTAGAAAGAACTGTACTTTGATGGAAAGTTAAATTTCTGTAAACTGAACTTGAGAAGAAGAAACTTTCTCATTGAACAAGTGGATTTTTCAAGACTCACATTAAATAGGTTTAAAGTAGTACTCCAAAGTATAGACATCTATGTATGTGAGCAAAAACTCCTTCATACGTATTAATGAAAACCTGGAAGTGTCTTAACAGAACAGCCCATTTCTGCTGTTTATTATAGAGGTACTGACATTTTTTAAATATTACTTTTCTGCATTAACATCAGGTATCATACTTTCTGTCTGGCAGTCAAAGAAAAAAATCTGTAAGAAAGGTCTCCATCAGATGAAATCACTTGTGCAACTACCAGACAGTTAACCTTTCAGAAGCACGAATACCTTGAGGAAATCCTTACTTTGTTTAGCAGAATTATACTGTAAATGCAGAGCTCTAACAAATCCTATACTTTCAATATGGACAGATAGGGCAGTAATGACAATGGAAACTAATCACAGCAGTAACTTTTCTAAGAACATCCAGAGCCTCCCACACAAGTGATTTTATCTTTCAGACTTACAAAGCTGTAATTCAATAGTGAATTATTCATCTGAAAGGGTAATTTAAAGATAAATCCACACTGTGAAAACAAACAAAATTCTGAATTAAAAAATCTGCGTTAGTCTCATCAGATTTTGATTATTAGCCTTTTCCTACCACAACTAATGTTCGAGGTGTACCTACTTGATATCTGGTCCAATAAGCGAATGCCTTCTTAACATAGCTCGGGCCTGTGCATTGGTTAAGTTAGTGGTTGACTCTTCATTAATGGACAGGATGCAATCTCCCACACCAATCCGTCCATCACGACTTATCGAGCCTCCATGGATGACACTACGGACTATCATTCCTGAGCCATCTTTATTGGAACTTACTGTCATCCCTACAGTGAAAAAGGCATGAAACATGTAAGAGTTAATATAGTCTCTGAGCCCCAGTTCTGAACGACAAGACAAAGAAATATAACAAGAAGCTGGGAAGGCAGAATACAGCCACTCGACCTGCCAACGTCAGCAAGCCTGAATATTGCCCTTATTCTCCTCGAGTTTCTTTCTTCTAACAGGAGAAAGGAGTTACAAATCACGATCACGGTATCTTGACTTTATCTTATGTTATTTCATGTATCAAGCTCAATATAAGAAAACAAAGAGCAGTGGAAATTCTAAGCAGAAAATAAGCCAACAATCAAATAAGATCTCAACCAAAAAGGTAACATGAATGGCTTCAAAAAACCTGAATTTGTAATTCTGAGTAGTTCAGTGAGTTCATCTGCCACATGTCAGTTTTGTTTATGATGGTTCTTTTTAGGAAAAGAATTAAAATGATTAAAGGATTAACTAGAAGTACAAGGATAATATCAAATATTCTTAATCTTCTGTACAAAATTACGGCATCCCATTGATTGAGCCCAGAAGAGAATGCTGACTTCTGCAAGAGCATGTGCACCACTGACAAATATAGTCCATTATTTGATTTACACAACAATCCTACCAGTGGTAAAGCAGGACAATACTTCTCGAGGCTTATATGCACCATTTAACTCCTTCTTTTCATGAATGGGAAATGAGACAGAAATGGTCTTCCCCCTACTCATCCACGGGGTATCCACTGGCACTTAGTTGCGCTGCTGGGTTTCACGTCTAGTGATTGTTTTTATATGCATGGATTCTCAGTGTAATTTTCAGGGCAGTCAGTGCTCATGATAACAACACTGTTGACACTTCTAAGAAAAAATGTTCTTCACAAAGGCAAATGAAAGGTACCTGCAGGCCCAACAGAGTTTTCCCTTCAACATCTTTGCTGTGCCGAACTTGTTTTCACTCCTTTTTGTGCACTGACCAACAAGAATGTTTTCCCTAACAAGTGGAAGCAACTGAAGCAAGACTGCCTTATACAGGAATATTTACTAGAGAAAGAAGCAGTGAACACCTCACTTGTGTTCTCCTGGTTTTGCATGTAAACTTCAAGATAGTAAGCAATGGGAGTGAAGTTCTGTCTTCATCATCTCTTACATTCTTGTCCAGACTGAGCAGAAGAAGATGATCTTTAAGGTGAAAGCTACCCAGAGCAAAGCCTTCAAGGATACTGATTATAAGAAAATTCTAACCATTTATATATAAACATGACTACAGAAGACAAAGACTGAACATATTACTCTATGAACTAAAGACTGGGGGAGACAGGCTGAACAACAGAAACTGGCTGAACAGAGTTTAAAAAGCAGCTGTAACCCACAGGCTACCCAGATTCAGCCAAACACATAAACATCTGCCTATGTATCTATATCAGAGAAAAAAAATACTTAAAGAACAACAGTAACAGAGACACTAAACTTGTGATTTATCGAACTCCTTACAGAAATCCTTACAAAAATCTCTTAGAAATCTCTTAGTGATCTTAGTTCCTCACATTTACTTGCAGTTGAAATCAACACAGTTGCCTAAGGTGTAAGAAGACGACCCTGACTAACTAGGAAATGTCCAATACACAGACGAAAAGCTTGACATGGGCCAGCAGTGCACACCTGCAACCCGCAAGGGCAACTGCATCCTGGGATTTACCAAAAGAAGCGTGGCCAGCAAGGTGAGGAACATGATTGTCCCCCCTGTTCTGCTCTCATGAGACACCTGGAGTACTGCACCCAGGTCTGGGGCCCCCAGCAAAAGAGGGATGTGGACCTGTTAGAGCAAGTCCAGAGGAGGACACAAAGATGATCAGATGGCTAGAGCACCACTGCTGTGAAGACAGGCAGAGGGAGTTGGGGTTGTTCAGACTGGAGAAGAGAAGGCTCTGGAGAGATGTAATTGTGGTCTTTCAGTGCTAAAAAGGGGTTTATAAAACAAGATGGAGAGAAACTTTTTGCTTCAGCAGATAATGATCAGACAAAGGGAAATGGTTTTAAACCAAAAAAGGAAGATTTAGATTAGAGGTTAGGAGGAAATTCTTGACACAGAGGCTGGTGAGAAACTGGGATAGGTTGCCAAGAGAAGTCATGGATGCCCCATCACTGGAAGTGTTCAAGTCCAAGCTGGATGGGAACCTGGGCAACCTGATCTAGTGATCTAGTGGGTGGCATCCCTGTTCATGTCAGGGCAGTTGGAACTAGGTGATCTTTAAGATCCCTTCCAACCCAGGTCTTCCTATGATTTTATGAATAAGCTTCTTAGACATAGGAATATAAGCACGGGACTTCACTTGTAGCACTACATTCAGCTCTGTGGCCCCCAGCACAAGAAGGATATGGAAGTATTAGAACAAGTTCAGAAGAGAGCCAAAAGGATGATCAGAGGGCTCAGGGAGCACCTCTCCTTTGAGGACAGGCTAAGGGAGTTGCGGTTACTCAGCATGGAGAAGAAAAGGTTCCAGCGAGATCTTAAAGCAGCCTTCCAGTCAGGGAAAGTATCGAAAGAACAAGGAGGAATGGTTTAAAAATAAAAAAGGGTATTTTAGATATTATGAAGAAATTCGTTAATCAGAGGGTGGTGAAGAACAGGCTGCCCAGAGAAGCTGTGGATGCCCCATCCCTGGAGGTGTTCAAGGCCAGGTTGGATGGGGCTCTGAGTAAGCTGGTCTAGGGGGAGGTGTCCACGCCCATGGGAGGGTGTTGGAATTAGATGATCTGTAAGGTCCCTTCCAATTCAAACCATTCTATGATTCTATGACTTGAAGAGGACAAGGAGTTCTCCAGCCTGTTGTGCCTGTTAATGCCACAATGCACCTCTAGTCAGAATGCTCAGGATGTTGCAGATTGAAGATCTTTAAAAACCTGAAATTCTCTAGAAAATGATGACATCTTTAAGTCACAAATACTACCTATTAAATTAATTAATCATCTGATTTGCAAAAATACTGGAATTTATGATACATGTAAAAATCAGTATCAAGGAAGTGAATGGCTTGTTTAGATCCTTTTGACCAGCTTCAGAAAACAAGATGATTTCAGTTTTACATGTATTTGAATCTGCAACTCTTTGACCACAGGTGGTTTTTCATTTTGTTTTGTTTGTTTTAATCTCAAAACACAGCACTTGTTGGCCCTATCTTGTTTTTCCACTGCATTATGCACAGAGAGTAAAAAAACAATGTATGAAAACCGTACTGTTAACATTTAGGATTGACTAACTTCCTTTATAGAAAAAATCCTTAGTGAGAGTGGGCACCTTATTTGCTGTTAAAGGTGACAGACAGCAACTGGATTGATTAATCTTCACTGGTAGAACAGGAAACAAAGGAGAAAAACAGAAAGCACATTCCTGAACAATTTACAAAAAATATTAGGTACTTTACCTAGACTTGAATTGCCTTTTGCAATAGTGATGGTCTTCTCATATATATTTTTGACTGAATTTGGGGTTGTGGAACTTCCCTCCACAGATACTGAGCAGCTCTTTTCCATTGAGAGTACTTGATCCTAACACAAAGGAAAATAACATCAGTTCAGAATGCCAATATAAAAATACGACTAGACACAGATCTTAACTCATCTTACCTTTCACCAAGCTATAATTAATACAGATTCCTTATACAGTCACTAGAAAAGTCAGTCTATCAAAGATCAAACTCATACATGTGCATTCACAATGTAACATAGAATATATTGCAAAATACATTGTTAATTTAGGGACACCAGTTACACTCTTAAAATAGGTGGGATGAATTCAAGGGCTCACTGACTCATCCACCAGAGATGCCTCTCAATTTGCCAATACTAAAGTAACAAAGCTAATATAAAATTGCAACTCTTTTAAGAATTTCTTACGTAATCACTGAATTGAAGGAAATCATAGCAACTGTCATATAAAGAAAAACTGTATTTGCACACACTGGCACTGAGGGCTAGTATGGAAGTTGAACTGTGCAATCTTGCATGAGCACCAGGATATAACTTCTTCCATATGTCCAGACCTGAAGAAGTTAACAGAAAAGCCTTGCTCTAGACCTCTGGTCTGCCCAATGAGTATACCATGCTCCAGCAGCGTCTTGTACTGTGAGTATGAGCACACTTTTAAACACCCACTGCATCTCCAGTCTCTGGGAGATTACTATCTTCAAGCTATAAATTATCTCCTGTTTTGGCTACGTTGACTAAATTCTCAAGTTTGATGTCAGCACACATTTGACTTTCAGCATTACAAGCAAAGAACTATATGTGGGTGTTAGCCAGCATCAACCTCAGCAGACAAATCTATCATTTAATAATGCCTTTACATGGATTGTTTGTTTTTTATTATTAAAAAAATATTTACTTTTCCAGTGCCATCAAGCTGCATGGTAGTAGCAAGGCTTGTACTTTGTGCAAATTCTGTTGTTGTCTGAGATGCAGCCCAAGCTTCTGTGTTTTCATTTTCATTTTGGTTGATAACCGAAACATCCAGAGGCAGATCCTTTTTAGTAAACGCAGCTGCAGTTTCCAGGTTTTTGCCTGACACAGATTTTTGCTCTCTCACTCTTTCACTCAGATCCATGTTGTACAGATTCTTGTTGGATATATGGTAATCATCTGCCACATTTAAAAATTCGTCTCCAACAGCCTGTTAAAAACAGGAGACAATAAACAACCATTATTATTTTGTAGTATAATTAAAATGTATATTTCATGCTAAAATCTTAAGTAGAAATTAATGTCATGGAACTGTTGTGGTTTTGGCTGGAATAGAATTAACGTTCTTTGTAGTGGTTCACATAATGCTGCGTTTTGGATTTTTAATGAAAGTAGTGGTGATGACCCTCTCATCTTTTAGCTGGTGCAGAGCAGTGCTCACACAGAGCCAAGGCCTTTTCAGCTCCTTGTGCTGCCCTGCCACCAAGGAGTCTGGGGACACACCAGGAGCTGGGAGGGGACAGAGCTGACCAAAGACACATTCCATACCATATTATATCATGCTCAGCAATAAAAGAGGTAAAGAGGGAGGAATAGGGGAGGGATGGTGTTTGTGATGGTGCAGTGATGGTGTTTGACTTCCCAAGAAACTGTAACGGAGGCCGCATCTGGAGTACTGAGCCCAGCTCTAGGCTCCCCAGTAAAACAGGGACATAGAACTACTGGAGCGAGTACAGAGAAGGGCTACTAAGATGATAGGGGACCAGAGCACCTGTCATATGAGGATAGGCTGAGAGAACTGGGCTTGTTTATCTTGGAAAAGAGAAAGCTGAGGGGAGATCTCATCAATGCATATAAATATTTGAAGAGAGAGTGTCAAGAGGATGGAACTAGACTGTTTTCAGTTGTGCCCAAGCAAAAGGACGAGGGGCAGTGGGCACAAACTGAAGCATATGGAGTTCCAGCTGAATATGAGAGGGCATTTCTTTACTGTGAGGGTGACAGAACATGGGAACGGGTTCTCCAGAGAGGTTGTGAAGTCTCCTTCTCTGTAGGTATTCAAAACCCGCCTGCATGCCATCCTGAGCTACATGGTGTAGGTGGTCCTTTTTGGCAGGGGGATTGGACTAGATGATCTTCAGAGGTCCTTTCCAGCCTCAGCCATTCTGTGAAATTGTGTGATGAGCCCTTCTTTCCTGGAAGTGACTGAACACCTGCCTGGCAATGGGAAGCAGAGAATGAATTCCTTATTTGAGTTCTCGCAATTTTTACCTTTCCAATTCTCTCCCCCATTCCACCTGGGGACAGTGAGCAATCGACTGCATGGTGCTGAGCAGCCTGCTAGGGCTAAACCATACCAAGAATTCAAGAATTTAAAAGTATTTGTTGTTACATCATTATCTTCAGTAGAATGCTACAGGCATTCTTCTACAGAATTTACTTGATTCTTCAGACTTCTACTTTATAACAGAAATCAATGAATATGAAGTTACTGCTGAGGGCCAAATTCTAATATTGTATCATTCAGGAAATCTTCACTAACTTCAGCAGAGTGGTGTCCACTCAGACATCCTCAAATCAGACACAACCACCACCATCAACTTACTAGAATTAAAGCATACAATTGTCTTCCTGAGGTGGAAGAAATTTGCAAGATCAAAGTCTTTATTTTCAAATCACTTTGCACACTACAAGTAACTTCAAGCAGCCTATAAAATAATCACACAATCTGATTATCTGTTTAACTGAGAAGAAACATGTATCTATGCCCCTTCCATACAAAGAAGAAATAGTAAAAACTTAGTCAAATCTCAGCAAATAAATGAACATGGAAGTTTCATAGTGTGACAGCTCTGCAATACAATGATGCAGTTACAGAAGTTTAGCAATCAGTACTTATTGCTGGTGCATTATTCAAAGCATCATTAAAGGACAAATTTCTTTATATGAAATTTATTTAGATTTCCAAGATCGCAAGGTCTCCCATTGCAAATATTTTTAAGGGATTTCAACAATCACTAGCTTCTGGAAAAATATCCAAACAATCTCTAGACCAGCTTTCAAAGTAATTAATTTTAGAAACATGTAGGCCATTAGATATTAAGAAGATATATCAAAGACTAAGAGGTTGGATGTACAGGTTCTTTATCAATATTAGGGAATTTTCTCCTAAATGCAGTAAATGTAGTCACAAGAATTTCTACCTCTATCTCTTTCAGTTTTTATCTACTGGTCCTATTAATCTTCTACTTTTTCATAAACTGGGAATAAAAACATGATTCACCAATTTATTTAGTGGTACATATTAAATCAAAATTCACATGATTTCAAGAGGTTTTGCAACATTTTGTATCAACAGTCTTAAAATTGTTTTTTTTCCCCTCATTATTTACGAGGCGCATACATGCTTGTTTTGTACCCAGACATCATCAAAAAAGGTTCACCTGTAAACAATTGGTTTAAGTGACATCTGAGAAGATAATTGAGGAAGGCCTAAATACAGCTAATCTGCATGATGTAATCAATGAAATAATTTCCTACCTTTTGGAGAACAGAACACCAAGACTATAATCTATTTAAATGATTTCATAAGGTTTTAAAGAGACCTATGACACCTACTTTTAACTATGTTTTGTATTAATTTCCAAATCAGTGAGATATATTCATTACAACAACCCATACAGGGTTCAACATTTACTCCGTATGCCATGCATGTGTATTAAAGTAGCAGTATAGTATATGCACATTTTTAATTTGTTTCATTTAAGGAAAGCCAATGCTTTGATTTTTGAAGACAAAATTTCAGGAATTTTTAACAACGTCTATGTGGTACATCTTTAGAGCATTTTGATTGGTTTGACTTAAAATATCTTTTCATCACTTATTTTTGACATAATTTGACAGCAAAGGCATTCAGAATCAGCATTTCAACTGCCCTTGTAGTCAGAAATAAGTGAAATACCTCTGCATTGCTTGTTACACCTAATAGCACTTTTTTCATTTTTACTGCATTTCAATTGCTTCTGAAGTTTTCTTTTACCAACCAGTGTCCTTGCAATGTTAACTTTGTGAAGCCATTCATAATCGCACAGTGTAAAATATTACTTGTAGAGAACTTAACACTCCCTTCATACTTGTGCATGAAGAAGAGCAGTGAAATGTCATGACCATAATGTTTAAAAATGAACAAACAAACAAACAAAAAAAAAAGAAAATAAAGCTATCTATAAGTTAAAACCAAAAATAACTTAAGGATTCCTAGGGCAGCAACATGAAATATAATGTAAATCTAACCTTTGTCTCATAAAATGCTTCTCAGCATGCAAAATGCATAATCCATTTAAGTAACAATTACAGAGTTAAACAATGCAATCTGTCCCATGCGGACAGCAGAGATGTGCTCTTCTGTGGATTGGGAGAAGCCATTAAAAGATGAATTTAGCTTTCCAAAACAATGCCTTGTATGGGCCAAATATAAAATGGATAAAGAGACCGTGGCTCAGGCATGAAGAAAAAAGCAGAAGCTACTCTTTTGAAGATCAGAGATTGTAAGCCTGGGAAGAAATCCCTACAATGTTTGGTTCAAAAACGGTGAGTGCTAGGAGAAATGACTCTAAAGACTCTGGATTAGTGAAATAGATCTATAGATTGACAAGATAAAGGATAATGAAAAAACATGGAGAGAAACAAAGCCAACTTTGATTCAATCATAAGGGTATGTGACCAGCAAGAATTAAGATACTGGTCTTTGTAATATTCTTGAGAAATTTAAAAAAGAAATTAGTAGCAATCAGAGGTTTGATATGCTTCATATTTAATTACAGTATAATTATGAACAATTTATGCAAAAACAAAGTAATCTGATTAACAAGTACTCTAACTACAAAGAAATAAAAAAACAAAGCTTAGGATGAAAACTTACTAAATCTAGAATTTTGCAGAACGATGAAGTTATTTTGTGTTACCATTCTTTAATATGTTCTGAAGTATTACCGGTTAAGTTTTTTTTTGTAGTAGACTGTTCACCACAGCTTTAACATTACAAGTTTCTCACAGTATTCTACCTGGCTATACAAAACATAGCCCAAGTTTTCAATCTTCCACCTGCCTCTCTCTTCCACACAGACAACTGGAAGACAACAGCATTATCTTAAATAAAACTGTAATTTAAAATGTTAACAAATGGTTGTGCAGATGGAACAAGGACAACATCTAGTAATACGGCTGCATACAGAACACTGAGCCTTTTCACATTCATAAGCAAGTTTTATCATCAATAAAATCATCCTTATTTTACCTTGGGAGTTGACGAGGGAAGGGAGAGACTGTAGTTCAGTTCATCACTACAGGCGCTGCCATGCAGAGCTAACATTGAAGCCTGGAAGGTGTCACTCTCTGGAGAATACTGAGATTCTAAGGTGGATTCATCCGCTAGATCTGCCTCTCCAGAGTCCACCTAACAACAGAAGCAATTTAATCAGCCAGGCTGTCTGTAACCTTCACGCAACATAAGCCCCAAACACATGTACCTCAGTCGCCACTAACTGACTGACACTTCACTTTTTTTCCCCTCTGCATTTTACAGTGAAGTTAGATTTGTACAGCACAGTAGGAAAAACTTCTTCTTCCAGTTACAAGAGATGTTACTCCATCTTCAGAGATGGCAAGGAACATCTTAATTAAAGTTGGAGTCTGAACTGGAACAAATTGTATGGCTGAAATAGGCTAGTGCCTCCTAATAGAAATATGAGGTGTTAGCAACTACTATTTTCTTTTACATTAATTCTTTTACAATAATTAAGGCTGTAAAAAAAATGAGCTTGACTAAGTGACACAAAAGAAAAGAAACTGCAACTATTTCCAAAACATTTATAAAAAGTCAGATGTCATATTTCTTATAATTTTAAAAATATTTTTTATTATCTTACATATGAAGTAAGATTTTAAAAAGAGTTCCAAACTTGAGTAGTCTTTTTCTTTTTAGGGGTATTCTTGTTCTTCAATGCAATATAATACACAAGTCTTGAAAAGAATTTTCAAATACTAGAATAAAATTAGGTCCTAAAGAACTTAATTCATGGTGCTTCATATTCTATACTGTGACTATACTTTTATCTCCCCTGGCAGAGCTCAAGGGAACATTGTATGCTAACAAAAATAGTCAGTGGAGTTCATAACCATGACTATACTGTAAACTTATATGAAGCAGCTAAGTGTAATCATCCATCTGCAGAGATAGGATCTAAGTGTTGTTTTGCAGCTTTTGAGGTTAATCACAAAATTAATTTATTCATTGTCAGATGGACAATTACAATAGCAAAACTCTACAGTGACTTCAAAAGATTATTTTCTGAGGTACAAATGATCTGGTTTTTACTGTCTCAACCCTAAAGACTTAACAAATAATTCAAACTACTCCTTTGGTGTAATTCACTCTCAGTCCATCTTTTGGAAAATACTCATCAGTGATACTGAAGCTAAGCTCTAAATAAGGATTGTGTAAAAAGGGGAAAGACTAGAGGAATCTGAGCATAGATTTATCTATTAAAACCAGTTCCTTGTGAATGCACTCTGCAAACATTTTGACTTGATGATTGCATATTCATTTTCATATTTTGCATATTTCACAGTCAGTTGACATAGCTGACAATTTTAACCATATAATTATCTGCTATATTCATTCAGCTCACTTTTATTTTTTTTTTTTATGAATCACACATAGAAGTCAAAAAGTTAAGTCCTTAAGATTTAGTCTAATCTTTTCTACCCATCTTTAATTAAAGGATATTTTCAATACATAACCTTGTTTCTTCATACTTCTTTTTCCTTTATAAATAAAGTAAGGCAAATCCTATTATATTGAAATAACTAGCAGTTTAACTAGTTCATCAAGATAACAAACTGAAGAAAAAAAAAAGTATTGTTAAAAAGCACATTATTAAAAACAATTTGTCATTTGAAAATGTGAAAAAATATCAAACACACTGCAATCAGTAATTCGGAGATTTTTCCTTGGAAGGATCCATTTCAGGTTTTTGTTTTGTTTAATTTGTTCCTTAAATGAATTAAGTTATGGTGTTTAGTACAAACTGTTTACCTACTCATATCCCCAGAAAATGGGGGCCAAACAATTAAAAACAACATAAGTCCCAGATCAGTATGAATAATCATGAGGACATATGTTTGGATATTTTTTTTTCTGTTTGCTTATTTGTTCTAGATTCCTATTTCCTTTGACATTTTTCTTTAAATTCTTAATTGTAACTTATGGGCCATGTAGGGCAGTGAACTTTCAGGTAAGTTACATTCTTTGTACAAGTGAACACATTTTGGTTTGCAAATGTCATAATCACTGATTGATGCTGAAGTTTAAAGAATACTATCAGGAAAAAAGCATTGGTAGCTTTTGAAGATGGACAGCATTCTTTGTAAGGCTGGCTTACATGCAAAAAGAGTTCCCAAAACTTTTTTCAAGGCAGCTAGGAAAGTAGAGCCATATAATACGAAACACAGGCAAAAAGATTTATTTACCAAATGAGCAAATGAACACTGCTCTACACAAGCTAAGATTTTCAAAGGGATGCACTGTGGAAGCAAGGAGACATGGGTGGCCATGATCTTTTGAAAATCTCAGCAAATTTTTTTTTTTTCATTTTTTTCCCCCATGCAAACAGTCAAAATCTCTAGATGCCAGTTTCTACCATGTGGGAATTCATCTCAACTATAGTGAATGAGTAACGTGGTGATAGTAAACACTTAAAGATAAGCATGAACAGTGACAACGCAACCTTTTTTCATTATGAAATGCAAAGACTTAAGAAATCTTTTTTAAGTTGGGCCACTAACCAGAGCTAGATCAGCATGGAAGAGGGCTGCATCAGCTGGCCCCTCCTCCTCAAATGACTGGGCAGTGTAGAAAAAGCAATCTTCCTTAGCAGAGACATAGCCCTCTTCTGGTGAAAGCTGCAGAAAGAACGAAGCTCTGAGTTGGATTGAGTGGCCAGCACACAGGGTGTTCAAAGTGCATTATGTGAGGGATGTTTAGAGAGGCAAATCAATTCCAAATGCATCAGAGTTCATTTCAATCACAGTTATACTGTTGAATAGGCAGAGATGTGTTTTTTTTTTTCAAAATTATCTGAATTGATTCAGCTTCACATGTCACTTTAAATACTCAAGTAAAAAAAAAAAAAAACCTTTCCAGCTATACCACAGAACCTACAGGCTAGTCTAAATTAATTCTCAATTTCTGCTCTTACGAAGCATTTATTAGAACTGCCGGAGCTGCTTCAAGGGACAGAGCCTAACAGTACAGGCCTACACAACCTCCCAGGCTGCCAAATATTCCTGATCAAAGGAACACTGAATACACTGCCTGTATTTTAAGGTGGTGTCTGCCAGGTCTAACAGCCTCAGAAGGACAAAACATAAAATTCTCACTGCAAATCAGCACCTTTTTCCAACACAATTTGATGTTAGGTTCATTCAGCTGGTATTGTAAAGAAGCCAGTGACTACTCAAAATGTTTACTTAACTGGTAAAATCATACATGACATATTAAAGTAGAAATGCAGAATGTTTACAAAATTCCAGGAACAGAGACAGAACAACCATGAAGGTTCTCTTTCAGAATGCCCTTTTAAGTAAGACAATGTCGATTTGCAAGACATTTTAGTGTGTGACACACAGTCTCCCCTATAAAAATAAATCTCAAAAAGAAAGTTTAAAAAGTGCCCTCTTTACTATGAGGAGAGTTTCTATGAACTTAAACATTAGCTATTCCCTCCTACCTACTTCACATGCACTGAAAATGAAAATTTGGTTATCTGCACTCACAAGGATTACAAAGATTGTCATTGTGTAAAAAGCAAAAATGAACTGCAAAAAATCACTTGGCCTTACAAATATGGTGAGACTGATCTTTCTACATATAATACCAATGGCATTCTACTGATTTGAATTTATAGACACCAGGGACACTAGTCCATGCTCCCACTTTGGTAGGGATAATTCAGGAGGATACTCTCAGTGGTAGCTGTGACGTAGATTTTTTTAAATTCACTGACCTGAGATGTCACTAAGGAAGTATACACAGTTTAGAAATCACAGGAATCTTTCATTAGTTGTATCCTTACATAATCTTGAAATAGATGTTTCTTGTCCTGGCCAATCCTCTATATTCTCTTTTATTTGTAAATCATGACACTTCCAGATGCAAGAGGAAGAGATGTGGGACAGATGCTGTGCAAATAAGCACTCTTACCAGCCCTCAGAATGCAGAGTACATTATTAAAATATAACCGCACAGATGCAGAACTGCACAGCATCCATACTGACACACTATCTCCATAACCCTAGGTCTTCCATATCTGGAGTTTGTTACCACTGAAAACGACACATACAATCCAAATCTTAAGATTAATAATCTCCCTTTTAAAACTCATTGTGTATTTTTGCCCCAGAATGGCTAAAGGAACGCAATTATTCAACCTCATTCTCCTAATTGCTAGAGACTCCTTTCTAAAATCAAGCCCAGAATTATTTATAGCTTTACCAAAATAACCAGCTGAGATACCTTAAGACTATTTACCATTCTTTAAATTAAGTACATAGTCTGTACAGAAAGACTGCATATGTGCTATACATATAGCAGACCAGACCTTATGAAGTAGTGCAGTAGGCAAATTCCAAACAATGTATAACTGTCTTTATGTCACCACCTTGCACATCCAGAAAATCTTGTAACATACAAAATTATGTCTAGCAGTTTGCAGTCCAGAAAGACTGTGCTGGTTGTAAGATGCTTCACTGTTTCTCTGCTAGGAGACTGGCGTGCTAGGTCCTGAAATCACCACACCTGTCATGCACTACACAGGCCATTCCTGCATGCAAGGAATCTCATACAATCTTCTGGATTTCGTGTGTCACCTGGCTGTATTCCAATGCAAAGAAAGTGTACGCAGAAGTCAGGATCATTATGTACCAGCTTAAATGACATGAAAATTATCCACAGCACTCCCAAATCCTTACAGGCAGTGGTTTGGCAACTCCTATTTTAACTGTTCCTGTTGGGGCTCCTTTCAGTGCTTGCACTGCTTCCTCCAGGCTGCCATTTTCCAGGTTGATATCATTGACAAACATAAGCCGATCTCCAGGAAGAAGTCTGCCATCTTGCTCAGCCACACCACCGGGAACTAATGAGCGAATTACAATTACAGTGTTTGCTGGGTCAACAGGATCCTAATTGAGTAAAAGGAAAAGAGACATTTCATTTTATTTACTCTATCTTGGTAGGCTTATTTTATGTATGCACTTTTAATGACCCACAACGCAGCCCTGCTCCAGATGAACCCTCAGCAGGAACAGCAGGAACACATACCCCTTTCCATACAACTGTATGTTTATGCTTCCTTCTGTTTTCTATTCCTAAATGTGAAAACATTTTCTACGTGATGTTCCATCACAAATCTCCAGCATAAAACACTGTTAAACTGCTGAGTGCAGTATGTATAGTAATGAGTAATCACACCAAAAATGTAAATACTTCCTACTCCTATGACACTGTGCAGACCTCACCCCCTCTTACACTTAGCTGTTTGTGAATAAAGATGGACAGTTCAGACTGGGGAAAGTTAACAATCTCTAGTGGAACAAACAGCTTATTTCAAAAACCACCATGGCACCAGATCTTTCTTGCTCAGCTGGGAAAGCACATTTAAAGAGTAAAATCCTCATGTTTGCCTAACCAAATACTTTACGAGACGGGAACATATCAACAAGGCACAACAAAGTCGATCTTCCTTTCAGAAAGAAAACTGTTTTCAAATCTCCATCCTCCAATGCACTGATATTTTTATAAATAAGCTAACATCAAGCTCTATGAACAGGAAAGTATAATTCTGTTGTAACAATCATAACAGGTACACAAACTTGCATAACTCTTTTAGAAATCACATTCACAAGGAAGATCATTAGATGTTAATGCTTCCAACATATGGCAATTCACCTGTGTGCATGCACAGAAAAATATGAGATATATGTAACAATGTACCAACTTCACTGATAGCAAAGGAAAGAGAAAAATAAACATCTACAAACTGGAAAGCAATTGCAACAATTTCTGTGCCAGAATGTACATCTGAAAGGATGCATGTCGTAAAGGCAGCAACCAAAACCGCAGGAATTAGAGACCTCTGAAAGCTAATGTGAGAGAGAGTGTTTGAGAGAGGGAGTGGGAGAGAGAAGACCCTTAATTATGGCAATTAATGCAATAAAGGGAATGCCATGAGGAAACAAAACTTTACAAGTTGAAATACAGCTAGCATTGCTGGACATCATTCTTGGACCTGAATACTGACACTTTCCTCACTATTTTAACAAGTATTTATACCACCACTTGAGATGATACTGCATGACATATTTTTGGAAAAAAATCAGCTTTCTAGTGCATGTGATTCTTATGTCCCTCAAAGTCTTCCCAGGGGTAAGGAATAATGTACTCTCCCACAGGCCTACCACTGTATGAAACATCAGAAATACAAAATCAACCTTCACTTTATCCACTGTCCATGGAAAATTAATTAAAAAATGGATGGAAAAAGAAAAACACAAGCATAAACCTTACTGTAAATTTAGTTTATTGTTCACAGTCTTAGATGAAAATAGAACTTCTGGAAACAAACTGAAATGTTTTAACCCCATCTCAAAGGTGAGAACACAGGACACAAGTATTATAATATCAAATAAAATAAAAAAAAAAAGGTAAGTAAGTTTGAGAAAGCTTCCTAGGCCTGTAGGATATAACCAAACTCACAGTAGTAAAACATATACAACAATTTAAGGTATTTCCAACAACTCTTAAAAAACATAATGTTTTAAGTAATCACATACGCAACCACATTTTGTATTTACACTTCAGAAAAGGCTGAAGAAAAAATATGCTTTAGTGTGCGCTAATATGGACTCCAAATACTCTGGCTCAGCTATAGTGTCTAATTTAAGAGCATTAAGAGTAACACAATAAATCATAACTGCTGTTTCGTTAAATGAGTACTTGACTATGCCTATATCCTTCAGATTGAGGCCCGTCTGGATGCCTATGTGGGCAACCTGCCCTAGGGAACCTGTTTGGGGAGTGGGGTTGGACCCGATGATCTCTAGAGGTCCCTACCAACCCCTACAATTCCATGATTCTGTGATTACTAAACTACACTGTTCTTCACAGTTATCAGTGTGCAAGTGCAAAAATACCTCTGGGGCATAGATTATTCCTAAGCAACACACCATGGGAATAACCTCCACCTTTAAGCGACCTCCAGATGCAAAGTACAATGTGTGTATCTCCTAGGGCAAAGATTCAGCAGAGACCTGCTAGACCACCAAACACTCAGGCAAAAGCCTGTGCTGACCAGAGGGAAAGTTAGTTGACTTTGATCAGAGATTAAAAAATATCCACTGTGACAACTGGAAACACAGGAAGAACATTTGTTGTATCCTGACCAAGCGGAGGCAGGAGACAGGCACTCAGCTGCTCTGACACAGGGTCACAATATGAATCACACCTTGAGATGTCCAGGAATTTTCAAGTCAAACACAAAATGAAAGAGAATGTCTAGGCACGTCCTAGATAGCAGCTAAGCAAGGGATTTCAGAATTACAGTTCTGGATTTTGATAAATCCTGCTTTAAGAATGTAAGTCCTTTATTGGATCTTTCTCTTAGCAAGGGCACCCTCGCTGCAGATGCAAAATACATGGCAAGATGCCTGAGTATTCTAAGATGTGTACATCATTCCTTACACCTGAGGCACTAGAGGTTCAGCTTTCTCAAGAGCCTAGTATTTTACTGATTATTTATTTTTCTGGATAAGTAAAATCATTACCATGAGAACCTGTAAAATCACAGAATCATAGAATGATTTGGATTGAAAGGGACCTATAAAGATTATTTAGTTCCAACCTCCCTGCTATAGGCAGGGACTTCTTTTGCTAGAATAAATTTCCCAAAGCCCCATCCAACCCAGCACTGTACACTTACAATAATGAGGTATCCGCAGCTTCTTTGGGCAACCTGTTCCAAAATCTCACCATCATCATGGAAAAATCTCTTCCTTATATCCAATCTAAATCTACCCTCTTTCAGTTCTTTTTAGAACCATTCTCCCTTGTCTTTTCAATATAGGCCCTGCTAAAAAGTCTTTCTCTATCTTTCTTACAACCCCTTTTAGGTTTGGAAAAGCCACAAGAAGGTCACTGTGGAGCTTCTTCTCCAGGCTGAACGTTCCCAGCTCTCTCAGCCTTTCTTCTCAAGAGAGGTACTCTCAGCTTCATGTCATCCACAAATGCTGAGGGCGTACTCCATCCAACCAGCTATGCCGTTGATGAAGATATTAAATAGTACTGACACCTGCACAGACCCTTGAGGGAGACCATTCATAAGAGTTCTCCACATGAACACTGAGCTGATGACTGTAGCTCTTTGAACACCATTACCCAGCTTATTCTTTATCCATCTAACAACCCACCCATCAGAAGCATATCCCTCCAACTTAGGAGCAAGAATGCAGTGGGAGATGACATCAAAGATCTCAGAGAAGTGCCAGTAGCTTTTTGTTTGTACACTATTGTAATCACTCCATCATAGGAGGCCACTAGATTAGTCAGGCAGCATGATTTTCACTTGGTCAAGCCATGTTGGCAGTCTCTGATCATCTCCCTGTCTTCCACATTTTGACAAAGCTTCCAGGAGGATATGTTCCATGATCTTACAAGGTACTAAGGTGAGGCTGACTCAACAGTAGTTTCCAACATCCTCCTTATTACTCTTTTTTAAAGATGGGTGCAATATTCCCTTTTTTTCCAGTCACTTGGAACTTTGCCTGAATGCCATGAGGAAAAGTGGCTTAGTGACTTCAACAGCCAATACTCTGCAGACCCTGGGATGCACCTGATCAGGTCCTGTGGTCTTGCAGTATGTTCCTGTGGTATGTTCAGTTTCCTGAAGTAGTCTCAAACCTGATCTTCTCTTACAATAGCTGGGTCTCCCTAACCCCCACCCCCCACCTCTACTCCACCTCCAAGTCCTTGCCTTGAGGGTCAGGGACTTGAGAGATGTGGAAGCAGTGATTTACCAGAGAAAATGAGGAAAAAAATGCTAAGTACCTCAGTCTTCTCCATGTCAGTTGTCACTAGTTCTGCTGTCTGTACCAGGGGGCAAATTCTCTATAATTACCTTTTTTTCTGGCAATGTAGCTGTAAATGTAGAAGTATGATAAGCCTTTCTTATCATACTTCACTCTCCTTAACAAATTCAACTCCAACTCTGCAGTAGTTTTCCCAATCCTATTCCTACATATCCAGGCAGCGCCCCTATATTCTTCCCAGGATACAGGCTTCTGGCTCTACTGCCTATGCATTTCTTTCTTTCACTTTCATTTGACCAGGAGGGTCTTTACTCAGTCATACTGGTCTCCTGCCCTCCTTGCCTGATTTCTTACACATAAGAATCAAGACCTATTATCTTTAGAGAACTGCCAGCCCTGTTCTCCACCTTAATCCCTGAGGGCAGTTTACTTACCGTGAAGTCACCCCCACTAATTCCTCAAACAACTCGGAGTTCACTCTCCTAAAATTCAGGGTCTTGATTTTACTCTTCACCTGTCCCAGAGCCCTTAGGATCATGAATTCCACCAGGGCATGGTCACCACACCCCAGGCTACCACCAATTTTCATCTCTCTAATTAGTTTATTTGCATTGGTAAGCAACAAGTATCTTAATGCTACTCCTCTGATTAGGCTATCTACCTCCTGCATTAAGAAGTTACCCAAAAGTCTCCTGAACTGCTTACAGCTTGCTGTGTTGCTTTTCTAGTAGATGTCAGGGTGACCAAAGTACACCAGCAGTACTACAGCCTGCAAGCACAACACTTCCTGTAGTTGAAGCAAGCATGCTTCTTCAGCAGGTTCCCCTTGCTAAGGTGGCTTGCAGCAAACTCCAAACACAAGGCTTCCTTTGTTGGCTTTCCCTTTATTTTTTACCCATAACCCCTCAAATTGCTCATCACTGTTTTTCAAAGGCAGCTCTGTGCAGTCAGTCCTTTTTTTAAAAAAAACACAATCAAAACAAACAAGCAAACAAAAAAAAAAGACACTGAGGGCAACCCCTCCCTCTTCCCTCCTTGCCAGTTCCTTCTGAGCAGTTTATAGCCATCAACCACAGCATTCCTGTAACATGATTCATCCCACCAAGTTCAAGTCACAGTGATAATAAGTGATCAAAACTTTCTAACTGCATGGTGGCTTCCAACTCCTCCTGTTTTTCACCCATACTACATGTACTGGTATAGAGGTGCTTCAGTCGGGCTATTGCAACCTTTTAAGATGTGTACAACTGAATTCCTCTGAGGCACTTCACACATGTTTTCCTGTTGATTTCTAATACACGAGCAACTCCCGGCTCTTCTCTATTAGTCAAAACTGAATCCCTTTCCCTCTTAGTCTAGTTTAAAGATGCCCTCATAAGTCTGGCCAGCTCTTGCCAGACTTGGCCACATGAATCCCATCATTATTCTTAACACAGTAATACAAATAGGTAATGTAGCTAGTGCGATGCCTGCCAGTAGTGACATCCATTCAGCTTTACTACATTGCCTGGTTTCCATTAACATTTACCACTAAAATACTTATTTAGATCTTATTGCAAGATCCCAATACAGAGCATTGAGTTGCCTACTCAAAGAAAGGAGCACAGAAGTTACCTGGTAATCCAGTATGCTAAATCCAAGACCCATACTCCCCTTCTCCAGGTCTATGTGCTGTACTTCTGTTTCCCACATTGCCAAAGAAGAGCTCTGCACCTCTTCCATACTCTGAGACTCGTCAGCCATTTCCAGAGTTGTTCCCTCTGTGTCTGAGGAGCCAATGAAACCGAGTTCGACATGAGCCTGGGAAAAAACAGTGTATGTTCACAAACTCCATAGAATGTAAATGTTTGCAAATTTGTAGAGACTAAATTCTGTTCACAAAAAGCAAGATAAAAACTAAGTGGTGTTTCTCTAAACACGAAAAAAGTGCAAACAGAGTTAACAAAATTATGTTAAGTCTAGCACAGATTTCACATATTCTTGTAACAAAATATCCATGATGCAAGTATACGAAAACACTCCTTGGAAACAGTATTTACAAAGCAGAACTTCCATCAAACTAAAAACTTCAGAAAGCCTCATTAGTGTATGTATTAAAATACAAAGGAAATATCTGTTATTAAATGGTATGTCTAAAAATGCCTTGATCTAAATATAGTAGCACTGACAGGAGTCAGAACATTTGAAAAAAGAGGACACAGACACATAAGGACATACGGACATACACACAAGTGTACATGTTTTTTTCTCTTCCCTCGGTTTCATAGCAAAGCTTAGCAACAGTAAATTCAATTCTGTGTCTTGCCCAGAAGTCAGAACTAACTGAGCTTCTTTTCATACAAATGCTATTGTTTTGTTACACTGTAGGCCACTCCTACATGTTTAACACATCAGACAGCCCAGAGCTTCGAACTTAAGAGTGACAGAAGTTTGTCTGTCAGGGAGTGCATGCTCAGGCTTGCTCAACTCAAACACAGAAACCTAGCTTCAAACTTACATGAAATATAAAGAGTTTGAAGACAACACAGTTCAATTTGCTATATCCCCACAGCCCACATGCAGAACAAAAATTAAGTATTTGGGTAGAAAGCCATGTGTCTCCAATTTTTGCCAACGTCCCTACCAGTATGTTTATCTTCTGGTTGGCCTAAAGTACAGTTGATGAGTAGAATTTGCCTTTTCCTATTTATTTGGTCCCAAGTCCTAAAATATTAAAAGAGACTTCTAATTTTGTACAAGATCTTTACACGTTTTTTCTCAAGGAAACAGTCATTTTCTTAGTAATTTTTATTAAAAAATACTTATATACATGCATATATATACCTTTTCTGTGAGCTGAACCTCCGATAGACTTATACCATCCAGTACTTCTGGATGATTGATAGGGGGAGCCACTGGACGACAACATACCATTGTCACCTTAATTGGCAGTTCTTTCAAGATATTCACCACATCCTTGTGGTTTTCTCCGAGCAGAGAGATCTCATTCACCTCAAGAATGAAAGAATGCACGGTGTTTAGCAGAAGAATAATGAACACAAATGGAAAAAAAAGAAACAAACAAACAAAAAAAACAAACACTAATTGTCTGATTTTTATGAAAACATCAGTAGATTTTCAGCCCTCAGTTTCTACTCAATTTGATGCTCAGTATCAGTGCAAGGATATGCTTTGAGCTGTTTGAAGAGTCTCATAAATTACATGATGCCATCTTACTAAACACCTTAGAACCCCTGTGTAAAACTCAGAACTTACAAATATGAAAACAAACAACACTAGCAGATTTGCATGGGAATTGGCATACTAAGCCTGAAAACAGATACATCATATTGATTTCTTGCATTCACATGAACAAAACTCAAATCTTAATTCTAAGAAAATGATTTAGAAACGTAAACAGGTGTTTATTCCCTTCACTGTACAGGGGTATTTCTAGATGCTTTTCCTGGGTATTCTTTTTTCGTGACTTCAATTGTATCTGAAATATCAGCTATGAGCTGAGAAATGCAGCTGTGCAGATGCAGTCACATAAGTATGTAGTAAGCACACATGAACTGTGTACACAAACACTTCTGGTAATGGGTGGTATGCTGTTAAGATATCCTACATTCCCAAAGTTGTAACTTGTGCAAAGCAAGTCACTTCTCAAGAATTCTACTGAAAGCAGACTAAAATAAAGCAGAACTTTTTCTTACTTCCAGAAGCTCATCTCCACTAAACAGCTTGCCACTTCGTCCAACTGGCCCTTCTGGTAGGATAGATCTGATAAAATGATGCCCCACTGTAGCTTCAAGGCTTATCCCTAGCCCACTGCTTTCGCTGAATTTGCTAACTACAGCCACCTAAAACAGATTAAAAAAAAAAAGTTACTTTTGTCATATTGAAAGCTGTATGTGCTACCTTCAGATTCAATTTACACATAGTGAAGTGAGAATTCCTGTAGGGATAAACTAGAAACACTGACATGTATAATGCAGGCTTAAAACTGCAAACAAATGTATCAAGTTACTACTTTAAGCTTTTCAGTAGCATTGAGTGAAATAACAGAAGCAGCTTAAAAGAAAGAATCCAACTTCCCAACAGGATGACGAGCACTGAGAGGATAAAACGAATAGCAGATAAAAACTAAAATCTACAGGCAACCATCAGTGTAATCTACACAATCACTAGCTATTAAGACTATTCTGGAAAAAAAAAACATCACTGTGGATTTACAGAGTGTCATCCAGGAACCATGACAGACAAAAAAACATATCTGAAATAACATGATCATGTTGCCCCCTGTGTGTGGATAAAGAAAGATATCAAAACGGACTTCAGGGGATTGGGGCAGTTACTGGATGGAGTGAATGTGTAGGTGGTGTTTTCCTCCATCTCTTCAGTATACAGCGTACAGTCCTTCCTACATCTCTTCAGTTCAGGAGGGATACTGAGTGTACCTGGAAGGCTGAACTAATCAGTATGTGGCTGAGAGTCTGGTGCAGCCGCAGCATTTCTTATTGTTTTTTTTTTTTTTTTTTTTTTTTTTTTTTGATCATGGGGAGGTTTACTTGGCACTTGGCCTGACAGCTGCTGTTGTGTCCCACTTGTCTCAAAGGGGGAAATGAAGGAGGAAAAGGCTGAGGTTCTCAATGCCTTCTTTCCATCTGTCTTTACTAGCCAGACCACTTATCCTCGGAATATTCAGCCTTCCAACCTGAAAATCTGTGATGGGGAGCAGAAGAAACTCCCACAGTTCAGGTGGAAATAGAGACCTGCTGCTCCACCTGGACTGTCACAAGTGCATGGGACTAGCCTAGCAACTGGCAGGACTTGTAGAGAAGGCTTTAAACTAGGTACAAAGGGGAACTGGGGGGGAAATAAGACTTGACAGAGATGAGCCTGGGGGAGCAGTCCCAGGGTTGGGGGTGAGGACAATTGCATAACTGAAGTCCATCTACATCAGTGGTGGTTGGGAGCTGTCTTGGGCAGTGACCATTCCATGACAGAGTTCTCTATTCTTGGTGAAGTCAGAAGAGGGGGTCAGTACAACTGCTACCTTAGACTTTCAGAGGGCAGACTTTGAATTGTTCAGGACACTGGGAGGGAGAGTCTCTTGGAAGTCAGTCCTGAAGGGTAGAGGGGTCCAGGAAGGACCCCTCCTCAGCATGGAAGTCTTAAAAGCAAAGGAGCAGGCTGTCCCCATGTGCCATAAAATGAGTCAGCAGGGAAGGCCCACATGGCTGAACTGGGAACTTTTGCTTTGTGTCTGGGAGAAAGAGAGTTTTTGTCCAGTGGAAGAAGGGACAGGTAACTCAGGGAGAGTATAAGGAAACTGCCAGCATATGCAGAGAAAAAATGACGACGGCCAAAGCCCAGTACAAGGTCAACCTGGCCACCATGGTCAACTAAAAGAGGAAATGTTTTTATAAATATATTAATGACAAGAGGATGGCCAAAGAGAATCTCCATTCTTTACTGGATGCAGAGAGGAACATGACTACTGAGGATAAGGAAAAGGCTGAGGTTCTCAATGCCTTCTTTCCATCTGTCTTTACCAGCTAGACCACTTATCCTCGGAATATTCAGCCTTCCAACCTGAAAATCTGTGATGGGGAGCAGAAGAAACTCCCACAGTTCAGGTGGAAATAGAGACCTGCTGCTCCACCTGGACTGTCACAAGTGCATGGGACCAGATGGGATCCACCTGAGAGTCCTGAGGGAGTTGGCGAATGTGATTGCTGGGCCACTTTCCACCACCTATCACTGGTCATGGTCATTCAGGGAGGTCCTGGATGACTGGAGATGTGCTAATGTGACACCCATCTACAAGGGTTGTAAGGAGGACCCAGGGAACTACAGGCCTGTCAGCCTGACCTCAGGGCCAGGAAAGGTGATGGATCAGGTCATCTTGAATGCAGTCATGCAGAGTATGCAGGACCACCAAGGGATCATGCCCAGTCAGCATGGTTTCATGAAAGGCAAGTCCTGCCTGACCAACCTCATCTCCTTCTATGACTCGGTGACCTGCCTGGTAGATGAGGGAAAGGCTGTTGGTGTAGTCTACCTAGATTTCAGCAAGGCCTTTGACACAGTCTCCCACAATATTCTCTTGGAGAAGCTGGCAGCCCATGGCTTGGACAGGGACACTCTTTGCTGGGTTAAAAGCTGTCTGGAGCACTGGGTCCAGAGAGGTGATGGTGAATGGAGTGGAATCCAACTGGTGACCAATTACCACTGGTGTTCCCCAGGGATCGGTGTTGGGGCCCATCCTCTTTAATATCTTTATTGATGACTTGGATGAAGGAATTGAGTGCTCCCTTAGTAAGTTGCAGACATCATCAAGTTGGGGGGAAATGTCAATTTGCTGGAGGGTAGGAAGGCCCTGCAGAGGGACCTGGACAGGATGGGTCTATGATGGTTTTACCTTGCTAGGCAACTGAACTCCACCACAACCGCTCTTTCACTCTCCCTCCTCAGAAGAGGAGGGAAAGAAGAAAAAGAAAGAAACAACTCACAGGTTGAGAAAAGGATAATTTAGTTAAAAGTAAAAATAAGTACTAAGGAAAAAATATTATTAATTAAATAATTTAACTAAAGGGAAAAGGAAGAGGGAAAAAAAAAAAACAATAAGCAAAGGCTGTCTGAAGTGCAGAGGAAATAAATTACTCTCTACTTCCCACAAACAAGCAATGCTTGACCACATCCTTGAAGCAGGGCCTCAATGCATGTAGCTGTTGTTCGGGAGGAGAGACGTTTTCACAAGAGCCAACCCTTCCCTTCTTCCTTTTTCCACCTTTTATTGCTGAGTGTGACATCATCTGGTATGGAATCCCTTTGGTTAGTTTAAGTCAGCTGCCCTGGTGATGTTCCTTCCCCATCTCATGCCTACCCCCAGCCTGCTGGGTCTGGGGCATAGTTATAGGGAGTCCTGATGTGGTGCCATTATTTCTTGGCAGTAGAAACAATACCGGTGTGATACCAGTGCTGTTCTAGCTCCAAGTGCAGAGCACAGCACTGTGTGGGCTGCTGCAGGGAACATTAACTCCATCCCAGTCAGACCCAGTACAGAGTCAATAGGCAGAGGCCAATGGGATGAGGTTTAACTTGGCTAAGTGCTGGGTCCTGCACTTTGGCCACAGCAACCAGGAAAAGGATCTAGACTTGTTGGTCGATGCTTGCCTGAACATGAGCCAGCAGTGTCCCCAGGTGGCAAAGAAAGCCAATGGCATCCTGGCTTGTATCAGGAGTAGTGCAGCCAGCAGGACCAGGGAGGTGATCGTCCTCCTGTACTCTACTCTGGTGAGGCCGCACCTCGAGTGCTGTGTTCAGTTTTGGGCTACACTACATGAAGGCCCTTGAGCAAGTCCAGAGAAGGGCTACGTACGAAGCTGGTGAAGGGCCTGGAACACAAGTCCTGTGAGGAGCAGCTGACTCCTCACAGCAGCTGACTGGGGTTGTTTAGTCTCAAGAAGAGAAGGCTCAGGAGAGATCTTATTGTTCTCTAAACCTGAAAGGAAGGTGGGGGGAATTGGGGGTTGGCCTCTTCTCACAGATAACCAGTGATAGGACTAGAGGGAATGGCCTCAAGTTGCACCAGGGCAGGTTAAGGGTGGAAATTAGGAGACATTTCTTTCCAGAAAGAGCAGTTAGGCATTGGAATGGGTTGCCCAGGGAGGTGGTGGAGTCACTGTCACTAGGCATGTTCAACGAAAGGTTGGACCTGGTGTTTAGGGACATGGTTTAGTGGCTGACATTGGTAGCAGGGTGATGGTTGGACCACCTGATCTTACAGGTCTCGTACAACCTTAATGATTCTACAATTCAGACTCTGGGGCAAGAACAACTAGAAAAAACTTTTAAGTACAGAAAATGAAACATGCCCAATATAATACAATCCATGTCAAATGTGGAAGAGGTTCTGCATGCTCAAATTTGCATTTGTGTAAAAACAGGACAAATGCTTGGATCAGGGGAGAGTCAGGTAAAAACTGAACCTTTAATCACTTACAGGTATTTGCATATTCAAGTGGGAAGTGTATGCGACAATAGTATCTAATCGTACATACTTTTGCAGAGACCAAAGCTTTGGCACATCACTTTGAAATAAAGTCCTAAACTCAGGTACTGCTTTACAGCTGTATCTACAGTAAATGTCATATGTATTGCTTCTACTGCTGTATCAAACAATCCATTCAGTATGCAAAATGGGTAAGAGATTTCAGGCACTAGCTTGAAATTCTGCCTAATCAAGGGAGCTTTGAAATTTACCTTAAATATTATTTTTTCTCTAATACATGCTTATCCCCATGAAGGCAGGAAATCTGTGAAACAATATCCATCGGCACAGTAACCTAAGACAATTGTGATTATTTTACCAGAATCACTACAGAAAAATATTGTAAATTTTGCATATGGGTATAAAGTAAAAACCTCCCAACAGATTAATGAGTGTATATATTATCTTTATAAATAAATGCATAAATATAATATGCACATATTTGTATTTGTATGCTAACAACATAATACGTGGACCAATTCAAGGACACTTAATAATAATTGAAGTTTACTTACCACTATTTCATAATCTGAACCCATAATCCTCTGCCACTTTGCCTTTGTAGCCGCTTCTTCTGTAGTAGTTAGCTGAAAATCTGTAAGTTATGTCTGAGATTACTATGACAAAAAATAAAAACTTCTGTCTAAACCTATTTCTGGTAAAGTTTACGCACCACACAAGATTACACAATCACTCCATAACGCTAGCACTCTCCTATATATGACTAAAATTTTGACATGTTCTTTATTACTGGGTTTGGGCTTACCAGTACTAAAACCTGCCAAATCATATTTGATCCCAGCCCCAAAGCTAAGTGTACTTTGAAAGACATGAAGTTCAGTCAAAAAGTCTGTCTTAAAGGACAGATTTAAACCAGCCTTGGTGTTGAGTGACGTTAATGCAACCTTATCTAAGAAAGGAATTAAGTGGGCATGAAATACAGAAGCTACATAGATGCCCCACACATTTGTTAAATTAGACTGGTGGGCTGGTCAGACTGATTCAGTGGGATGGCTGAAATATTTACAGATGCAATACTGAATCCTGCTCCTTTTGGACAGAACCTACATTTTACAAAGCGTATCCAAATGGAATAAGTTTTGAAACAAAATGTGGAGGTTTTATATTTTCAAAACTCTGAGCATGACCATAAAGGATCTTTTAAACCTGTAGGCCCTAGAGGGCAGTGGAAGAACATAAGTTGTAGCTCCTTTTTAAAAAATAAAATAGATTCAGATAGATGCACACACATAATGAGAAATAACTAGCAGTTGAAGAGCTGCAATGAAATTCCTGTTGGAATAGAAGGAGGGGAGAAAAGTCACGATGCTGTGAAAAATACAGTGACAAGCTAGGCAGCAAACTGCAGCAACTCTTAACTAGTTTGAATGTTTATCTGCAATCTGAATAAAACAGAAAAATGATTTTCTCCTACTCACTTTTCCCTCATTTGAACTGTTTAGATTTAAAGGCAGGAAACAAACAAACTGAAGGAACAAACAGTATTTAGGTAAAACAGCACAGCAAATTTAGTGGAACCCTATAAGGTCCACAGTCCATGCTGTGCATACAGCAAGCATCAAAATAAACTTCGTAACTGAATGCTAATCATTGACAAAGACTAAAATCTTTATTCAAAGATAAAGTTCTGAACTCCCACTGGTTCTCTGTAAGAATTTAAGGTGACTGACAGCCTCAGACAGTGTCACAAATCTAGACATCACTCAGAAACAATGAAAATAAAGCCAGTTGCTTAGGTACTGTGCAGCATTCAAATATAACAGTACTTCCTTCAAAGCAGAGACCCTGCAGTATCTGAAGGCAAGGTATTAAAAACAAAGTTTTCAGCTATCTAGAATAATGTAAAGCAGCATTTATGAAAAGATATACCAAGAAGATATCTACTAGATAACTCACAGAGATGGATGCTTTTCAGCTTCTCTAGCTATGAAATCAAGGAGATATTAGAAAACACATCAAGTGCTGTCTCAATCTGGAAAATATACATCCACAGAGGAAATTTGAAATGAGGCACAATGCCCTAACATCTCAAGGGGAAAAGGAAATACCCATTATAAAATAATAACTTCCATAAAAGATATGGGAAAGTCAGAGCATGTCAGTGCTCCAGAACTGTCTGAATTTCAAACACTAACAGAAAGCACCGATTGAAATGAATGCAAGCTTGGGAATTTGTGAGAGAGATACTTATCACAAAAGATAAAAGTCCTCAAACTTTAGCTAGATAGCTGCAAGGAACTGGAAAGATAGGGCATGCTGAGTTGGAAAGAGAAAGCATATTGGGGAATAAGGAGGCCAAAAGGTTTAATGAAAAAGTTCAAGTGGAAATACACAACTATAATAAAAAGAAACACAAGCATGTAGAAAGCAGAATGCTTTGTGTGACATCTTTTGACAAATAAATGCAATTGTTTTCAGACACACCACAGTAGTAGTGAAAGACAGTATTTGACTTACAGCACTCAGGAGTACACACACAGTACACACTTTCATGTATGATTACTTCCACTTTCTAGTTGCATAGCACACAGATGATTGAAAGGCACATAAAACAATTGACCTTTGAGAAAGCACAGCAAAGTGCCATTTCACAGAATAAAATATTAAACATTGTGAACCTGTTTCTTGTTGTTTAATGTCCTCTCCAATGTTTATTGCACTGGGACTGCATGGCAATGATGGAGATCCCTGTTCTGTTTCACTGTTATCTGGAAAAAGAAGAAAAAACAACTTTCAGCTTTCAGTTTTATGCATTGCCATTTTCACCAACTTCACAGGCATGTCTCAGAGCACTGAGAGGATGTTACACAGGGAACACATTAGTACATTTTTCAAAATCTTATGCAAATTAAGGATTATGCCTTAATCTATGAACTGAAATATATTTTCTGGACTGGTATCAGCAGAGGTAAGTAGATGAATAAGTCTGTCTATCATCCAGCCTCCATGTGAATATTCTTTCAAGATCTGGTACACATACTTCAAGATGTGCACAGTTAAGATTAAGCTTCACTAATTGGATCTCAGTGGCAAAACTAATATTCGCCATGGCTTCTGAACTTTGTACACAAATGTAATAAATACCCCATCAGATTATTAATGACCTCTACATATAACCCATCACTCTCATACCTCCACCTTGTGACACAGACATGTAAGTAAAAAGAACTGAGACGTGCTTTTCCCAACATGGAGGGTATCTCTTTGCTTGCTCTTCAATGCCACTCTCGTGCTTCAGCACTAATAACATACTCACTGCCTGCTTGCTTTTCAAAGGTCTGCAGGATCAAAGTCTTCAAGGAATTCAGCCAAGAGTGCAGTGCAGAGCTTTCAAGGTTTGCTTTGAAAATGTAGAAAAATAATACTACCGTTTCTAAAAGATTAATCAAATCATAGTAGACCAAATTCTGCCCTCATGCTCTGCCATCGGGAATAACTGTCCAGAATGAAACTGACCAATTTTATTTCTAGTTTGTAATTGAGAAGAAAAATATTTCAAGCCAAATTTAAAGCAAAGCCAGATTTAATTACCTTTGGCTGTGCCACTATCCATTGTTGGTAACAGTAAGTCCCTTTCAACAGCAGCATTGAACTCCTCCTGGGGCTGAATATGATTTTCCTGCTTAAGCCCTCTTCGGATCAAAGTGAGCCGAACTGTTTGTCCTGTATGTCGCAAAACATCAACTGCTTGCTGGTTGGTAAAACCCTGAAGATTTGTTCCATCCACCTGCAGGATTGAGTAGTTTATTAGACAGCAAGAAAACAACCAGAAAAAAAAATGTCCAGGGAAAAATAATGTCACGATCATACCGTATCTGTAAGAGCAAAAAGCAAGTAGAAGGACAAGAACAAAAACCTGGAAGACATATTGATGTTCGGCACACAAGGCATTTTACCCAAAAGCTGTACCAACCTGTACCACAGCAAAGTGAGTGCCTGCCATGATGGGACTATGCAGATAAACTCTGTGAGGTGGAAGAGGACACAAGCAAGAGCACAAGCAAGTGCTGTGCGAGGTGCTCTGGATCAGGCAGGCAGGCAAGCTGCACAAACATCCCCACCTCCGAGCAGAAGACACATGGCAAATAAACCAACACAGCCATGGCTGGAACAGCTTGTGAAAGGGGCATGAGGAGGGACACATTCATTCATTGTCATAGGGAGAACTACGGCGCATAGCAACTCTGGAGTCAGGTAATCTCAGATGCAGGAAAGTCTACTACTGAACACTATAAAGTCCAATTACTGTATCAGTGGTCCAGACGTTATTTATGGTCCAGAATTTTAATATTTTAAGAAATATAAATTTGACCTCTTCTGTTTGAAGTCATCCCGTTACCTCATTAATTCAGTTTCGCTTTCTGAAACTCAAGAAATGTTTTGGCGTTCTCATTTTCATTCCATTGTCCCTAGTACACACAACATTTCATTCTCCTCTCTGCAAGCTCCATGTTACCCTATTCTTTCTACATCTCACGCCTTGGAATCTGTAATTTTTGAAAAACTTCGAAGCAATGTTACATCCCCTTGGCCCATTAATTGTTTAGGCCTATGTATATAGCACACATATCCCATTATTTTAATTCCTCTTGCATGAAGAATGGCTCCTCTTACACCCTTAGTCATTTCCTTGCCCTTCTTTGAACTACTTCCAACTCTGGTGCCCTTCTAAATAAAAAGTAATTAAAATAAGCTGGGACAATTTATTTTTTCCACCACAAGTAAGGAAAACATATTTTTAAAACATTTATTATCCTTTTGCCTACAGTCATCTCAAATCTTTTTCTCCTTCTGCATCTGTAGTAGCAAAAGAAACCAAATTTCGCATTGATTTGTTTCAGCCATTTGAACTCAGCATTTAAAACATTATAAAAACCATACATACTTTCACAGACAAACATGAAGGCATATTCATACTAGGAGAGAGATCATAATTTGTTAGTGCTGCCTTCACACAAATACAAGTACAGATCTAAGACAGACTTAGATCTAAGATCTAAGCGTGGTTCCTTCATTTATGACCAAATTTTCATCAAAAAAGCAACATTTTGTGCATGAAAATATTTTCTTCTTTCTCTGACCATCTAAAATTTTAATAACTTACTTGAAAAATAATTTTGAAAACAGTTGCTTAACTTGTATTAAACTTTGAAACTCTGCCTTATCAGTTTCAAAGTTCCTAAACTTGTAAGATATTTGAAAGTTTCCTTGAAAAAAAAAAAAAACAACAAACAGTTAAAAGGTAGCAAAATCAGAAACGTAATTTAATTGAATGGTCAGTCAAAAGACAACTCACCATTTCAACTCCAATCTTAAATGTTTTAAGTATTACATGAGCGCTCCTTCACAACTTGTATAAGTACAGAGCTTGGCAGAAAAGTGTTTTCATTTCTTTGTTTACTTACAACTATAATTTGATCTCCCACGTGGATTCTGCCATCATGTTCAACAGCACTGCCTTTTGTAATGCTTTTCACAAAGATACCAGAAGGTTCTGGGATGGAAAAACAGAGCAAATAAACAAATTTATTACAGAAACATTTTATATAATGCAACAATCACCTACTAATGTCACCAGCCAAAGGAAGAAAAAGAAAGAAAACCCAATCTTGAGGTAAAACAAGGAAAGAATCATTATGAATGTACATGCTTCCAGTAAAACATTCCTAAAGAATAAGTCTAATTAATGTCAGCTTGCATTACAGCCAATTTTACTCAAAATATTACTACTCCAAATTTACATTGTTTACTGCAAAGGAACAAAAAATATTCTAATTTAATCTAATCTAAATGTTAAAAACAACACTGACAAAAAAAAAGTCTTTCTTACACTTGGTTAGATTTAGAATTGCAGCACAGAAAGTTCAGGTTGAGTGTACTAACCTAGTAAATTCTGTATTTTCTATGTACTTCGTAATTGCTTAAGAAGCTGTATGCTTAGATAAATAAACGCAGAAAATTATAAACTGGCAGGACTACAATGTTTGTTTGAACCAGCTCTTAACCACAGCTCTAAGTCTATTGCATTCAATAGCAAAACAGGCACAAAAGCAAAACAAAAAAAATTCAAACAAACAAAAAAAAAACACATATTTTAGACAACTGCTGATTTTAAATCTGAAAGTAAAAGCCACATATAAAAACATCTACAGAAAAAAAAAATCAATTTGAGAAAAAGCACAGTGCAATTTGAAATAACTTCAGCTAAGGAAAGGGAAAATATCTGGATTTCCAACATTGTTATTCACATTATTATACATAAAGAAAAATATTAGCATGAACTGCCATGAAATCAGGTCTGATGGTCACAAGCCTGTTTTGTTTGTTTCAGAAACTTTAACAGAATCCCATTCCACTCAACAAATGTTCCGGCTCTGACTAACAAGTAGAATCACAGAACAGATTGCCCAAAGCCCCATCCAGCCCGGTCTTGAACAACTCCAGGGATGGGGCATCCACAACTTCTCCAGGCTGTGCCAGTGCCTCACCACCCTCTGAGTGAAGGACTTCTTCCTAATACCTAAAATACCGTTTTTTAGTTTTAAAACCTTTCCTCCTTGTCCTACTATTACACTCCCTGACAAATAGTCCCTCCCCAGCTTTCCTGTAAGCCCCCTTAAGCCCTTAGGTAATGGAAGGCCTCTATAAGGTCTCACCAGAGCCTTCTCTTCTCCAGGCTGAACAACCCCAACTCCCACAACCTGTCTTCACATGAAAGGTGTTCTAGACCTCTGACCATCCTCGTGGCTATCTTCTGGACTCGATGCAACAGGTCCATGTCCTCCTTGTGCTGGGGGCCCCAGAGCTGAATGCAGGACTCCAGGTGAGGTCTCACAAGAGCAGAGCAGAGGGGCAGAATCCCCTCCCTCTCCCTGCCAGCCATGCTGCTTTTGATGCAGCACAGCATACAGTTTGCTTTGTGGGCTGCAAGCACGCACTGCCGGCTCATGCTGAGTTTCTCAACAACACCCCCCCCAGGTTTTTCTCCTCAGGGCTGCTCTCAATCCACTTTCCACTCAGCCTGTATTTGTGTTTGGAATTGCCTCAGCCCAGATGCAGGACATCGCACTTTGAGTACTTCCAATGGGAAGATAAAGCATGAAAAAATGGGTTCTAAGAGCTGTCAAGATACACCACTGTCTACACAGACATGAAGACTCATTTTTTACTTGGCCTTGATATGAAAAATCTTAGCAAGGAGTAGATTATCTTGAGTGTTATCACGCGGCACTTGCAGGGCAAGCAGGCGATCAGGCCCAGTCAGCATGGGTTTATGAAAGGCAGGTCCTGTTTGACGAACTTGATCTCCTTCTATGACAAAGTGACACGCTGGGTGGATGAGGGAAAGGCTGTGGATGTGGTCTATCTTGACTTAAATAAGGCTTTTGACACTGTTTCCCACAGCATTCTCCTCAAGAAACTGGCTGCTTACGGCTTGGACTGGCGCACGCTTCGTTGGGTTAGAAACTGGCTGGATAGCCGGGCCCAAAGAGTTGTGGTAAATGGAGTCAAGTCCAGTTGGAGGCCAGTCACTAGTGGCATCCCTCAGGGCTCGGTGCTGGTGCCGGTCCTCTTTAATATCTTTATTGATGATTTGGATGAGGGGATCGAGTGCACCCTCAGTAAGTTCACAAATGACACCAAGTTAGGTGCATGTGTCGATCTGCTTGAGGGTAGGAAGACTCCACAGGAGAATCTGGATGGACTGAGGCCAACTGTACAAAGTTCAACAAGGCCAAGTGCTGGGTCCTGCACCTGGGGCGCAATAACCCCAAGCAGAGCTACAGGCTGGGAGATGAGTGGTTGGAGAGCTGCCAGGCAGAGAAGGACCTGGGAGTATTGGTTGACAGTCTGCTGAATATGAGCCAGCAGTGTGCTCAGGTGGCCAAGAAGGCCAACAGCATCCTGGCTTGTGTAAGAAGCAGTGTGGCCAGCAGGGCTAGGGAAGTGATCGTCCCCCTGTACTCGGCTCTGGTGAGGCCGCACCTCGAGTACTATGTTCAGTTTTAGGCCCCTCACTACAAGAAGGACATGGAGGTGCTCGAGCGAGTCCAGAGAAGGGCGACGAAGCTGGTGAGGGGCCTGGAGAAGAAGTCCTACGAGGAGCGGCTGAGGGAGCTGGGCTTGTTCAGCCTGGAGAAAAGGAGCCTCAGGGGCGACCTTATCGCTCTCTGTAAGTACACTAAAGGAGGCTGTAGTGAGGTGGGGATTGGACTATTCTCCCACGTGCCTGACAAAAGAACGACGCGGAATGTGTTAAAGTTGCACCAGGGGAGGTCTAGGTTGTATAGTAGGAAAAACTTCTTTACCGAAAGGGTTGTTAGGCATTGGAATGGGCTGCCCAGGGTGGAGTCACCATCCCTGGAGGTCTTTAAAAGATGTTTAGATGTAGAGCTTAGTGATATGGTTTAGCAGAGGACTGGTTAGTGTTAGGTCAGAGGTTGGACTCAGTGATCTTGAAGGTTTCTTCCAACCTAGACGATTCTGTGATTCTGTAATACATCTCTGTTTTGCTCTAATGACTACAGTCAACTTAGGAAGAATAAGACAACAAGTATATTGAAGTCATAAGAGTGACAATTCTTTTCTCTTTTTTCTTAATTTGTTGTTTTACCAAGTTTTGTAAATAATTAAATGCCTCGTCTTCCTAGTTTCCAAGCACTTTCATATCCTGTAACAGCTGTATGGTAAGATGACAAGCTGTTACTTGCCAGTGTGAAGAAAGATTCAACTACAGTTCTCATTGTCCAGCAGTTTCATTGCTGCTTCTGTCACAGCAAAATTGTTTTTAATTTTGACTTAATGATTACATAATTAATCATTAAGTTACACAAGTAACTCCTACTGCAGGTACATGCAGAACAGTAATTTAAAATCTAAAACTGCTGATACTCCAACACTGCATCAGTCAAAATACATTATCAAATCTACTACGTTCTACAACTTTATCTGCCTTTTAAAGATTTTACTGAAAGATGCTAAAGAGTGTACTTAAATAAGCTGTAACCATTCTATGCTACAGAATAGATTGTTAAAATTTAATTCAGCTTCTCAAAGCCAAGTAATTATGTCTATGAACTCCAATGTATCTATTGATACATTTTCCTAACAATATGTACACAGGTAAAAGTCAAAACAACAACTCTTTGAAAAGTTTGATGATGCATCTGACAACTGGCCCTTCACAAAAGTATTTTACTTGCCCCTCTATGGAGGCCTCGCAGAGTTCTAGATCATTTTTCTGCAACTTGTAGTTGAAATTACAAAGTAAAAATATGCAATTGTATATATACACTGATATGTTTTTGTTTTTTTTTTCTTTACATTAATTTTTTCACTGACTTCCAAATACACTAATCTAAATCTGCAACAGCCCAAAAGATTTAAAAAAAATACCCCAAAAAACACAACACTGAGTATAACCACAGTTCACTGAGAAGAATTCTTGATCTGCCAGCAGTACTATACAATAAGTTTTAAAAAGCGCTACTTGCTTTTTAAATACTTGCTAAAAATTGTCAGAATACAAGGTATATTATCTTGTAAGGGCCTTTTAAAAATGAAACTGTGGTTTAAAAAGACCAGCCAGTTCCCATAAAATTGGCTTAATCTGTTTTAGCAATGTTTTTTCAAAAAGATATAAGCACAAGCATAAGAGTGAATTTAAAAACTGATCAAAAATCAGGGGAGATCTTTAATATATAAACTGATTACTTCTAATCTGAATCTCCTCCAAAAAGAAACTAATTCCATTTTTTTTTTTAGACGGTCAAGTGTTTTTAAGAGATGCTATACCAAAACTAAATTACATGCATTCAAATTTAAAGCAACTACACCATACTACATAATAAATTGTTTAGTAGATCACAGGAATCTATCATTACCTGATGTTTTGTCTCCAATGTATCCAGCAATAGTTATTCCTAATCCCTGGATGTTTTTAGTGAGTTCCACATTAAATTTCTCCCCATCTTCACAATTATCAACAGAAGCGTCCGCCTAATAAGAAAAGTATAGTTAGAAAGAAAGTGTGTTGTTTTTTTTTAAAAAAGGTCCACCACACTGTTTCATGTCATTAACATTGATCTGTAAAGTTAGACATAAATTTAAAAAAAAAAAAAAAAAAGAGTACCAACAAGTACCAACTTTGCTTCTGCTCTTATTTGGTATTCAGCAGAGATATACACATAGATAACATTCCTCACTGTAAAGTAATGCAGACCACGCCTTCTCCATCCCAGTGCCCCTGGGATACTACTCTCCAGCCAATAAAGTCATGTGATGAGAGAAATGACTGGTTGAACAAATTTAACAATAAACATCTTGTACAATAAGTTACACAAACTGTGCTTAAATACTATTATACATACCTTACTGCCCTTCTGGTACTTCCTAAGAACCAATTTTGGACTGTTGTGTTCTTAAAAAATTATAATAATCAAAATTACATTCTGTATTCTATTTGTTTAAATTCTTGTTGAATAAGTATAGCTATTTTTCCCTATGCATACCAAGCTTAAAACATAACAAAAGCTGTTTCTACTAAGGAAACTATTTTTCTTGTCTTTGAAAGACTTAAAATTTCTTTTTTAGCAAGTAGCAATTATCCTTCCAGCTAGCTAAACAATGACAGCCTTCAATGACACCTACTACAGCACTCTGAATTTCAATAACAAAGAATTTTAGGGTAAAGAATTCATTTACTTATTGTTAATGAAAATATCTATGACAGGAGGATACATATTAAATTCCCTTTTTAACAATATTGCTTTTGTATTAACAGAAAAAATAATCAACACTAAAAACTTATTTTTCCAAGAAATTTTCATCTTTCAGCTGTCTAAAATGTGTACTTACTAGCCAATTCCATAGCTACTACGGATATATGATTTCACATAGAACCATAGAATCATTTAGATTGGAACATAAAAACCTTCAACTTCATTGTATTTATATGGACATCAGTACTTACACACGTATTTGAAATGGTTGAAATGGGCGTTTATAAATATAGTATAAATCTATGATGAACTTGCTATACTCTGATTTTTTTTTTCTGCTTCTTCTACATGACAAACGAACAACAGCTAACATCTGTAAAGTGCCAATATGGAAACCAAGCAGATATCATCTAAACCCACATTGACTATTTGAGCATGCATGGGCTCAAAAGCAAAAAAAAAAAAAAAAAAAAGTGCGGGGGGGAGAGAAAGGAATACTTCAAGAGAGCTACAATGCTAAAAATCTGCTCCAATTTCAGTAACATCATCACTTTTTACGGGAAATATATCTACATTGAACAGGATGAGAAATGTCAATTTTGGAGAAGCATTCTGCTCTTACTTAGTGTCAAGAGCCTCACATATTCTTTAACCACAATATATTTTCTACAAAGAAACGGACAAACAAAGCTGTATCAGTCATCATCTTCACTCAATTCATGTTTAACACCCAAATCCAAATTACAGAGGTTGCAGTATCATTAACTGAACGTTCACTCCATGAACGAGACTTTGTGCGGGCAAACATAGTTTAAAAACAGTGTGCCTTCTGCCAGAAGTGGCATATGAGTGACAGGGTATTTTTAAACAACGGAAATGAAAGAAGGTGGCAAAAAAAAAAAAAAAAAAAGACAGTTTTTGCTTCTTGTGGGCTTTGAAGCTTTTTCTTGTTACTAGAAATTCCACAATCCTGCAACTGGACCTTAAAATCTCATCACATAACCTCAGAAAGGCAAACAAAATATACACAGACAAATTATCATATTCAACTTTCCTTCCGAAATTGCTGTATCACAGGTATACTCAGGCCATGCATTGATCCTTTTATCTGAAATATAGCCAGGGTCTCATGCCTCAGTACTGTAGAGACACAAAACCACCACTCTCTCCTCTCAGATACTCAGAAAAGACTCAGTCTGCATGTTACGATTAACTTTCTTGGTTAACCTGATAAACACAATAGATGGGATGAACATATCTGTTTCTTTCCCACAGATACCACTACAAGGAACAAAGGCAAAACACTGGTAATCATGCAAGAAATTGTTAAAGAAGGCTTCTTATTAGTGATATATCTGAAATGCACTTTGTAGAATACGTCTAGAAAAAACAACAGGAAAAAGAAAATGAAAAATTCTTTGCAATGCATAAATGTGATCTACTTGTAGGCCCCAAAGCATATGACAATACTACTGTTCCTTACTTCCCTGAAAACAGGTTTTGCAGTAAATGTGGGAATGACCTATATCATTGAGGTTCTGAGGTGACAAAGCTAATGCTGAGAGCTGTAGCTGGGAGTTGTAGAGCAGTCATGGCTAGTCTGAGGAGTAACACTACAGAGTATAATCATCAGCAAGGGAATAAGGGTAGCAGCTGGTTTTCTTTGGAAAATGACTAGTAAATGAGCAATGTCAGGTGATGCAGGAAAGAGGCAGCTTCTGTGTGGTGGCTGGCACAGAGAAGAACTATCTGATGGACGGCTGCAATGATATAGAAATAAGTGCTCCTGGAGAGTAAAAGGGTAAGTGGACAGAGAAATGCTGAAGAAACAGCATGCTATGTCTCAAGAAAATATTACACGGACTCTGCTATTCCTGAAGTATCACTGCATAATTATAAGCAAGTCAAAGGGTAAATCAACCCAGACGTATGACCTTAATAACTTCTAATCCCAAGCCTGGATCCCAGAAGACCTCAAGCATGTAGCTCCTTGCACTATGGACTGACAGCATTTAACGCCTCCCACAGCATAAGATAAAAAAAAAAAAAAAAAAAACACTACTACATATGAAAATGTTGAATTCTGAGAACATAAGCATGAAAGACATTTGAACAGATGTAAAAAGAAAATGAAGTCTAAAGTAAAAGTTTAGCAAAAGTTAAGTATATTTACTTATATAAGTATATTAACTTACATATTGCTTACCTGCTTCTCTGGTGTCGAGATAGGTATTGGAGTACCTGGTGGGACTGCTGGTGGAGGTGGCTCCTCAACAGGACCTCTTGCAATTACCAGTTTCACTCGATTTCCACACTGCCTTAGAACTTGTGCCACCTGCTCACTGCTCATTCCAGCCAAGTCAGTATCACCAATCTTCAAGATGTGGTCTCCACTACACAGTCTCCCATGCTGGAAGAAGAGTGACAATGAAAAAAAAATTAGTAAAATCCCGCAATTTCTCCCATAAATCATACAAATAGAAAATGACTACATGGTTTTAGTTACTTTTAATATATATGAAGTAGGTGACTTTTTTTGAATGCCACATCAATACCCTGACAGTATGGAGAAGACAAGTATGTTGCCTAAGAGCATATTTTTACTAAAAATTTCCCCAGAAATATCCTGAACATCATTTTTTCAAGGAAAGTCACTGGGATGTGAAAAAAAATACACATAGTTATGGTTACTACCTACTAATATTTAACAGCTGTATGTAGTTTAGAGAATTTCAGGTTTCATTTCCAAACAAAGCTTAAAAATGTACACTCAGCTTTATGCTTGTTTAAAAAATGGCCCACAAGATTAACCATAACTTCAAAATAAAATACATTTCTCTCTTAGCGTGATTCAGGTAGTTATATCACCTTACACTCATAGCTATTTAGGTTTACTCCCCTATTTATTTTACCAATAGAAAAGCTTCACAGAAATTTAGCCCACGGGAAAAGCATTAATGTCTGGAAAATTAATCTATCTGCTCATGGACAAGTTTGAAATGGGCTGTGATGACCAATTTCACTTCTGAGCCCTTCAGGCATGAACAAAGGCAGTCTCACGGGCTGTGTCAAGAAGCAGACACATGAGCCCAGATGCCTGTTTCAACCTCAAGTAAGCAAAGCTGATGCATCATTCTTTCTAACAGTTGTAGTGGGTTTACCTGGCAAGGTTTTGGTAGCAGGGGGGCCATAGGGGTGGTTTCTGTGAGAAGGATCCAGAAGCTGCCCCATGTTTGGTAAGGGCCCCACTGCTGACCAGAGCCGAGCCAATAAGCAATGTTGTTTTGCGCCTCTGTGAGAGCATATTTAAGACAGGGAAAAAAACGCTGCACCACACAGCAGCTGGGAGAGTGAGAGGAGTGAGGAACAGCCTTGCAGGCGCAAAGGTCAGTGAAGAAGGAGGGGGAAAGGTGCTCCAGGCGCCAGAGCAGAAGTCCCCTGTGGCTTGTGTCGAGGACCACGGTGAAGCAGGCTGTCCCCCTGCAGCCCATGGAGTACCACGGTGGAGCAGGGTTCCACACTGCAGCCCATGGAGAGGAGCCCACGCAGGAGCAGGTGACCTGGCAGGAGCTGCTGCCCGTGGGGGACCCAGGTTGGAGCAGTTTCTCCTGAGGGATGGACCCCGTGGTACGGACCCATATCTGGAGCAGTTCTGGAAGAGCTGCTGCCTGTGGGAAGCCCACGCCAAATCAGTTCATCAAGGACTGTATCCCATGGGTGGGACCCCACAGCACAGGGGACGAGAGTGACCGAAAAGGAGTGGCAGAGAAGAAGTGCTGTAGACTGACCATAACTCCCATTCCCCCATTCCTCTGCACTGCTCAGGGGGAGGAGGTGGAAGAGGGTGGAAGAGTAGGGGGAAGGTTTTTGGTTTCTTTCCTTTGTTTCTCACTTCTCTAGCTTGATAGTAATAAGCAATAAATCTTAATGTATCCCTATGCCAAGTTTGTTTTGCCCGTTACAATAACTACTGCATGGTCTCCTTGTCCTTATCTCAACCTTTGAGCCCTTTTCACATATTTTCTCCCCGTTCCTCTTTGAGGAGGGGGAGTGAGAGAGCGGCTGTGGTGGAGCTCGGCTGCCCACTCGAGCGGAACCACCACAACTGTATGGGCAGAGGAGGTAAACAGACTGGTCCCTCCTTAGATCACAACAAGTATATTCATGAAAGAATTAGGAGTCTAAAGGCATCAGCACCATGCAGATATAACGTAACAGTTTGGAAAAAGTCATTTGGAGCCTAACCCAGCTGGTACAATAAAATGCACTCCACTAAACAATACATTACTGAGGATAGATTTCATTACTTGCTCTCTCATTTTTATATTTAGAGGAAAAAAGCTAACATTATTCAGCATGAATATAAAAGTAAAGTTTAATTTCACACTATACAGAATGGTAAACAGAAGGTTAAGTTGAATTTACCTGATCAGCTACCCCTCCTGGGAGGATGGTTTTAACAATCACTCCAGTTGACTTTCCTCCAACGATCCCAAATCCCAAACCTGAGCCATCATTCACCAACTCAATGGTCTCCACGTGCTGCCAGTGAACCTCAAAGGAATAAACATTACATTTGCATGTGATTAAAATAAGTACGTATGTATTAAAACTTGCAAAGTATTTTCTCTTATTTCTTGGGTGAGTTTTTAAATAAAGACAGGTAGACTACAGGCAGGTATGTGGGACCTTTTCAACTGTTATTATTACATATAAGATTACATAATATTTAGTAATAAATTCCTCATCTCTAACAGCTGTACCTCCTCTTGAAAGAATCAGATGTGTGTAGAGAATAGAGCAGAATAGAACAAAATAGAACAGTTGGAAGAGACGTTCAAAGATCATCTAGTCCAACTGCCAGACCACTTCAGGGCCAAACAGAGGTTAAAACACATTAATGAGGGTATTATCCAAATGCCTCTTGAACAACAACAGGCTTGGGGCATCAACCATCTTTCGATGAAGCCTATTCCAATGTTTGACCACCCTCACAGTAAAGAATTTATTCATAATGTCCAGTCTGAAACTTCCCTGGAGCAGCTTTGTGCCATTCTCACATACTCTGACATCAGTTAAGTGTGTTTAGCCTTTCAACCTGATTGCTGAAAGAATGTATGCAACAACCTATGATTGTCCACCTCCATGCCTCATTGCAGTCAGTAAGAAAAATAACACTTCTGGGAAATCTTGCAGAAATGTAAAATAAAATCTTCAGATGTGTACATGTTCATGCTGGCAATTATAACAAAGCACAGCAGAAAGCATAAACCCCATTCAGAGGTTGAGACTGAAAGCAGCATTAGACATTGTGAGCTATACATTAGCAGAAGTGTAGTGAACAACAGTTTCTGTGTTGTCTGATGTCAACAGCATTGGAATGAAATAACTTTGACTATAGGCTTCATTTTTGTGGCAGACATAACTGCTCTAAAAGAAAGACAAATAGTAGTTCATATGGTACAGTACTGAGCAGATGACTAGAGTTTTCATGATATTGTTTAGTGTAAGAACAAATCACATCATAAACTCGTCTAAAATTTAAAACCACAGTTGGTACTCCACCAGGCAGGACCTCAAAAATAAGTCACTAGTTTGGAGTAAATCAAGGTGCTGCAAATTTAAAGCCCTGTAGTATTTGTTTGGCTATCCACAGTCTTAACATAAACCAAGGACAATAAAGCAATGCCCTAAGGAAAAAGAATGCCTTAAGATAAGCTGCTTTCCACCAGCAACTGAAAGCTTACGGAACAAGACAAATAGAAAAGATATGCATAAGAAAAAACAGAAGGACCTGGGACAGGTTTAAAAGGAACATTTTTTCGAGAGGCAGATGCTGTTCAGAAAATACAGAGGTAGTCACATAAAGAAAATAAGTATGTAACAGGAAAATTGCAAGAATGTAGGCCTTTTCTATGTGCTGACAGGGAAGGTTAAGCTCATCAGCAACATCTCCGTAAAAATAATTTCAGAATTACCATTTTCTTATGTCACCAAATGTTTTACGTTAATGGATAAAATGAACACTAAAATGGTTTCTTTTTTCCAGGCTGATCATTCCATATACCGCCAACTTTAGACCACCCTGAAGAACAGACAGATAACTGAACAATGAAACATAGAGGAACCAAAGATAGGTTGTATAACCCCAGGGGAAGCAAAAACGTATCAGCCATTACATGAGGAAGACACCAGGAAGAGAAAAGCTTGCGTAATATTACCATGCTTCTGAGCTAACTTCTCATCTGCAAAAGCTTTCAAAAGAAAGAAAATGTAGCAGAACTGCTTTCTATAGGTCCTATAGTGCATACCCACGCATGGCATTTTGATGGCTCCCTGTTGCTTTATGTGAGAGTAACTGCTAAAAAGACAACTGAGGAGTAAACAGAGAAGCACCCTTTCAGCTGGTAGTGCAAATCAGACCGTAATTTCTCAAAAATGTCTGCACACCCAAGCAGAAGTAAAGAAAGAAAAAGATCCTGTTTACTACTAACTCAAAATTGAGCTTTACAGTGTAAGACAAACAGGTTCTATTTGCACTGGTGGACAGAGTTTGGTGATGGGAAGAATGAATATGGCCAACATCAAGATACAAGCAGCAAGGCTTTATATTTTCTACTCTTTGTATGGGACAAAGTGAAACAAATATGTGGAAGAAAAATCTCTAGAACTGTGAAGGAAATATACATACAAGTTACAAAAAGTGTCTCAATACAGAAAGCACATACATGCCCAAAACGGAATAAACATATGTTTGGGGTATACTCACCGGGTTGGAATGGGCTGAAACTGTGCTAGCAGCAGAAGGAGACCGGGAAACTACAGGACTTATGAGCTGAGGGAAACTGCCTCTGGCCACGACTAGCTGGACGTTATCTTTTGCTTTCTGTAGGATGCTGATAGCCTGTTGATGTGTAATTGTCTGATCAAGGGCTTGTCCATTAATAGCAAGGATTTGATCTGCTTCCTTCAGCTTTCCATCTCTGTCACATATGTATAAACAGGGAAGGGGGATGACAAAAACAAAAAAATCAAGAGAGTGTTGCCAGAGAAATCACAGTATTTTGACAATTTTCCAATACTTTTAATATCCTGTTCTGTATTCACCCATTTTTTAATCTTTCCCTGCAGTTTTGCCGAAAGGAGCTGATGTGGCACCCTGATGATTGCTTCCTTTGAAGCTAATCCTACTGCCACTCTCCCCTGGCTGCTACCCCCTAGCTAGCCTTCTTCTCCGTGTACCCCCATCTGAGACTAAGCACATTAGGCCTCAGTCATTCCCAACCATAGCCAACCATAGCCTGGGAACTTATGTTTATCCTTGACTTTGAGTCTCTTGCTTAACAGACCAAGTGCTTTATTTTGTTCAGTGCACCCATTCTGAATATTTATCGAACTGAAGAATGGAACACATTTTCATCAAAATGTTATGGAAACTAATTTTGCTTTGCACAACCCGCCCCCCCCCTCCTCCTTTGGGGGGGGGGGGGGGGAGGGGTAAGCTGAGAGAGAAACAGAAAGAAAATGATACAAAAGATCCCTTCTAAATGAGAAAAAAAAATAAGGTTTGAATAAATTACAGAATAATACTTCACTTTCTGACAAAGGAAACACTGCTGTAGAATTACATACTGAGCCCTTCCCCAGACCTACTTCAAAGGAACTGTATGAAGCCTACACAGACAAGTTATCCTCTACCTTTTCCACCCTTCTATTACTTCCACAACAAACCAGCAAGAACTCTGGAGTCATGCCTTTAGTATCCCGAAGTGGCAGTGCTTTACAAAGCAAACAGCAGCAACAAAAATAAGGCTCCCTATTATACCAGCTTCTACACCTGTAGTGTAGAAGCCAAGGTACTCAGTATCTTTCAGGAAAAACATGATTTTGCCTTAACCAATAATATTTTACTTGTGAACTTGAACTGTTTTTCAGAGTGCTTTGGAAGATTTATTATTGCTGGGCCCTTTCTGATATATGAGTCCTGTAACAGTTGTTGAATAGTTCTCTTCTTGCCAGCAAGTCAGGCAGGACTTGATTCACTGAAGATGGGTCTCAACTCCTTGGAATATGAGGAGCAAAAGTCACTTGGAAGGGAGTGGGGGGCTAAGGGGAAATGAGGAGAAGGGAAAAGAGGGATTTAGGCAATTTAAAAAAATACTGTAATGACATATAGCAGCAAAATGATCCAGCCATCCCCCATGACATGCAGAGTACACCATGAAGCACCTCTAACCAGGATCCCAATCAGCAAATCTGAACAGAGTGATATACCCCACTGAGTCTGCCATGAACCAGTATCGCTGCCAATCACCAATGAGTTTGCTCACTAGGAATCAGTGGAATCAGGACTAAAGTCTAAACCATACTGTCAACAAGCTATTATTATCACCAAGTTTCTGATAACACCAAGTACTTCTTTTTAAGAGTCCACAGACTTCAGGTCAAGCCTCGCTTGAGTTAAAAGATAGATTTCTTACATGTGTATAACAGAGCCCTACTCCACAACCAACCCTTTTAATTGCAATGGATTTCTTAGGATAAAGTTATTTTTCAGTGTAATCAAGGATGCCAACACCTGTATTTTAGTTTTTAAAGCTATGACATAGAACTGTAGCCTCTCTTTTTTTCCCTGTTTAAAGGGAGAGACTACAAGAAAACCACAAAGAAATTACTTCTGAGTACAATTCAAGCATAAATCATACAGCACTCTGTTCCAAAATTATAAAAGCTGCTCTCGTGAATTATTTTAAACCTGGTAGGACACATGGGTTATAATACAAGCAAAGAACACTCTTGTACGACAAATACAATAGCAATAACACCACTAAATCACAGCGTCATGTTAACATTTGGTACAGAAAAATATTCCAGTAATATTCTTACCGATGTGCCACACTTCCCTCCTGGATTTCTTGCACAAATATTCCCAGTTCTCCCCTGTTTTCACTCTTGAGTCCCACAACACTGAAGCCCAGACCACCACTTAGAGGTTTAATTAGCTCAATTGTCTCAACAAGACGACCCTGTTTGGCAGAAGAAAAGTGGATGAATATTAAAAATGTCAAAAAGCAGCATTAATGAGCATGGTAAACAGCTTGGTAAATAAGTTTCCAACTTTATTTCTAGAGCTGTGCAAGGCTACACAAGCTGATAACTGAAATATAGTTCTTCAGTGCTCCTTTCTAGCTATCATATAGAAAGGTAGCAATTACAAAAGATTTGAGAGATAAAGGTTTCTTTAGAAAGGGTTCCTTAGATCAGAAGAGGAAAACCAGAAAAAAAATCAGCTAAATGAGTGCAGGATCATTTATTGTATCTTAGTCACAAGACTAAGATACAAAGGTCTACAAAGTTGGCCTGTACCCTCTGAAATTTTGATGCCAAAAAGAAATGAGGATGAATTTCAAAAAGAGGAAAAAGTAGAACTGTGCAAAGGTGTTTCCAGAAGAACAGCTGAGGACTTCCTATAGCAAGCTCTATTAAAGGTTAATTAGAAAAATGCTAAAATACATGCCTGTCTATTCTCAGCTCCAGCCACTGAAGGGACTCAAACACTACTTTTGTCTACCACAGAAGAGTAGTAAGATTACAGAACAATGCACAGTAAGCCCAAAAAGGAATTTTTCGTCTTATTTCCAATGAAGCAGCACACCTAGACTTCATAAATGATGTAGACAAAAACATGCTTTGACAAAGCATCTCCTGCATGCACATATCAGTCCTGCAATGAGCCCAGAAAGATAATGGCATGCAGATCTGTGAGTGTCACACTGCCCAACTAAAGACAGTATCAGCAGCAACAACATCAAGGATGGTTTTCCAATCCTGCTTTCTCATTACTAGTTGTTCCTCACATGAAGAGATTATCTTAGTTTTTTACAGCAAGTATGCTATTGTTTGCCACATTTTAGGGTCAACAGAAGACATGTTTACCTGGGACATACTTCTGACCAGCTGCTCGAAGTCATCGCTAGAGGATTTCCCATTAATCTGAGGAGTGATGGATCTCATTGATGCTTCTAGCACGTTAGCTGGGCTGCCGTTCTGCTGAGCCAACAAACATGACTCATTATGTGCTAAGGACCCCGCATTCACACCATGGTGGAAAAGCTGGGGCAATTCACCAGTGGAATGTATGGAAGGAGTGATATTTACCTGAAAGAGATTGATAACAACACAGATTTATTCACATACCAGAGATACTCCTGCTTACCACAAAGCACCATGAATAGCTGCTAGCTTGTTAAAAATATTTAAAATCACAATTTGCAATTTTAGAACAACAATTTAAAAAGATAAATTATCCTTAGTATTTATAGTTGACAAGTTGTGAATTATCAGCTAAAACATGAAATAAATTTATGAAAATAATCTAAAATTATTTTGCACACTCTCCCTAAAATTCTTTTGTTCACATCAACACAGCAGCTTGAATAACTCAAACCACAGTAGTGGTAAACAAGTCTGAACAAGCTTTTTCTACATTGCCAGGTTTTTAAAAATCAAATTGTTCAATTATTTTACAAGGAAGAAAAGTATGTGCATTTTGATATAAAAAAAAAAAAAGAAACCTCACATACTATGCAGGAAACAATGGTCCAAATAAAATTTATGCCAGTCAGGTTTTATGCACTGCTATACACTGAGGCTGCCACTGTGACACCCTACATGAGCTACAATTATATACAAAATTACTGAGCAACTCTAAAATCACCAGGCCGATCTGAAAGCTGCAGTTGTACCTTTACACAGACAGCTGTGACAATACCTTTCTCTTAGAGAAGAAAAGAAAATAAGAGAAGTCCCCATCTTGCCCAGACAGAGTAAATTACCCACTTTCAAGCAGGTCTTGGCTGACCAATCTAATGCATGGCTGGGGGTGGGAGAATGGAGACATCACTTCACACAAATGAATGTACAATGCTCAGGAGAAGCAGCCCTCAGCTGCCTCTTATCCCACTCGCCTGATGGTTGTCTGTCAGCAAGCACTGTTTCACTCCAGACCCATCTGCATCACGCTTGCCTGGCATGCTGACCTCTACTCAGGACCACAATACCCTGTCCTCAAATACTTTTAATAGTTTCACAGTGCAAAAATTGCAGCAGTCTCTACCACAACAGACATTGTTTCCCCTTCTTCAAAGCCTTATTTTTATATATCAAGCATCAACAAAATTTCTTTAATCTGGGAACTTATTCTAAAATGGCTACTGTGCCAGCCAGTCTTAACTGTTTAAACAGGCTACCCCTTTCAAATTTATCTTATCATTCTCCTAATTGCCCAGACACACCAAAAAAAAAAGTCAGTACCATTCTCCATCACACAATTCCTTCTCATCCAGGTGCTTTAGGAAAATATAATAGAACAAATATCATTTGCTGAATACCCTATCTGCCTGGAAAGTTCAACAAGTTACAGAAGAATTAATACAAGGCAGCGCTAGAAAGAAAAGCCCTCAATAACACTTAGCCTGCTCTGCCATAACAAAATGGGAAAGAAGAAAAACATGATGTTTATCACAAACATTAATCAGTCATGGATACGTGTTCATTTTCTAAATCACTCTGCTCATAGCATAAAATAGCACTTCACTGCCCTTCCTGCTGAAGGTTATCATCCTCAGAGCTTGCTTGGTGAAAGGAGTCACAAAAGAACTCCAGCAAAGCCAGCAAGGTTAGCCTAGACAATGAACAGCACAGCATGACCAAAACCAACTGATTCTGCCACATACAGTGGTGAAAGTTCATAAAATCACTTTGATGCAACCTTTGGAGTGATAACCTCAAACTAAGTAGGCAAGGCTCAGCAGCTGTAAGTGGTAATGACTTCAGCCAACGTGATTAAACTTGGAGAAAAAAATATATTAAATGCCTTACATTTCATTTAGCACCTTTCTCAACACAACACTATTCCATCTTGGGACCCTTTTAATATGGCATGAACTTAAGTTTCATCAGTCAGGATGGCAGGAAGGGGAAGGGTCACTGGCATTATCATTAGTCCTAAGAAACCCTACCGTCTGTGAAAACTGCCTTTGAATGGTGTGCATAGTCGTAAGACAAAAGAACAAAAAGAAAAAATTATAATTATGCTAGGAGCAAAAATTGAGACTATAAATAAAGCTAAAACCCCTTTGCTTTAGAATGGGAAGAGCCACGCAGGCTAAAACAAACGAAAAAGGGTAAGAAATAGCATATTATGGCATAGGAGCTTGCTGAAGCTCCTATGGAGGAACTGCTGCCGTGCCTACCTCACTGTCTGAAACCCTAGCTTTCTTCATTAATTTCACTTTGAATCTTTCCGTATTACCATATGACATGTGAACTATTATCAAGATAATCCCAGCCTGTGAAACCTCTCGCCATATAGAGCAGCAATGTCCTCCCTGTATCAGGAACACACCTTTACACACACAAATATAGGAAGCAATATACAACTCTGGAAAAATCATGCCGTGCACAAAAGAAATGAGATGAAGCAAAGCACAGTACTCCTAAGGCATGGCACTTTTACAATGGTATGAATAATGTAAATAGTGTTTATTTCTTGGTCTTGTCTTGCTCAAACACAGAATAAAGCACTTATTTTTCTGTATGCAGAAATAGCAAATAGAAAAATGGAGCTACATCTCAAAAATAAAAGGCTATTGAGTACAACACATTCCCTTTACTGTGAATTGTATAATATATGTTTTCTCTGAATCTAGAGTTCTTCTCATGCATTGAGCATCCAGTACAGCACAGCCATCAGTATATAGAGGAGCTCTGTGCACATCCTGCAGGAAGTTCTGTGAACATTCTGCTAGAACTGCATAGCAAAGTATTGCTTTAGGAAGGTCATTTCACTGTTGGCAATGCTCAAACAACAGACCACAATGGACACATTAACTTCCACCTGACCGTATTACTAGTATCATCATTTTCTTCTCTAGATAAGTTTGAAGTTCTTAAATGTGTGTTGTTCATTAAAACATGGCATTTTCCTTTGGAATTTATTTTTTCCTCTTTGTTAGAGGACTCTCACATCTACTTGCTAGAAAAAAAGGTAGCAACAGGCCACAGATTCATATTTTAGCATCACATTGTATGTTTTCACAGACCAAATCCTGTTCAAACTGAAAATACGGACCCACCTTGTCAGCCTGGCACCTTGTCCTTTCTGTACATTTCTGTGAGCTAGGTGGCACACTGCTGCAAAGGTGTGGGAACCGACTGAACCCCTGTATTCATTCTGCCTTCCAAACTAGTGTTGAGATTGAAATTGTTCAGGATTTTCTAAGACATTTTTCCATAAATGCTTATTAATTCATTACTTTAAAGACACCGGATAGGCTTTATTTGCATGACGGTTAATGTATCACTGAAAAGAAGAGCTGCACACTATATAAAACACTGAAAGTTAAAAAGCACCTCCAATTAATATCAGTTTAAATAAAGCTTTGAAAAGTTCATCTCAAACCTTCAGTAATACTATGATTAAAGAATACCTACAATGCAGTATCAAACACTACCTCTTCTCTAACAATTGAAAGTAACACTTCATTTTAAACATTTTCTTTTTAAATAAACAGTTACACGTTCAATAGAGGATGTGCTTAACATGGGAAACATACCTCACATAATGTGGCTTCTGCTTCTGGCTTGTGATGAGAAGTCTAAGAAAATCTACCAAACTGTTAACAGAATGAACTTCTGCATACGTGTGTGTGTAAAAAAACTTGTATTTAAGAATTTGTCTACCTTTCTCTCCTGAAACACACCCACGCATACTTTAAAATAATTTCTATTTGAAAATGACATTTACAATGACCCTAAAGGTAGAATATTAGAATTCCCACACAAACTAAGAACGGGAACATCATGATTCCTTGGTTTTCCTTTCTTCACTCCACTTCTTCAAATACAGGCTTACAGCATGTAAAAATTCAGAAGAACTGGTGTATGTCATTGTTAATCACAGAAGTATATGTCATTTCTGGGGGTGCGATAAGTCACAAGTAGAAATCTTAGGAAGATAATGCTCTTGTAGTTTCAAGAAATAGTTTCCATAGCATATGAGTTGTAATACTTTGCAATAATAAAAGCACTATAATTGCTATAAAGGAACTTCTCAATACAATGTGTTTATTTAAGTAATGTATGAAAGAATGTTGCTTTGTTTTATAATTTGGCTTATGGTAATTGTCCTTGATTGGCCTCTTTCTTACTTTACACAACATCAACAACATATGGACATAATTTGGCATAAGAGGAAAAGAAAATTCACAAATACCATTGAGCATGATAAAACCTACACTACAGTTGTGCAGATAGATGCTAAATGCAGTCAGACAGCACTTATATTTGGTTGTTCAAAATGTCTTTAATAAACAAAAAAAAGTAATGTCTGTAAGCATATCAGCATTTAAAGCAATGCAATAATCACTGCTAGGTCTCAGCTGTCAAAAGAACAAATTCCTGGTGTATCTACTTTTTAAAGTTACCAGCCTCAGAGACCACACGCAACATAAGGCGTGTTTCAACCAGTATGAAAGTGTGCTGTGTAGCAAATGGGGCAGTAGGAGCAACAGTGGTAACAGAAATGGTGAAGCACAAGTCAGCCGCACAGTAGGCCTGCATGGGAGGTCACAGGCAAGGATCAGCTGCCAGGCTCCATGCAGGAGCCTCCCTGCCTGCTCCAAATTCCTCTCCAAAGGAGAAGGCAGCATGCACAAAAACACTGTGAGGGCAGCACCGAAATCTCCTCCCAAGTCTCCTCTGGAACAAGCAGCAGCTATTCATAAGGCACCCTGCTCCCTGGTAATGCTTCAAAGCAATTCTGGTAAATGCTCCTTCACCTCCCTGAGAAAGGGCTCCATCCTCAGGAGGTACGGAGCAGATACCAAATTAGCTTTTCATATGAGTGTATGAACTACTTTGTTTCAAATAACAGAACAAATGGCACAGTTGTAGGAAGGAGCTCAGAATAATAACTAGAAATCCTTGTATGCTGTGCAAATCACAGCGCTAAGCGACCATTCACAGGCACTATGAAAGATGCAGTTTCTCCATCTTGCTCCTTCCCTAAATTTGTCTTGCAGTGCTGGGCACCCAGCTATCACACGCAAATTAGTAGGTGGCTGCACTGCAGGCAGAATTTTTCCTTTACTGCATTGTGTATAAAAAACTATGACTGAGCTCACAAAGAAAAAAAAAATCTGAGGAATGTAGCCTAGCCAAGGAAAGGATTTTTTGTTCTGGTAAAACACTGAGCTGAGTGAAGGAGGGAGGTGGAAGAGAGGCAGAGTAGGTAAGTGAGAGGCAGAAAGGAATAGAAGAGCTTTAGAGGTGCCATAGAAGGGCTGCCAGTGCTGTCTGGGTGTTTTCTTTAATACATTTTATACGCTAAAGAAAATATTCTTAAGAGACCTGGAAAGTTCAAAACATCACAGTCTGTTTTTCTTTTCTGTCACTCCTTTATCTGCAAACAAGATTGCTCTTCACAATCAGAAAGCAAGCATTCACCATGGAATAAGGATACTAAGAGGGAGAAAGAAAATAAAAAGTGTTTGCTTCAGCACTCCTCAACTCAAGGGACTGGTGAAGTCAGGATAACAATTCTCAACAAAACATTCCTTCAGTGTTCCTAGACTCGAGTTCTTAACTCTGCAATGACAGATCTGCAGCATAAACAAAAATTGGTTGCTTATCTAAGAAAAAAACAATCTTTAGAGCACCTATCAATAGGCACCAAAGCTTCATATTTGCTGACTTCGGGACTGTGCCTCATCAATATCCATCTGAAGCAACATACTGTTCATTCCACACAACTCCACTAAACACAAATACAAACTCAAGAGGTTCTCGTTAAGCACACAACAACAATAGAAGAGGATCAGTTTCAATTAATATGCAGAAGCTTTAAGAAAATGGGACAGCAAATCTGAAACACCTGCTTGTATGTTGACACTCTTTTTCAGATCACTGGGTGCTCAAGAGATCACTTTTCTGTCAAAAAAAAAAAACAAAAACAGAAACAAAAACAAAACACGGGAAGCCTAATATTTTAGACCATAAAAAGGTGAGAACACTCACAGGAATGCATAAAGTACTTGTATGCTAAAACCGTGTATTTACATCTTAAATCTTGATAGAACATGACTGATGTTTACAAGATTTGCCAGGACATTTTCAAGACTCACTACACAAACAGAAGATGGTCTCACAATCAACCCCGCACCTTCCAGATACCGTGCCACAAGACAGAAATATATCCTACCCTAAGAAATTTTTGGGCCACTACAGGCCCGCGAGTACGTCTCACTTAGTGATCTACTTCTACTGGGATTCTTGCAACAAATCCATTTAATTTAGAAAGTAAATTGCCATCATTGCTCCTATGCTCCCATCCTCTCCTCCAAGCCAATACTTCACTGACAGATGGCCTTCTCCTGAGAATTTTGCAGTAGTCTTCTAGCTCTTCAAAAACTCATCAACTAATTAGAAACACATTAACAATTTAACAGACTGTCACACTTTACCTTGAGAAGACTGAGATCACGTTTCAACTTCAGGACAGCTTATTGTGCAGGATCAAGAGAATTTAACCATCTTAGGCTGCAGTGGGTAGACTGCTACAACTAGCTCAGCACTACTTGACAAGTTTCAAAGATAGCTGACTGCAAGTGCTTGGGAAACGATGTGTCTCCATCCTCTGTCCCGCACTGCTCAGCCAAAAAGCCTGGTCAATACTCACATGCCTTGCAGTTTTCACCAACTAATAATTTAAGAGTTCCAAGAGCACAGTGCCTTTCCAGCCATCAAAATAAATAAATAAATAAAACTATAGGGCGGCCTTGAACAAATTTGTGGCTTTGAAAATGCCAAGAAATCAAGAAATTTAATTTTCTAACTTGACTGCCTATTACACTTATTCTTCCCCTTGTTTCAATATTATTTATTTAAATAATTATATTATTAATTAAATAATATTAAATAATTAATTATTTAAATGAATTATTTAAATAAAGCAAAGAAGAAACAGACTATCTCATGTTATACTGCAAAGAAGAAATGATTATGTAGAGAAAATATAGGATACCTTCTAAGAGGTGACCCAAATCCACACATGGGAACTCACATTTGCATGTGCAGGCATTCGTATGAGTGCGTATTAAAAAAATCACATACATGTACAAGTGTTTCCCCTGTCAGCTAGATTGGGTACCACGTATATATTGCGCTATATGCACGGAACACTGAAGCTACTGCACAGATAGACCTGCGAGGTTGGGGCTGCTGGTGAAACTATTATTTGATTTTTTTTAAAAAAATGCTCATCTGAAATAACCTATGGACTATCAGTTGCATCTCACTTAGATGACTGTATTTAGAAACAGAAGCAACCTTCAACTTCAAACCTAATGACTAGAAGTAAAAATTTCATCTGCCTTTTAAGCAAATTCCCTCTAATGTTTCAGGCACACCTTGTTTTTGGACTGTATGTTTCCACTGTCATCACCACGTAAGTATCCATGTATTTTTATGTATCACTTTCCAAATAACAGAGTGAACAAATCGTCAGAGCAGCTTTCCTCCTATATTTTTTAATCACTCCAATATTATCAAATCAGCACATACCAAAAATGCAAAATTCAAAAAACACTGCCACATGTGGCACAATAGGCACCACTCTAACGTATTTCTTGATTATGTAAAATAGCATCAAGATGATATACAAGAAACAGCAAAGGGCCAGACTCTGCCCTTCTACCATGCAGTTGTATGAGCCTCTGGAAGACAAGGACTCTTCACCAGCTACAGCCTGGCCAGAGACCAGATGCAGCTACATATTGATGATATGGTCAAAACACAGGGGCTGCTTACTCCTACTTCAGCATTTCTGCATACTAGTCACACAGTCACCCATCTTGCAGAATTCAACAGGAAAAAACTATTTGCAGAGCTAGATATGTAGTTTAGTTACTGAACTACATTTTATATTTAAGTTTTTATTTCCATGTCATCAGAGCAAGATGACAATAATAAATAAATTCAATAAAAATAAGATGCCCCTTTTCTCTTCCTCACCAAAGGAAGGCATAAAAGTAATACTTTTACTTAAACTCCTGAGCAAGGAGAAAGGAGGCAGAAACTCTCACTTTTTCTTAATCTCTTACTCCAATGTCAAGAAAAATATATCTTCATCTCTTTATGAAGCCAACATTTCCACAGCTTCACTTATATATTCTCATTTTAGCAGGATAAGATATAAGGAATCAATAGAAGGTTCATAGGAAAGAAAAAAAAAAAAGTGAGACCACAAACAAAACATACTGCTTCCTTTTGAAGGACAAACAGAAAGCTGTACATTAACTTACTACCCAGTACCACTATTTCCCTACAGTGCACATCGTATCTTACAAGTACGTACATAAAAAGTGCATGCATACACTACGGGCCACGATAAAACCCAGAAAAGTCACTTGGTATATCCTCCTCCATTCTCTGAAGCTTTGGATCAGACCTTTAATTTAATGATTTCACTACACAACATGCAAAGAGATACACTTATTTTTGCACCTTCAATTTTTCTCTTATGTCTGGGTGGTTGCTTTTCCTACCTGATCTCTCAGCTGTTGAACAGAAGTCTGAAGGTTGAGAATTTGATTAAAAAGAGGACTCTGCAGCACCGATTTTAATAAGCTCAGTTTTTCCTCATTTGCAATGTCACCTCGATCGCGTAGCTTTGCCTGTAAGCGCTCTACGGCCTGGAGAGCCCGATGCGTATCTGTAGAGATAATTCACTCCAAGTCAGTGTAAATTTAGGAACAGACACATAGGAAGCACACAATGGATTTTAATAAATCCCTCTTCTGTTCAAACTACAGAGGACTTCAGTGGTTCAGTTCTGAACAAAAAAAAACATCCCAAACACATCTTAATGAATCAGGAAGTCAGAGGCAGAGCACAAGACAGAGAGCAAAGAAAATTACACTTCTTTCCACTATAAACTGGGTTGCAAAAGTGAAAGAGCCTTTATTAAAATTCATTTACAAGAACTGTACATAAGTGTACATAACTGTACAGGCAACTGTAAATAAGAAGTGACACAAATATCTCTAAAAGGAAACATTTGTCTTTTCCATACGAACTTCTAAAATTCTACTACAGACTAAAACAAAACAAGTTGAAAAAGATAAATACACTAAACAAATGATGTGTTTTCCTATGGTAAAAAAATTATATATGTATAATTATATGGGCAAGGTTTTTTTGTTTGTTTGTTTTTTACAAAACCTACCTCAGCTGTATAGAATATATGGAGTATATACCAACATCCTACATCTATTAAGCACACTTAATTTAGCTAAAAAATACAGTGATACAAATAAAAAGATTACCAATTGTTTCCAACATTTTTTCAGCTTCTCAGCTTCTACTCCAGTATGGTAAGTGGTAGTAAATACAGTATTTTCCTGCAAAATATCAGACAAGGAAAACAGTCACATTTATAGACTATTAAGTACTGAGTTCTGAAGGAGAAGAAAAGTTTGACTTCTGAAAGCAATATATAACCTCCCAAAATAACAACCCACAAAAACTACATCTCCTTGAATAATTAGAATAACCTCATAGGTGACCACATTCTGAGTCACTTTACAGCTTAAAACCTTCCTGAAAATTGCTTTTAGGAATATACTTTGTAATATTTTTACATTTCCATATCAAAGGCTCTGTCTGTATACAGCTCCACAACATCTCCTGAATTGCTCTAATCAGAAGCTATGAATCACAGCTGTCACTGACACTTTACAGCATTTCACTGCTTTCCTTTTCAGTGATTCATAAAAGCATTACCCCTGGGTTCAGTTTTCAAGCCCTATGTTGACAATTTCAGTTGCATGAGTTGCAGCTTACCTTTTAAAGTCACCTTTAAAAAGAAAAGTCACTGAAGCCATGACATGTTAATGCTATCCAGGCCTGTCACACTACAACCTCCACTATTAACATACACTGGTATTAAAAGTCATATATGAATGACAGCCAATTTTTGCAAACATAAAGTTTCCAGGCAGGAAGCTCTGTCCTGGGAAGAATAAATTTCTGAAACTGGTCTGGTTTTGGGGGGTTGGTGGGTTTTCGTTAGGGTTTTTGCTTTGTTTTGTTTTTTAATAGCATGTCTTACGTTGTTCAGAAATTTGTAATGTTGGATTAGTGGTAGAGTCCCTCCATGCATCCACAACAATGATGGAGATGGGTAACTAAAGGGAAGTGAGGAGTTCAAACTTCATTGCAGATACATGAAATCAGCTGTGCCTATTATCCTCCAAAACAGTACCTTCGTTTTCTTGAGAATAGGAAAGCAGTTTAAGACAATATCCCAATTTCAGTCTGGTAAGCAAATCACCACACAGAGAACAGTGATCAGTAACCACTCAGGAAAAGTGACTTTTTCTTCATACATAAAAAGGAAAATCAGGAAAGGGTGATACTGACAGATCTCTGGGGGTGAGAGCCTAACTAAAATTCAAGAGCAGAAATAGAACTTGTAGAAGCTGAGCAGGATAAGCATGAGTCAATCCTCACAATAACAGCGAGAAAAAAGTTTTCAACACAGATTCAGTTAGAAGGACCACAAACCAAGACAAATATTTTGACATGCACATATCATTTGCAGGTTGTATAGAAAACTCAATTCAAGTGGATTTATAATGGTTTCAGGTTCCCTTGCCAAGACTTCCCTAGTTTCAATATGCCTGAAACCTCGTATCAGTTTATTTGTGTCTGAATTTACTAATACATTGCCTACTAATTTACTAATACATTGCCTACTAATTTACTAATACATTGCATTACTAATACATTACATACTAAAACACTGATCATCATTTTTAGGACAATATACTACTTATAGAGAGGCATGAAATTCAAGCCTTCGTGAATGTTTTCTCACTTAACAAGGTAATCCCAGCACATGACTACCAGATCTGAAAACAAAACCAAAGAATATCTTACGTTTTCACCTTGTAACCCTTCAAAATCAAGACCAAAAAAAATGTCTATTTCACATGGGATAAGTCTATTTAAAAATCAAGAAAGAAGCTGGATTCCCCAAACTTTAAGCACTGATAGCTTTAAGATTAAAAAAACAACTATCGCATCCTCTATTCAGAGCCCCTATTTACAAACAGAGCCATTTATGTCCTGTTTATGTCCTTCTCTCAGTGGCAATGCCAACTAAAGCAGATTTTCCCTGTTTCACCATTCCAGCTCTTTCTGTACAACTGCTCATGCACCTGTGTTGTGGATGCAGAGAACTGCATCAAAAAAAAAAAAAAGATGAAATTACTTCTGTCACATCTGTCCCATGACCCTTTTATTATGCTATTGCATGCACATGCACACTGCTATCATACTTTAACTCTAACCTTTTGATGAACTAATCATGAAAATTATAAGCTTACTATTCTGCTTTAGGTCCCTTAGAATCTCAGGAAGAGAAGCAGCTGTAAAGAGCAAACATCTTTTGAGGCTGCAGGATCTTGCTTTACATTATGTTTCAACTTGCCTAAAATATCATTCTTAGTGTGCTGTGAAAAGCATGTTTTACAGGTGACAGAATGGACAAGGTCACCACTGTGTTTGTGCAATCCTAGAATAATGATCTCTGATGATTTGTAATGGAAGCTTTCTCAAAATAGACACTTATTAACAGAAGTCACTAAACAGACTCTAGAGATAGAGATGATCCTATTTAATCTGCAATGAAAAAAAGTGCTTAGCTGTGCTAAGGGCACTCATGATATACTTTATATTTACCTCATGCACTAGAGGTAGGAATACTGCTCCAGAGCTACCTTAATGTCAGCAAATCATTATTTTTTTTTAAACTCACACTTTATTTTATTTCTCCTTAATTCTCCTTATTGTGTGTTTATATTGGCAGAAATTGCCTCCTCAGCCGACCCACTTAATGCCTTTGTTGACTGCAGCACCAAAAGGGATCAAGACTGAAACTGCCGTCAGGATGTTTTCCTTCAGGACACTTCCTCTGACGCAGAAGCAAGGCACTGAGGCGCACCAGTATTTCTGTGTCTCACAGTCCAAGATGACCCCTCTTTGCCCTGTGCACACTCGCAAATGGCGAAAAACCATGTGACCGCGATCCTGCTGTGTCCCATCCACGCTAGCAAGCGGGATTTGTCAGCACCAGCTTAGTGGCACATCAATGTAGCCCAAGTACAAGAGCAGCAAGCACTGCACAGACACCCATAATCACCAACCACCACCCACTGCAGCAGCAACTGCTGGCATTTAAAGCAGCTTGATTCTAGGTATTTCAGTAAAAATGCACTGGAACAAATCTTGTCCAGGGAGAAGTGTGGAGGGAGGGATGCACAGTTTAATTTGTTGAAAGAAGTATATCCATCATTTGCTACAGAGAGTGTTTTTATAATACAATGACAAATTCTAGAGACACATATGAGATATTTATTTCTGATTGTCTTACTTTCCATTCTCCTGGCTGTCTGTATCAGAGGAGTCTGAAGCCCAAACTTACCCTCCTATAAATGACACAAATATTGTTCGTGACTCAAAGAGCTTAGTAGCTTAATTCAAAGTGGCTTTAACGATTTGTGTGTTTCAGAGCAAAAGTTCATTAATCTCTTCACAGTAATAAGAACACTGACTGACTGAATTGCACTTTTTTATTGGATACTTGAAGAAGTACTGCTAAATGAGTAGCAAGTTAATCACACTTCAATGTTTTTAAAAGGCACAGGTATCTGACAGATCCAGCTTAAAAAAAAAAAAAAAAAAAAAAAGACATCTCTCTTCCCTCCCATTTTTTAAGAAAGTAAAAAGCACACACAATTTTAGCCAGGTACACAATGAAAGATATGTAACCTTCTACTAAGCATGCACAGAAGATAAAATATGGTCCCTTCCATATACTCATTAATACACTTGCCCTTCTAAAATTTGAAATCCCCACCTAACACACAAAAAAATATGTGTTATGTACCTCTACACCCTTCAGCTACCCTTCTTCTGTAAGGTATGTTTCTGTTGCCAGAAAAGAGCTGACATGCTGCAGTCTTGATTTCTTAGAACATACTCCTAAAACACTAAAATCCATAGGTATAAGAATTTTAAAAAACAGACATTAAATTTATATTTACCACCTCCTCTTCACTGCAGCTATGCAAACTATTTAGTGAAACAGACAGAAGATTCACCAAAAAAAATTAGTCACTTTTAATTATTACTCTTTCACGATCATGTAGTTTCAACAAGGAAACTTACTCTTTTTCATTGATGTGTACTCCATCTACAATTTCATAAATCCATTTCAGAAAATACCTCAAAAACTAACACTCATAGCACGGGATTAACAAACATGCAGTGACAAAGATAGAAAACATGGTAATAGGCTTTGACTTATAGCTCTTGCATTACTTTAAGTGCTCTCAGGATACAAAGGAAACACCTATCTTGAGAGCGATCTCTAGGCACAAAGTTTGCCTAGGAGCTGCATGAGATTAAAAACCAAATCTGATTCAATTAAATGACATGGTAATCACCACCTATATTCTGTAGCTGCTAAAAAGAGCATTTCAAAACTCCTAATCTAAATTTCAACACCTGGGCTTGAATTTGGCTGAGGTATATATATCCTTCTGTACTTGATCGTTATCCTCTGTCTTTCCTTTCCCCTGCTTTCTGTCACTCAGACAGGCATGTTAGCCCTGCTTGGCACAAGAATGAAAACCAAACCACACAGGAAATGGAAGATACTAATTACCGCTAAACCTTCCGTATTGCCTGCAGTTTAAAGGAGCTCTTCTCTTTCACCCAGCTACTTCTGTCACACTGGCTACTATCCCTGTGGAGAAAATTAAGGTGATGCCTGGACTCCTGGAAGACAAGACTTGTCAATATAAAGGCAGCTGTAACTATCCAAGGTGAACTGAAAGGTCTCGCACTTCCTATTCATTCTTCCACTGTCGTGAAGGGAGCTCACTTTCAAGGACTACAAGCAATATTAGATGGGACTGACCACTGCAGCTTGACAGGTATAGCCTTCATTACTCATAATGAAAGTGATATACATACCTGAGCACGGACTGAGTGGGTGTGGAAATAAATGCAGGAGAGCAGTGACAAACAGGGGAAGAGGGGAAAAAGAAACAAAAAGTAGAAATGAATAGAGATGTGAAAAAAGGCTAGCCCAGTACTCCACTGACAGGTCACCAACACGCAGGTAACAACAACCACCTGTTTCACGAGTCAAGGAACTGCATGCTCAGACTGCATGCTTCTGTATGACAGAAGAGGAACTGATTCAATAAAAGAAAAAGCAATTTGTAAGAACTAAATACAGGTAAAATTAATGTGCTCTCTTCCACAAGGAACAAAGCAGATTTCCACTGACTACCGGGAACGTAACAAGAGAAATGTGAAATTTACATTTAAAAGCTTTATTAATGCAAAAATTGTTCTGAAACATTCAAAGCAGGAAAAAAAAAAAAAAAAGGTGGTTCACAGATAGCATACATTAAGACTATAAGCAGTTTGGTTTGAAAAGTGACGCTCCCTGAAATTTAGCAAAATACTGAATATATCAAAAACACGTAAAAGGGTGATAGTAGAAGCTCTACATGTCAGAGGAAAGTCCTTTGAAAGAGCTAAGGAACGTCTTTTGAACCAACTATGAAAATTAAATTTTGAACACTCAACTGATTTTAGCCTTCTGTATACATCACACTAATGTTTTAAGGAAACTTACAGTGCTTTCACATAAATGCAGAATCTTTTCCTTTCTGTTGAATTAATAATGTTCTGTAACTCAGTAAGAACCTCTACATGAATGTAATATTCATGTTAGTTGATGTACAAGTTACCATTACAACCTGGAACTGGGTCTAAACTACACTTTGTGCTTCTGCCTTCTGCTTAAACTTATGTGATGTAGGATATCCTATACTCAGTAAGAGTACTGAAAAAAAGCAACATAGCAGGGGAACTTTTTTATGGTAAGTAAAGTAATAAATAGATAATCTGTTTACAAATATATATACATTTATTTCAGTAAACAGTTTAAATTGGCATTAATTGAAAACACTTGCTTCAAACACCAGAAGTATAGGATTAGCTTCTGAAACTGAAAAGCAATTTTTAAGAATATGCAGAATATATGTGACATTACATATCCTGAGTCAGTATAAAATCCAGGCATGGTTACTGTTGCCTATTTACTTCTCTAGTATACAGATTTGATTAACATATTCATTAAATTCATTTAAGCTTAATTAAATGCAGTTCCAACAACAGCTGCATTTCTTAACGTATACTGGTCTCTTCACAGAGGTGAAAAAAGTACTCATAAATGAATAAACAAGAAGCATCATTGATGAATTGCCACTAATCTTCAATGAAGAGTTGTCATCTTCCTTTAAAGCTGAAGACACTATAGAACTTCTATTATATTTTGTGAAAATTAAGGGAGAGTAATGCAGGAAGTCATTACATCATGTAACCAGTCTACTGTACAAGGTGATTCAGATGTAAGGACTTGCTCTGAAAACCCTATTAAAAGAAATACTTCGATCTGTCTAGGCCAATTACTTCATAAGCAGCAGCAACAGTACTCCAAAGCAATTTGTGTTTGACAAGAGGGCACTAAACACTCAATGGCACAGTTATGTATTGACTCGCTGTGTATGTCAATGGCAAAACAAAATTGTTCTTACCAATGATGATACACCATACTATCGGCATAGTACTGTTCTGGCTTAAACTGCTTCATCGGGATGCTTCAATAGAAAGCAGATTTTAAAACTTACTTCATACCATCTACGGAACTTTAAATTTTCATATAGGAAACACGGACCAGACAATTTCAAAGGCCTTTATTTTGGTTTTCAAGGCACTGATTAAAATGTTATCAATTAAAACCATTTACAGTGATCTGAGTACCTGCAAAGTTGTATGACATTAATCTCCACAGAATTCACAGACAGTGCCAGACAGAAAATAAAGATCATCTATTAGTATGTAAGTAGTGCAGCTCTTTTTTCCATACTGCCGATAGCGATCTAGCTTTACTAATACACTTTTATGTGACGAGAGGGAAGAACACATCCTGTTCCGGAAGAAAAAAAAATCTTGGTAGCACAAAGGAAGTTAGAAACACTAGCCATAATCAGTAAATGTTGCATGCATGCTCTGTTAATGCAATATAGACATAAAAAAATATATACGTAATCTAAAAATGGATAACAACTTAAAAAAATAAGATGATGTTCTCCACCACTAAAACACTGCTTGTTAATGTCTATGCTGATATGCCCTTAGATATTTTAATTCTGCATTCTTTGTCTTCTAATGTTACATTATTTTCCATTTCCATATAAACATCACAAATATTCTACTTTCCGTTTCACTAGTTTAAACTCTTCCCTCCCAACAAGTTGTTATCTTGGAAAATGCACTGCTGATACGGAAACCGCAAGGCATTACACAACAAACTCCCACAACAGCTGAAGCCAGGCCCTTTAATTTGATCAAGATACAGACAGCTCTGCTTGGGCAAAGGACTCCAGCTATCCTTTCCAGTACTATAGCCAGTAATGATATTTTCTGTTCAACAGCTTACGCTAATAAAGTCTCTTGTGTGTGAAAGGGAGCAAAAATATACAGGGATGAGGCACTGCTTTTAAAGCTGAAAGAGAAAGGGAAAAGGAGAAAATAACACTGCTTAGCCAAGTTATAAATCAAATCCATTAAATGTGGTACAAGTTCAAAGGGTCAGCTTTGTGAGGGTTTGCCTTGTCATTCGTCCCAGTCATTCTTCCCAATAACCCAGGAATGCAGAGGATGCAGGGGAGGGGCACCACACAAGAAACAGACCGTCCCACAAAGCAAACCCTTCTCTTCGCACGACCAGACCCACCAAAAGGCAAAAAAAACAACTCTCAGCCTTGCACCTCTCACCCCACCCCACGGAAAGGACCGTGCTTCACGCAGACCCGGCGGGGCCTCGGAAAGCTCTGGCGGGCTCCAGCTCCGCGCAGCAGCAGATACAGGCACCCTCCATCCCAGCCCCAGGGCTCCGGCTCGGCGACAAGCCGGCCGCTCTGCCCCGTTCTCACTTCCAGAGAGCAGCCAAGTCCCCTCTTCTCCCCCACACCCCCCACCCCCAAGACCCGGCTTCGACCCCCGGCGCCCCCTGGCAGGGGAAAATAAAAAAATAATAATAAAGAAAGAAAGAGATGTGGGAGAGGCACGGGGGCGGCGCGGCTGTTGTTTACATGCGGACTGCCCGCCAGGCCGGCACGGCGCGGCGCGGCCGGGGACCGGGGACAGCAACGGGGACAGCAACAGGCTCAGCCCGGCACGGCCCCGCGGCCTCTCTCCTCCTCCCAGCCGCCCCCCGCAAGCCGGCGAGAGCCGAACCCCCCACGGTCACGCTCCGGGAAATAAATACGTTTCACGGGGCCCCGCACGGCCCCGGCACCACCACGGGTCCCCACAAAGGCGGGCGGCCCGGCCCGGCCCGGCCCGGCGCCCCGCTTACCCGCCCGGCTCCGCTCTCTGCCTTCGCCCTGCCCGCCCCCGAGTAACGGCGCCGGCCGCGCTGCGCCGCGGGGCAGCCGCTGAGGCACGCCCCGGCGGCCTGAAACCTAATCCTGACCGCCGCCCCCGCGGCTCGGCTCGGCTCGGCTCGGGGGGAGCCGGGGGGTCTTCTGCCCGGGGCCCTGCCAAAGGTTTCGCGGCCGTAGGCGAGGCTCCGAAGGGGGCCGGGTGGCTCCGCGCACACCCTTCGCCGGGATGGGACCAAGCGGCTGGGCTTGCCCTCCCCTCTTGTCCCTTTTTATTTTTGTTGTTTGTAAAAAGTGGGCACTCGCCCGCGAGCTTCTCGGGTTGTGTCGTGCGCCGTACCTCCTGCTGCAGGTCAGCCGGGCCCAGCCTCATGCAGGCGCGGAGCAGATCACGCAGCTGCCTACCCCTGCTTGCACCCCAGAGAACCACCATCATCCCCGCTGGGTCAGCAAGATGAGTCTGGGGTTGAGTGGAGGGAAATGGGAAACGTTTGGAAATAAAACATGAAATTAGCCAAAATGCTGAATGAGGTCATAAGGCTAACAAACAGGTGATTTTCCCTCTTTTTCAGCAACTAAAATAAGGTGCTGTGTATCTTTCACGTAAGTATAAACACCATGAGCATAACGCACATAATGAAGAAACGGTTGGTAAGACAGTAAAAATTAATTCTGAAAAAAAAAAAAAAGAAAAAGTGCAATTATTTCACTTCATTTCTTAAGTTTGCATGCATGGACATCACATCATCAAGACCGTCGGCTCCACTGCTCCTTGCCAAGAGATAATGCCATGTTGCAAATGCAGATGGCGGCTCTGCTGCGATGAGACTCTTTGTGGTGAAAAGAGCCCAGGGTCTGCAGCTGCTTGGCGCCCAGCTCTCCCGCCTGCCTTCTCGCTTTGGCTTGGTTCTTTTTGCAAATGGATTTGAGTGTGTTACAATATTCAAGCAAGATTTTTTGTTGTTGTTTTGTACCAAAAAAAAAAAAAAAAAAAAAAAAACAATTAAAGAATATAATTGTTTTGGAGATAAGGTAGAATACCAACCTATTTACCCAAGAGAGGATTGATGAGTGCAATACCGTACCGGTACTGGCGGTTTCAAAAGCAGAACATTTCTCATGTAAATTTAAAGAAACACCACTCTTTGTACATGTAATGTTTTTATTATTGTTGTTATTATTTGACAGATTAACTTATGAAAAAAAATTGACCCTCAAGACAATGTTTTTCATGAATTACACTTGGCAGATTGAAGGACTCCAAATGATTAGCGACCTGTTTCTCTGATACGTGTTCAAATCTGCATGTAATTATATGTTTAACAATCATTCTTCCACTTCTTGGCTATGAAAAAAAAATCATTTTCAATATTTAATTCACAGGTTATATTGCTCAATCCATTGTGTGCTGGTGAGCATACTGCCCATCAGATCAAATATTGGGGCTCTGTTTGCTATTGCTATAACAGTAAATACCCTATAAATTGCCCCACCTACTTTCCATGTTACATTAGCCTTTTTTTGACTCTAGAGTGAAATCTTATATATAAGGCACAACTTGCATGTATAATTATTTAACAAATAATCCACAGTCAAATAGATAAATGCAAAACCAGACAGCTATTGTTATTTATTCTGTTGTTCTGGCTTTAACCACAGCATCCCAATGAAATAAAATACAGTGAAGTCTGTAAGTTTATTTGGAGCTAAAATGATCAGAATTAGGTGCAGTGGTATTTTACTCCTGACGCATAACAGCATCAGCTATGTAACAGTTCCTCACAGCAACCTGTGTTGTATGGGATATACCTTCCAGATAATCTTTTAACATGCAATCTGCTGTTCTCAGGTAGAATTTCAATTACATTCAGATCTTGTCAAATCCCTTGAAGTATATGATAAGTAGGTTATACCTACTGATGTTCAAAACATCATGCTACCTTAGGCCTTGTCTGTTCTAAAAGTATTTTCATGGGCTTAATTATACTCACATAACTGTACCTGCAAAGCTAGCCTTCTCGGTAAATGTACTGTACTGTGAATAACCATCATAGTAAAATAATGAGCTCTCATTTACAATAGTCAATGACACTTCTGAAGAGTCATGCAGATGCAGATCTAGCAAAATAGCAAAGAAAACCATTTGGGGTTAGACTACAGTACTAGTCTGGCGGATATGCCTACTAATAGGTTTAGAAAAATAACTAGACAGACAGAAACAATTATTATTATTTACTTCTTTATTGTTTTTTACCAAAAGTGTTACAAAGTAGGGCAAAAAGTAATTCTAGTGATTCCACAGTAAGGAAACCATTTTACCTCTTTAATCCTTCCCCAGGAAAATAAATAAATAAATAAATAAAATAAATAGATAAATAAATAAATAAATAAATAAATAAATAAAAAGTCTCAAACTATTAAAAATTCCTCAAGGTAGGCTAGGTGATATACACCTAACACACAACATTAAATTTGTGTTATAGCTGCATTAGCATAAGTAGAGCAGCCATTATTATGCAATTTTGAGGGATGCTGTCCTCAATATGTGAGGGAAGAGAATCTAATTTGTATTTCAAGCCTAAATGTGTTCACAATTTTTTTAAAGCAAATACACAAACAAAAGATATATCTACATACATATATCAATGTGATTTTAAAGTAAAACTGCAAACAGCTTTTTAAAACAGAAACTTTCTTCAAAATACCATTACTACAACAAAATCTGTAACGTTTTATTTTGTCAGAAAGATCTCTTAAGGAGAAGATGAATGGGACCTAAAAAAACATTCAATGTTCTCTTATATTAATCTCCAGCAATATTTCATTTCTCTAGCCGATTTAAGACATACTCATGGTGGAAGTATGAATATTGGATGAGATAACTTTTTGACTTAATTCTGTAGTCATTGCTTACATCTTGCTGGTAAAATAGCAGAGGTTAATATTAACAAGGCACTGCTTAGATTAGAAGACATGAAGGATAAGTGAACTCCAAAAAATGTCTTTACAAAAACACAAGGATATGTGTCCATTAAGTCACAAGTCACTGTATTTCTTAATACAATAAAATAAAATAAATGCATTCACAAAAGCAATTGTCTGCTTTTATCACACTGGATTGTGTATCAAAACATTTTGTTTGTTTGTTTTGTGTTTCTTGTTGTTTGTTTGATTTTTGTTTTTATTTAATGGTATTTTTGTATGGACATTGCTATTGGATGTCCAGCTGCAGGATGGATAGAATATGTATTTTAGATACATAGAAGAAATGTGAGAGGAAGAACTCTGAAATATTTATATATGTTATATTTAGGCTTGAAAAATCCCATCTCTGAACTTAAGTATATATATACATAATAGTACAATAAACCTTTTTTATAAGCACTAGCTTAAATAACAATTGAATACATTTCTGCTTTTATAACCTTACTGTTCAGTACTAACAGTACTTATTTTATTAATGTTTATGCACATGTACTTATGCATACATATATATAAAATTACACTTCTGAGCAGAGCATTTATTCAAAATTTAGGTTAAACACCACTAATAATCTTCCTTGTCAGAAAATGCTAATTATTCCTATATATCAAATCTTATTCCCAGATATGTACACCAAAAGTAATCCATTGCATTAAGCAGAATTAAACTAGAAAACAATCTGAGATCAAAGGCAACTGTGATCCTAATTGCTATAACTGCTAGACTAAAGTTTTACTATGTAAAGTTTTATGTTAAGTACGTGGTTATGCATTCTAACTTTATCTGTCCAAATAAAGCTGGATCAGCATCTTTCCTCTTATTTTTCATGGAACTCATTAGAATACAATACTTCTTTACTACATTTTCAAGAAATTATACTAGAAGAAGCACACAATCAAGTTAAACATAACATTTTTCTCCTCTGTTACCTCAACATAAAAGTTACACTTCAAAAGTCAGACAGCGACAAGTAAGTATGCAGTAGGAGGTAACACCATGCATGTTGTTATGCAAAGTTAAAATTAGGAACTTTCTCTTAAGTTTAGCACTTGAAATTTATTCAAGTTTTGGATTATTATGCTGGTAGGTACAGAATATTAGTTGCACTTACTGGAGCATATGTGCTGGCAAGAATGGTGTGTAGATTTACATTTTAAAGGTTTTTAGTGAAATTGTCTCCCCTGGGGCCATACTTCATAACTGTTATTATTGTTATTGGAGGTTACACATGTGCGTAGAAGAGAAAGTATGCCCCTTAAGGTAGACTGGAGCAAAAAAAAAATCATAAAAGGTATGTTAATTATTTATGACTACAAAACAAAATACTTGAAATTATGGCAAATTAAAAGGGCATTTATTTACACACAAACAGGATTGTTTAAAACCACAGGCCTTGCCCATAGCAGAGGAGTGAAGCCAAGTAAGTAACAAAGCTTATAAACATTATCATAGATTTCTCAGACACAAAATACCTACAAGGAGAGTCTGGTTTGTTCAGATTAAGACTTTTTTTTTTTCCTTAATATTACGTCTCGTTGAAGGTAAGCACATATTTGGCACACCTCACTCTCAGAGAATCTAATTTAAATGTTATTTATTTATTTATTTTTATTAAGTGCTTCAAGGGACACAGTCCAGAGCACCATGTAACAAGGGGTAGTCACCAATACAACAGTTGTTCCAGTATTTGGAAAAAAATAAAATAAAATAAAAATAAAAATGTGAAATATCTTTAATAAATTCTGTGTTAGAAAAATAGATAATTCTTACATGAGAGTACTCTGAGCTTTAAAATCAGAATGGGAAGAACTGACCTGACCAGTTTAGGAGTATGCAGTTAATCATGTTGCTGTTATGTATTGAATTGTATTGTATTGTATTGTAATTGTATATGTAATATACATTGTATATTGTATAAGTAATAGAATTGTATGCAGTTAACCATGTTGCTGTTACGTATTGTACCTCTTCCCTAAGTGTTGAGACATTAGAACAATGATATAAATTTATTTGAGAAAATGCCACATGATCAACCAGTTGGTTTTACAGACAGCTAAACTACAGCATGCTAGATAGGAGGGAGCCACATTTACAGGAAGAAAAGGAAATATTTATCTGGCAGGTTGATTTATTTTCAGAATAAATCCTCTTGAAGATGAATTGATGGAACTAAACTAAAGCAAACCAGTATGCATAGATCAATTTGTCACATGGCTCTGCAGTTCATCACACAAAAGTACCATCCCGTTTGCCCAAATACTTTGTATTTTCCTCCATATACACTACTGAGCTAATCAGCATGTTTGAGATTCTGTCCTGGTCTTTTTCTTATTTGCTTCTGATCCAAACTGTGAAATTAGAGAGCTGTTTCTGTTCAGATTTACTTTAGTGGTTTTCAAAGTTAAAGGCACAGGGAAAATAAAGGTTGGCATTTACAGTCTTGAGGCTTGGGTTCCCAGGAAGAGTGAAAATATTACCTGTTTGGGATAAACAGCTTCCTACATATTGGACTACCAAAATGGTGTCTTCCAGTTCCAGGCATAAACCAGCATCAGAGCTGTAGTCTGTTCAAGAGGGCAGTGAATGACCACAGAATTTACTGGCAGTTTTGCCAAGTAGTTTTGTGTATGGAGAAACTTGGCAAACAACTGCTCCATGACCTTCCAGAAGGTGCTTTTCCGATGAGGATGCTTCCACATGACTCTTTCAGTTTTAAGTTACGTGTGGAGACTAAGCCAAAATGTGTATCTGTGTCCTTCTTTCACTTTGTTTATGATGTAGCTGCACATTGGATTTATACTAAAAATAGTGTGACTAGATTTATTAAATGTCAGCTGACACCTCCAAAGGAAATAGTTATAGTCTCTTGAAGAGGATACCTAGTTAAAAAATAATGGTTTATTAGCAATTAACCATGTCATCCCATGCCAATGATATTTTGTCTAACAAGATCAGCACTTGTAAAGACAGGCAGAGTGGGTAACCTTTCCCATATTGAGAATATCTCCTATTCTGTGAGCGGGATGAAAGAATGAAACTTCTGGTGCTCTGTGTTGCAGACTCTTGGCCCAGATGTGAATGAGCATGCCTATTACTGGCCAAGTTTTTAAGATCTTAGGCAGGTTCACTAATGCAAAAATCCTTACTATTTTCTTTGATTGGTACCAGACTTGCCTTCCCATGTACATGCTCAGCCAATACAGAGGCATTCATGGTTTCTGCACACCACCAAGAATATAACAGGAAAAAAATGAAAAAGGAATGCCACTTGGAAAGAGTTTTGAACTAACTGAAAAACTGGAAAAGGGTGGCATTTCTGGAATAAGCCCATTTTTACAAGTACCTGACAACTGTATGGTCAATTTTGCATCATTCGTAAATAGGACTTTAGTATTAAGTGAAAATCACTTTAGCAAATGAAGCGGATATGAATTTAGACCAATGGGACTCTCACTAGCATTAAAAGAGCTGTGTTACTCTGGTAAACTGATTCAGTAAATCCCTTTTTTCTGTTAAAGTACACCTCTTCAGTTAGGTCATCTGCTTCTCATATATAAGGGTTTCTTCTCACAGTGGTACGGCTATGAGGAGCTTTTAAAGAACTTGATATGCAACATGTGAAAATTTGCCCTTAGCCATTCTGTAAATGCCAGACTTACATCATAATTAAAAATAAGAATGAATATTCTATATAAAAACACACAGTTGTGGTAATTCCTCAATTTCAGCAGTAAAATGCTCTCCTATTTTTTATTTTATTTTTTGGTGAAAATTGTTTATTTTCTAACTAGATTGTGTTGCCACTGTCATTAGCTAAGTCTCTCTCTCTCTCTCTCTTTTTATTTTTATTTTTTTTTCCCAGTCTTTAAGAATTCATACGGTGTGCAGAGCACAGGGCAAGATCACAAAGCTCTCATAAACTTCCCTCCTCCAATCTTCTGTCTTGAGCCAACATCAAGTTAGCAACCAGACAGAGTCTCAGAATGTGTTATGCAAAGACAGGCTCAGATGAGATGCAATTTTTTTTTCATCGTATGGTTGCCTTTTTATTTTTGTTGCCAAGGGGACAAACTGAGAGGAAATGGATTTAACAACTGCAAAGTGATGAATTTTAAAGCTGCTGTTACTAATATTTGAACTCTTAATCTAATTTGTATGCAGGAGGAATGAAGAATAACAATGTCATTTCAGAAAAAAAAAAAATAATAAAAAAAATAATAAACCAGACTTTCCCTCCTGTGTTCCTCTCATGTCCATATCATTTGATAACCTGAGCTTTTAAATCTAAGTGCCCAGGCAACACCTGAAACAAGGGGAGGTAAAGGGTGCAAAAACACTGAACCCATTGTGTCTTTTAACCCTATATTACCTTAACATGCATAGACATTCTTAAAGGTCCAAAATGCACATCTGCTTTGTAAAAAGCTATTCGAACAGCAGAAAGGAGCTACTGCAGACAGTAAGAGACATTTCTACACTTTCTTCTCCCCCTTGAATGTTTTTTCAATAGGAAAAACTTGAGGGAAGCTGGTAGAAGAACAGCTCTTGTAGTTTTTAGGACTCCCGTGCATAAACCAGCTGGGACTCTGTAGACCGCTAGCATGGAGCCCCTCACCACCACCACAAAACATAGAGCCCTTCATCCAGTTTAAGTGGCTTAGAGAAGCCTTTTGTCCTCCCTCCTCCAGGTTACTGTATTTGTGTCTTCCTTTCTGGGACCTAATGCATCACAATTGGCGTGGACTGCAAGAACATTGCTGATGCCTTCACACAGCTGTGCCTATGCGGTGGTTTTACCAGACCCAGTACAGCCTACAAGGTCACCTGCACTGCAGAAGTCTTTTGTTGTTGCTTTTTCTAATAACACTGCTCTCTATTCCAGTGTTATGAATTAAATGTTAGACTAGACGTTGAAATATCCTCAGGAAAATAAAAATAAATAAAAAAATAAATCAGTTTCTAAAGAATTTGCTGGAGTTGAAGAGATCAAAAAGTCTTTCTCTGGATATATGTAAGTACCTAAAGAAGGTTACTGGTAATTTTACACCTCACACTCAGACTTTCCAAAGTCTGCTACCTGTGACCTCACTCTTTGAGCTCTATTAACATTGTTTGGGACATTTCATCTACCTGGATGACTGTTTCCTGATACACTTGTGGTTTACCTTCTGGTAAGGTCTGCTAGGAATCCAAACATACTTCTATCTCATTTTGAGGTCTGAATCCAGGCTTTTCCATTAGAAGATACCTTCCTAACCAGGTACCATAATGACCAAAGGATACTATGCTTCTCCTTCACTGTTTTAAAGCAAGAATCAGGCAATTAGACAAATCAATAAATTTCAAAACCCTCTTGGAAGGGATTTAAGCTCACAATTCTTGCAAAAATAAGCTGGACTATCCTAACTACAGTTACTCTTAGGCACAGTTCCTACATTTGACACTGAGTGTTACACTTTGCAGACTGCATACACAGTGTCACATACACTACATTTAAAAGCAGAATTCTTAAACCACACTTACTACATAAATGTCATATCAGTGTACTTGATCAAGAAAGCCCTCAGTCCAAACACAGGGAGGAATGAAAATTGAGTTAAGGTCTGCTATGCAATAGACATAGAGCCTGTACACTGAATTATTCTGTGTGTAAGCGGACATCTCTACTACAGGTGGAGGAGAGCAACTTGTTATTTCAGGTATCAGCTACTCAGAAAACTTCATTATTTGAAAATCATATATGACAAATGCCTCAGTCCCACAAGGGAGAAATATTTCAATACCTGTGTCTATATTCTTCATAGCTGAGGCAACTGCTGTCCTAGTGTCCTTTAGTAAGACACCATATACTTTCTGCCCATATCTTAGGACTTTCAGCAAAGCCCTAAAAGCTATGAAAGGGACTAGGCATGCAAATACATTTGCGAACTTGAACCAAGCTGGACTAATCACATTTTCTTTGGATTCAGGTCCACACTTCATACCAGGGTTTTGTTTGTTTGTTTGTTTGTTTGTTTGTTTAATCTCAGGTCTCAGGAAAGGGTCCAAATAGGTCTGTCATTAATACATGTATAACCTCCCAAACTTTGGGAGCGTCTTGTCTTTAATACTTTTGTGTGATTTGTGAGGGGAAAGTTCAAAGTATTTCAAACAGGCAAATTCATCCTCAGAACAGTGTAATAGGACTTACTCTGCAATTTTGTTGAGGGACAGCAAGTTTATACCCATACCCAGCTATAAATAGTTGTGGAAAATAAACAGATAAAAAATACACTTACCAGTATTGCCTTCAGACTCCCAGCTGCATCAAGCTTCCACTAGGCCATAAGCATCATCAGTCAGAGAAGGGAGCATGTACCATATACAGCAGCAGTAACAGTCACACATTTCTTACAAGGGTATTTTCCTTTAAAGTGTGGCAGAATGTGAGAACATAAACTTTTTGTAACCCAGAGGTACTGAAGATACTCATTAAGACCAAGCAGAATTGCAAACTCTAGAAATTAAGGAATTTGAACGTCTGTTAAAACTCAAGGAAGTGTTTCTTCAGTGAGTGAAATAATAAATCTGATAGACTTCCATTGTAGAATTTTGGGGATAATCAACAAAAGAGATTTATACTTCAAATTAGTTTGGCATATGGCTCAAAAAAGGTTTTCTTAATTTCTATTCAAAACTGTAAATAAATCAGGTGAACACCCAACAAACACTAAGAGAAGTTTAAGGACTACTTCTATCAAGTGTCTGATGAGGAGAAACATTAAGTATAATGGAGTGTATCTCAACTGTAACTTACGGAACCTATTATAAGCTCATACAGCAAGAAAGGCAGCAGTTTCTTTGCAGAATTGGTCTCCAAAGTGACCTGTGGGACCAGTCCTGACTTCTTGTCAGTGGTGCTGTTGCTACCTCAAATATACCTATGTGGAATTATGCCCTGCTGTGCAGAGATAGGCAGTATTGGCAGAATATAGGCAGTATTGGCAGTATAGGCAGAATATCTTTGGGCATTCAGAGATGTTTGGTGCACCTGAAACATAAGATCTGCGTTAGTGCAATACTCTGACACTGCTTATTTGCTATGGGCAGAAGAGCATATCAGTCCGGGCAGACACTGTCCTAGTATGACCACACTGCTTCTGACACCCATGTGGCTCCATCGTGATGCACGGAAGTACCAAACATACATTACAGGCAATAAACAATATATAGTGCATGCAGGCAATTAACATACCACCACTATCTTACAATACAGTAAAATGTAAGCAAGGATTTTAAAAAGATTAAAATTAAATGTATACAAATTAGCTCACTGGTGCAGCATCAGACATTTTCACCCAATAAACACCATAATACCTGGTACAATCTTTGCTTACAGGAAGTCCACCTGATTGAGGGAAACTGTAGAGTAGAGAGTGATACAAGGAAGGAAAATGGGGAACAGTAGTTCATTGCCTTGTCCAATGCAACCACTAGGAGCTCTCAAATTAAACTAGAAGGGAAAAATTAGAATAATGTAAATCTTTGTACAATTTGTGGAACTCCCTGCCACAGGAAAGAATTTTTCAGGGAATGGTTAGAAAAAAAAATGGATAAAAAACTATTCAAAACTTAAATATAAAGACATGAAAAGCCATAAGACAGAAAATATTGATTACTTTTAAAATCATAATTTTCTCAAACTCTTCATTAGGACCAGTCATGTAGTGCCTGAATGCCTTCCTGGAAGAAGTGCAGTAGCTAACTAGAAAGTAGAATCTATTAAAATATATTCCAGTGATCTTGGCAAAAGAAGACCCTACGTAAAATCTGATGCCCCATACCTTCCAGACTAAATTAGACTGGCTAGACTAAAATTTCTTTCATGATCACAATATCAGTGAATTGACAAGTTTATTCTGGAACACGCTTTGTTTAAGGACAGTATTTCAAAGGTAGATGCCAAGTCTACTGCCGTGAAGAATGTGATAGGTTTGTCAAGATGGTATAGGTTGCAAAATTTTACAACATTTAAGGTATAAGCTGGAAAAATTAGTCATATAGGTAAAAAAATAAAATATCTGTAACAAGTTAGCAGTGTGCTCACCTTTGTCTCCTTTTTCAAAGAGCAAGCTGTATTGCAGAATTCTCACACTTTGAAAATGAAAGGTTTAGTTAAGCTGTTTAGGGTTCAAAAGTTGAATTAAGCTGTCTAGGGGTATTAAGTTCTCATTTCAAATATTTAGGTTTTCTAGTTACAGCAGCATTTCCTTAATAACTTAAATAAGATCACTATTTGCAGCCCTGGATGTCAGTTTAGATTTTCCGTTACCACAGCCTTAGGATTTATTGAATGATATACAAGAATTATTTTGTACTAAGAAATGCAGAAAGAATGTGTTTCCCATAAATTGACACTGCAAAAGAGCTATGTATTAAAACTAGAATTTGTAAAGTATGTAGTTGGATGGCCTCAGCTAAAAGCTACTTTTCATATTGTTACCATCTATAGCAAATATAAATCAGTCTATAAAAGAAAAGAAAAAAAAAAAAAAAAAAAAAAAAAAAAAGAAGAAGAAAAAAAGAAACAAAAACACAGTTTAAAATATTTTTAAATAATAACCATTTATTATAAATGAGTTTATATTCCTAACGCATTGCTCTAAAGCCACATTGAGAACATGCCATGTCATGATGGGTCAAGATGGGTTAGACTGGGTCAAGTTCTTGTGATTTTTTTGTAGTTTTAAAAAGCTTATATCACAACAGTAAAGGGAAAGCATTTAACTTAGTTATTGGTCAGCAGTTTCCCTTAGCAAACAGTAGTGAGTGATGCATCCTTATAATAACCAAAGCATAAAAGGATAAATGTAATGTAATTATGAATTTTAATTTACAAAGAATCTGAAATCTGCTCACATACAATCCTGTCCAAAGCTACTGGTAATCAAGATATTGAACAATAGTATCAAATCCTAAATTACATTTTTAATCACTTCTCAAGAATAATGCTCCTTCACCTCAAACTTCATAATTTCTTACTGTTTTGATAAAGTCATAAACCTGAGATTAAAAAATATATATATAAATCAAATTTAATAAACATAACACTGTACTACTTCCAATCTGACTGCAGGTAAAACATCTATCAACCATTTCTAAGGGTTACCTTGTTAAGTCTAACACACTAAAATGTGTTATGTTAATGTTTTGCATTAATGAGGTCAATTAAATGATGATCATAGCTAAAAATCAAGCAACAGCTGCTAAATACTTTACACCTTCCATTTTCAAGTGGACTTTTCAACAGACCACATCAAAAATCCTTTGAAAGAGGGAGCATACAAATTTCTTGCTAAATCTTAGAGGATCTAGTTTCTTTGTCTTTTTTTCTCTCCATTCCTGGCACAATGACCGTTGTGTCTCTTTTCTGGTCAAGATGAGAAATGTTATTCTGCAGTCAGGGGACTCTCAATCATAATCAGACAGAACATTTCTAACATTGGATATATATATATCAGCATGTTCATTTCTAATAGGATTTCATTTCATTTCATGATGTGTTCAGCCAGCTATAAATTAAAAACTCCTCCATGAAGTGTTAAAATAGCTTTAGTCAGAGGTGATTGCAGGAGAGAGATGGTTGTTTTTCTGTCCTCATACAGATGCTGGGTTGCAGGATGTCTGTGCTGTCAGAGTGATAATGCAGCATTTCTCATGTAATAGGAGGGCTATTTTAAACCCTGACTTGGAAATTTTCTGCCTACCATTACTTTTGTGTTCTAACCTTTTTGTCATTTCAATCACTTGAGTTTAGCAGTGCGTTATCCTGCATCATCACCAATCTCTTTCAATGTATGACTAAGGGGTAGTGAAATACCAACCCAAATTTGTTGGTGTACCAAAAACGTTAACCAAAATAACCAAATTGTAACCTGTTGATAGGTTGAAATGAAAATGCATTTCCTGAAAATATATCCTATTATTACCAAGATGTCAGTACAATAGCACAGTTGGTTTTGTAAAGAGAAAAAGAAAAAAAAAAAAAAAAAGAAAAGAAAAAGAAAAAAGAAAGAAAAAGAAAAAGAAAAAGAAAAAGAAAAAGAAAAAGAAAAAGAAAAAGAAAAAGAAAAAGAAAAAGAAAAAGAAAAAGAAAAAGAAAAAGAAAAGAAAAAGAAAAAAGAAAAAGAAAAAGAAAAAGAAAAAGAAAAAGAAAAAGAAAAAGAAAAAGAAAAAGAAAAAGAAAAAGAAAAAGAAAAAGAAAAAGAAAAAGAAAAAGAAAAAGAAAAAAAAAAAGAAAAAGAAAAAGAAAAAGAAAAAGAAAAAAAGGGAGGGAAGGGGAGGTGAGGGGAGGCGAGGGGAGGGAAAGGGAGGCAAGGGGAGGTGAGGGGAGGCAAGGGGAGGCGAGGGGACAGGACGGGAGGGGAGGAGTTGCAGGGAGTGAAAGTTTCTATAACACACCTAACAAGCTAGTCATTTCTTAACTCAAATACAACACAAAATAATTTAAAATATTATTATACCAGTAGATGTCAGTACAATCATTGTACTCGACTACAAGATAGTAGAGTGTATTTTTCTTGTTCAGTGCTGCAGCCAAATGAAACTATACTGATGAAGATTAGTATATCATGAAATAGATTGATTTATAGCATCAAGAGTTTGAAGAGATTTTCAGTGTTAAACAATTTAAAGTTATTTTTATCTTGAACAGCAACTGTAATTTTGCATTTTCTTTCCCCAATCATTTGTATGCAAAATAATGAATTCCTAGCATTTAAAGAAACAGTTTGGGGCCAAAATTTGGTATTAGAAATCCAGCCATAGGTTACACATGATCACTGATAACTGTAGTTTTCTTTGACCATTGCAACACAAGTCTAGACTTGAGAGGACAATAACTTTTGTTCCATTAAACCTGTATTACAAAATTTTCCTTGACTTTCAAGGGATTGGGAAAGTTGAAATAAAACTTGAAGTTGTCAATAAGCAGAGACCCAGGAACTGGTTACCCTCAACATAAAGAGGACATAGGAATGGCACAATAATAGCCTTAACAAGTGCTGAACTAGACTGTCTTTATACTAGATCCCATCCTTGAGGGAATGATAAACCTTCATTATCAGCTTTGGTCTGGGAAGATTTTTTCCCAGAGTATTCTCACAACATTTCACCTCCTCTCATTCCCTTTTTAATCTCATGCTCCTTGAGTTGAAAACTTGACTAATCCTCCAGGAATCCCAAAGAGCTGCAGAATTAGCACTACAGGTAGCATCAAAATAACCTGAAATCTATCTTTGGTACAACATTCCCTACTCATTACACCAATACTGCTATACTTCTACCTGGTAGCCTAATAGCTTCAACAGCATACCACACACACACACACACACACACACACACACACACAAAGTATATTTTCTTAGGTATACAAGGCATGCATATTTGAGAATACATGACCCTGGTGTTTAAAACAGGCTAGATCCTGGATATGAACATTACAAAATGGTAATACTCTGACCATTGAATCCTTATCATCACAGATTGGTTTCACTTACCTCAGACCAAAACAGGCCAGTAGCACCCACTGCAATTTAGAAACTAAAATAAAGTGGACCTAAAATAAAGTGGACCTTCAAAGTTAGCTGTTTCAGCTGCCACAAGCAAATCATTGTTTTCCAAGACTTTCGAGTGACACCTAGGCAAACAGATCACTGATCAGAAACAGACATATTAATTTACAAAGTATCAAATTGTAGCTTATATTCATGCCTGTTACATTTGTGTATTTGACATGCTTATCCTCACCACACTCCACAGAAATATAGAAATAAGCCTAAAGAAATGGACGTTGTGGCTAAGCTGGCTTCCAGGTACGTGGATGTCACTGGCTATGCTTCTTTTACACGTTGACATTTCCTTTCCATGGAAGACAGGGAGGAAAGGGCTGGGGGGAGTGGGAGAGAGCATGGTGGGTGCCTGGGCATCCTGGACATTCAGGCCTTAATGCTTGGACTGCACTGAGCCTAAGGAGGACAAGTAAGCCAAGGAGGCAGCACAGGGTCTCATTTCCATGTGATGCCATCCTTTCTCCCTTCCAGTGACTATTAATCAATCAGCATTGTAACAGATTTCTAGTACTAGTTTGGCTACTTTGGATTTATGTGCTTGTAACTTCCTGATGTGGGACTTCTATATCATTAAGATGAGTGTTTGCTTCAGGACATTTTGGGAGAGCTGTTGAAAAGAGCACTTGCACTTAAAGTGTGGCAGTGATTGGTTTCTTGTTCTGTTCCTCCAAGTCCTGCAAATACAGTTTCCTTGATTTTTCAACTATCCTTGTATAGGCGACAAATGGATCCACAGGATGTGAGACTGAAAATACAAATTCCTGGCTTCTGTCTCTGGATTTGAACTGCTCTGACAGCTGTCTGCCCTCCTGATACTTTGCCATCTGAGGATAGCAAAGTGTTTTACACACTGGAGCTAAACACAACAAATGTTACAGGAGGCCCAGTTAAGCCCTTTTTTCTCATAGGGAGGAATTCATGCCAATGATGAAGTCCAAGCTAAGCAGAAAGAATTTTCTTTAGTTTGAAACCCCCCACCCAACCCCCCTCCACACACATATTTCACATTCCTGCTATACTTCTATACATACCTCTCTCTTTTTCACACACACACACACACACACACACACACACACACACACACTCACACACTCACACACTCACACACTCACACACTCACACACTCACACACACACAAATACATATATAGGCAGATAGTTTAGTTTACCAGGACCAGATATATTGAACTGGTAGATTTATAATCACATTAAAGAGTAAAATAGCTGATAATGCTATTCTTCTATATTTCACATTTTCATATGCCAAGACTGTGATTCTTTATTGTTTCCTGCAATAACTGCTGGTAGTCCTAACACCCAAAGCAGAGCACAAAGTTAGATTCTTCAGGATGATTTAGGTGTTAGTGATGTCATTAACTACTCACAAAGAAATGCAAAATTCACCCCAAGAAATAAAGTCCTTGACTGATATGCAGGATGAAAACAGTTGAGACAGGCCACTGAAACCAAAAAAGCAAAAGCAGAAAGAAGAAAAAATGTCTATTAAATGACACTTTTAAAAGAAATCTTTGTCTAGATAAAGCCATTATGGGCAAATTGCTCTACTTCCTTAGGGCTTAGAAGCTCATACAAGATTTTTCAAGGTGGAATGTGGTTTGGAGCACAATGAAATTAAAGAATTTCACCAAGACCTGTCTCCTCCCACTGATTTCTGCTATCTGTCTTGGCTATGCACAAGTATCATTTTATTACAATGAGGTGATTTGATGAATGATTCGAGAAATGAACATTGTGCTCTAAAGAGGCCACTGTAATCAGCAACAGGTCTGTTCTTGACTAATATTCTTCTTGGCTTCATGAATCATAGCAAGTTTAACATCTCTTCATCAAACTTAACAGACTGTATTATTTACAATCTCCACAGTTCTCATGAAAGTCAATAATCAGTCCCACATTGCTGATCATTACCAGACAGCTGGCATTAAGATGTATAAAATACATAATACCCAATACAGGAGGATGATTACAGAGCTTGGAATGAATATGCCTCAGTGACATTAAGTTCTCTGACCAGCTATGTGAGCAAAAAGAAGAGAGTTGAAATCAGGCCTTCAGGAAACCCTGCTTAACATGCAGACTGGGAAATGTGATTAGGATCAAAGATGGAGAAGAATAGATATTTGGTATTAAGGGAAGGACAAGCCTCTTAAAATCAACATAAACCAGAAAGCAAATGGAACGTGGCGTGTAGTGCTGCAAAGGCTTTGACCTATTTCTTGGGTACTTTGATCAATCACACAGCAATAAGTACTGTATGAGAAGGGATTGTCTCTGTGAAAGAGAGACAAACTTTCTACTTGTTCCTTTCTGAAGAATCAAATGTCTAAGCAGCCTCTTTTATTTTGACAAAATACAGGGGAAAACTTTGTCCCTTCAGTAACCAAGCTCCTGCTAAAAGGAGAGAGAAAGATTTTTGACCACCTTGCATTTGACCACCAATGCAAGATGCATTTCACAAAATATAGCATAACAAATACAGACTTTCTGGAAGAGAGGGTCGTATTTAGTTAAGTGCTATTGTATTTTACTCGGACTTCAAAAAGTGATAGAAGGACTTGGACTTTAAAAAGTACTAGCAGACTGCCCATCTCAAATTGCTAGGCTGCATAATCATTCAGACTTTGCTAATATTTGCTGGCTGAGTGTTCCCTTTGTCACGTCTTTGCCATACAAGCAAGATCTTCATGCTGTTCCATGTGCAAGAACTTTCAAGGCTTTAATAACTCTTAAGTGGCTTGACCTTACCACTAGGTCACAGAATTCACCCCAGCAAGGAAATGATAAAGTCCAAAAGAAACACAGAACCTTCCTGGATAGGGTCTAACTGACACGCAGCTCCTCTGTTCACCTCAGAAGTGCCTACTTTCCTTCACACATCTGTACAGACCCTAAAACAGCTGTCCTGTCCCTGGTCACTAGAGGGGCATCCATCTAGGCATGGGTGAGCTGACCTTCAACCATAATCCTCTTCAGCTTGTGGAGGGTATCCCGACAATCAGCTGTGAAAAATGATAGCTCACCAGGTGGTGGCATCACTTAACAACAAAAGAAACTTGGCTAAACCCTGCTTCATCCTACCTACTTTCCAGAAATTCAGCAAGCACCAGTTGTACCCCAACAGACTAATTCTGCTCTTCCATGAGGCATTGAGATACTGTTGGACTCCAGTTACTATAACTATACAATGAGTAGTGGATGCAACTTGATGATCATCACTAGCTTACTGGAAGCTGGCGTGAGCAGCTGTGTGTTTCCTTAACCTCTATACCCTGTGCTGGTGTTTCAGAAAGTAAAGGGAAGGATTCACTGCATAACAAAGGCAGCACCTCTTCACTCTTTTTTTTTTTCTTTTTTTTTTTTTTTTTCTTTTCCTCCCTGTGGAATACTGCTGGTCCTTTTTACTGAAGGGCATCTTCAGTAGTGTGAGTTATGAGAAATACCTACAAATGCGACATAAAAAGTAGCCTGCCCTAATAAAGCTCTTCAAAGCAACAGAAATAAACAGGTCTGCTGGTGGCACCAGCAATTATTCAGTGGTCAGTGGTTTGCCTCAGTGGTATGGTGGCTTATTGCAGAGGCAATAGATTTATAGTGCTGGGAGGCTGGTATTGAAGATCAAATCCACAAAGCATTTAAACAAATAACTCCTTGCCAGAAACTCTCAGAGAATTGTGCACTTGGCCTTCAGACAGGGCAACAGAAGAAAAACATCATCTGAGAAAAGAACAAGGCAAAAATACAGCAAATACAATGAAGAGTCTACCCTGTTGTAGCTTTCTTCACTCCTTTTTCTAGACACTACCAAGTGCCTAGCAAATCAGGGCTGGCTTCCACAAGGGTGGGAGAAATTACCTTAGTCAAAGTCCAATTTGCTGTTGCATTACTTGATGGTATCTGCAGCATTGTGCTGCCATGGGCCCAACGGCTTGGTATCAACAAAAGGCTCACAACATTTCTAAATATTTGGAATTAGTTAATGTGCACCAGGAAATTGTGACTCTGCATTGATGGAAGCAGAACTCTAAGTTTTTCTGTTGATGCTTACCAGACCTGTAAGATTTTTATTTATTTTTAAATAAAAAAAAATCCACAACATCTGACTTGTAAGACAGATTACATGTGCATGTTTTATATCCATGGTAGAACCAGCTCAATATTTTAATTTTCAAAGAGAATAATGTCTAACATCCAAAGAAGACCTAATTATTAGTAGAATAAACTGGTACTTTCAAAATACAGTAAAAAGAGTCTTCATAGAATTTTGAGGAAGAGGAGGTTTTTTTTGTTGTTGTTGTTGCTGCTAATAAAAACTGCAGATGCAACTAAATGTTGAAAACATGGAAGGTATTTGGAAACCTAGGCAGATGCAAATTTTGTCTTTGTTTCTTTGATGATCTAACTGAAATGTGAAAATCAGAATATTACAGAGTCAGAGATGAGGTAGTAATAGAAATCTGGGTGTGAATTCTGTGATTCAGATGTGTTCCTTTGTACATTCCCAACCACTTTTAAGGACACCCCCATCTTTATGTAAATGATGAATTCTGAAAATGTGCACCATATGATTTACAGAATGACAGTGCCCTAGTTTTGCATAAATTAAACAGCAGATCCTGATAACTAGGCTTTCCCATTTACATTATGCCTGAGTTCCAAATCCATGGGATATAAATGAGAGCAGCATATGGTCCAGAAATGGGAAAGCTGTGGGACTTTCATGTACACACCATGGGAGCAAATGGCTGTCCCACAGATGGTGGAGTATTTAGATGCATCTCCTGTATGATGGATGCCAATGCGCAGGAGGATGAAGCCATGAGCAGCCTCTAGAGGTCTCTGCTGGCTGGTATGCCAAGGACAGATGCTAGATCAACACAAAAGGTTTGTAAGGATAACTCCTCTTTTTATATCCTGGCTTTCCATTTTCAGTGCTCAGTGCTTGTATGTGGAAATTTGTGGCATAGATGAATAATCTTTCCATTAAAGCAGTACTATAGTTATAACTTGTTTGGGAGAGCACTAATAATAAAAAATAATTTTGTTTCAAATTAATTGCTTCAGATTTTTATTTTTATTTTCCATGAGCAATGCAGGGAAAAAACACTTTTTTTTTTTTTCCCCGCTCTTGGCCTGGGGCTGTGAAGAAAAATTTTTGAGGCAGTGTGGAAGATATAGAAAGATAGGAGAAACTACTTCCATGTCGCATAGTATTCCATAGGCATGAGCTGTATACAACAGTATTAACACTGTATGGGGTAGGCATTTAGACACAGCCAACAGGGAGAATATCATTAGAAGGAAAGTCAGAAATATCTTTACATGAAGATTAAATTAACCCAGTAGTATATTTTGAAATAAAAACCTCTATTATTAGGAGAACACTTTTAATACATTGAAAAAAAATATGTTTTATTTCAAAACCTACTGAATCCTTTGTCAGCTATAAATAAACGAGTAAGGCCACAGGGCCCCTAGCATATTGGTGCACATGTCATCCTCTGTAAACCAAACTTATAGATAAATGTGTGGAAAGACTATCACAAAAAACATATATGAAAACATTTGTGTCAAATAAAAGTGTTGCAAGGTACTCTGATCATAAGAAATTCCTCTCCTGAGCTCTTCTCCCATGGCTGACCATGTTGATTGCCTCACACCCACCCCATTCTCATACAGCCATGCTCCTTAACTCTTCAGATGCATTCATGATTATTTTATAGTGTTGCTAGCAGACTTTCTACTGCAGGCTGGGAACTTGATATCCTTCTGATATTGCCCAGTTTGGCTGTGAAAAGCTGGTTTCCGCATGTGTTTTGGGGAAGGCAAGTGGTGGGTTCTAGCACAGTAGATGAGAGAATTGATCCTTTTCTGCTGTCAGAATGGGGTTTTCAGAGTCAGAGCCAGGGTAACCAAAAGGAGAGTGGTGTTAGCCCAGCCAGACATAGTGCAAAGTTAGGGCAGCAACAGTGTGTGGGGGTAATTTTATAGAAGCTTGATGCTGCTGGAGATACCCTCTGCTGTTGTTGCTTTGGACCCTAACTCCTCTACCACAGCACTGCAGAAAGTTTGTTCACACTTTCACCTTCTTGCACTTTTCTGCCTCCATCTCAAAAACAGTTTTCTTTTATGGTATGGTTAAAACGAGTCAGTGCACACCCTCACACAACATCATCACCGCCCTTCAAAAATTTATACTGATACTTTGTGCAGGTAAGAGGCAAGAAAGCACAGGGATTTACCAGGACTTTTTTTTTTTTTTTAACCTTTGTACTGGTATATCTAAAATCACACTTTGTCCTCAAGGTATCATAAGAAAATATTAGGTATAAGGAAAAAAAATGTTAGCTTTTCTGCATTTAATAACATATACCAGATACAGTTCTGGGATCTCTCCAGGAGGTTCAGTGAAAAGATGGAAAACAAACAAACAAACAAACAAACAAGAGGAGCTTTTTATCTGTGGCCATTTTGTAAATCAATAACAGACTGTACATATATTGTATGCTATAATAACCTTATTCCTTCATTTTATAGTTTTTTTTTCTTTGTCTTTCCTTTAGCTATTTGTTAGAATTTTTATTCCATTTGAGTTTACAATTAACTTTATAAAGAGCATTTTCCTTCATCTTTTCTGCTCCAAATATTTGTTTTTCTAATTCTACTTCATTTTCTCCCCTCCCAAATAGTGATGAATCATTTTTCTTCACAGTCTTTCATCAGTCTTTTCTCAGAAGTGTTTTGAGACTTAGCAGAGGTTTTTTTTTTGTTGTTGTTGTTGTTGTTTTTCTGTGAAAATCTTGTCACCATTTCAGTTTCATTTTTTTGAAAGCAAATGAGTTCAGTCTCTTTTGTCTTCTACTTTTTTGTGTTCAAAATCTTACTTTTTTTTTTTTTTTTTTTACCATTAAACACTTTGCTAGATACTGTGTATTGAGAACAATAGCTATTCACAGACTGAAATAGAAAATTAAAATCAATTCCTATACACAGAACTCTCACTAAGAAGCCCATTGGTATGCAGCAGATACCATCAACAACCATAGGAACCATGTACATGTCTGTGTGACATTTTATAACATGCCATAGAGTTGCATACCTGGAAATTTGACAGCTAATTGTGTCTGATTTTATAAAGTTAACTGCCCTCCTCACCCCCAAAATATTTAAAGTAGTGAAGGGAAAGCAAATTCAGGTGTCCACTTCCCTCCTATAATGAAAGGTGTTATGCAGAATTAAATTAAGAGTATTTTTTCTTTCTTCATTGGGCATTATTTAGTAAAAAATCTTCCTTGCTTTTCTTCTACAGAGATGCTTAACATCATGTTGCATGAGAGAGAGTCTCTGTGACTTAGTTGCCCAATGGGCAGCTCTGGTCACTCAGCCTGGGAGTGCACTTAGTTTTGCAGACTTCCATGGAAGACCAGTCAAGCTGTTATGACAACAGGTCAAATTCCTGTGCTTAGCATGGCTTGTAGGAGACATACCTCAAAATGTCTTTGAAAAGAAGGTACAAGATAAAACAGCATAGGGGATAATATATATTTACTGGTGTATTTGCATGACGCTCACTGGAGTAACAAAAAAGCTAAATTTGGCTCATAACATTCTGTTAGAGATCAAAGACACATAAAAGATTTAAATGTATAATGTTAACAATGTAAAAATAATCACATGCATAGCTGGATACTTTTTTGTAATTATCTGATTTGTATTTAAACTATTATATTTTATTTATACACTTACTCAGCAGGATGTTCCAATTACGTGCTTATAGCACATGCAGAGCCTGACAGCTGGATTGGATACAGGCATTATCAGTTAACTAAAAAAATATCATTAGACTAACTTTCAGAATAACAAATAAATAAATAAGCATAAAAGGGCAGGTAAATTACTAGGAACTCACAGCCAATTTCCAAATAAAAACTGAATCATCTCTTCAGTTACAATGGTATAAGACAAAATGAAGACTCTATATTTTCACCAAAATAATTGCAAAGGAATTTCATCTTTTCATCTTAGAGCTCTTCTTCCTGTTCTTTTGTTCACTACAAGATGATCACTATGTTTAAGTAAAGCCATGAGAGGCTGAGAGGAAACTTATTCTTTTATTTTTTATTATTTTATTGTTGTTGTTTTTAATATAGTATGTGCCCTCTAATAGCTCAAATTAAAAGAAAAAAAAAATCCTGCTTGTCATGAAAGTGTAGCAAATGAGCTCTCGGTTTTCATTGCACTTAAAGTTCCAAGCTTTAAAGTGGACCTGTTTATTGGCACCCAACTGAGTAATGGAGGAGTTTTATTTGGAAATACTTTTGGAGAGTATTCAATTCACTTTTGGCAGCATTAATTTCACTGTAGTTTGGGGAGATTTTCACCTTTCTTGGAGTGTGTTACTTACTGGCATTAACCCAGGTATAATCTACCAGAATCATGTAATCAAGTTTTTAAACATGTTCACTGAACATTTGGGAAGAGTAACTAAGAAGTCATACAGTATCTCTTTTTTACATGTAGTATTTTACCTTTGGCCTCAAATGAAGAACTTCAGATTTTTAAGTACATGTACTCTTCATGGAATGAAGCATCTTTAAATACTCTTCATGGAATGCAGTAAAAGGCCATCAACTTTTGGAGATGATCTTAACATTCACTCACTCCCCCTATCTCTCATTGAAACTAACCTGTTAAGGAACAACTGCCAAAATAGAAAATGAATGCCATCTATTGCATAACATATATTTTTACTCACCTACTCCATCTCTGAAGTTCAGTTTTCTTTTATGTACTAGAAATATGAACAGATCTTTCTTTTTTTTTTTTTTTTTTTTTTTTTTCATTTGATTTAATTGTATCAGTCACCAAATCATAGGCTACTCTTTCAGTGGACTCTCTCTGGTGTATCCATGTCTCTCTTGTCCCAATGAGCCCAGAACCCATCATAGCACTCCAGGTGTGGCTTCAGCAGTGCCGAACAGAGGGAAAGGATCATGTTCCTCAATCTGCTGGCAACACTTTGCCTAAAGAAGGCCAGGATACCATTTGTCTACTTTGCTAGTAGGATATGCTGCTCTCTAATGACCAACTTGATGTCCACCAAGACCCACAAGACCTTTTCTGAATAGCTGCTTTCACACCAGTTGGCCTCCAGCCTGTGCTGGTGCATGGAGTTGCTCCTCACCAGGTACAAGATTTTGTATTTCCCTTTTCTGAACTTCAAAGTTTGTGTCATCCTATTTCTTCAGCCTGCCAAGGTCCTTCTGAAAAACTACATAGCCAGTCCTCATGGTTTTGTATCACCTACAAACTTCCTGAGGGTGCAATATGTCAAATCACCTATGTCATTAAAGAAGACAGAAACATGATTGGACCCAGTATTGACCCCTGGTGTATATCAGTAGTGACTGACCTCCAGCTGGACTTTTTGCTTCTCATTGGAGAAGCTTCAACCCTTGGAGCCCAGCCACTCAAACAGTTTTCAATCCACCTCACTTTCCACTTACCTAGCCCATACCTCATCAGCTTGTCTATGACATTGCTATGAAAGGCAATGACAAAAGCCTTGCTGAAGTTGAGATGGACAAAATCCACTGATTTCCCCTCATCCAGCAAGCCAAGCATCCCATTAGATAAGACTATGAGTGTGGTCAGGGATGAAGTCCTCTTCATAAACCTGTGCTGACTACTTCCAAACACATTCTTGTCCTCAGCATTTGGAAATACGCCATGTCTGTTTTTTCAGCAATCTTCCTGATTGCCTTGTGGAGGCAAGGTTGACCAGCTTGGAGCTCCCTAGAGCCTCCTTCTTGCCTGTCTTTAAGAAAAGAGTAACTTTTGCTGTCTTCAAGCCCTCAGGAAACTTCCTTGATTGCCATGACCTTGCAAAGATAACCAAGAATGATGTCATGGTGACATGTGGCAGCTCTCTCAGCAACTCTGGGTGCACCCTTTGAGATCCCATACTTCTGTACATCTAATATGCTTAAATATTCACTGGTCTGGTCCCCCTCCACTAGGTTTAAGTTTCCTTTATTCCAGATGCATGTCTGTTGGTTTTAAATGACTGTTCCCTAAACTTTAAATTCATTTTGTGAGGGGTATTCATATGACTAATGAAATTTAATAAACACTTTGAGTCAAAACCCAAACATCACACCTTGAAAAATTCCCACTAAAACCTAGCGCTATTACTTTTGTCATTTGAAGGCAGAAAAATTAAGAGCTACATAAATACAAAAGACTTTTGCATGAAGAGTGTGAGGAGAAAGGTTGGATAAATGTTACTGTAATGGCCTGAGACAACTAAAAAATTCTTCATACAGAGCTAAACTGTTCAAATTGAAATAATTAAAATTATTAATATCAGAATACAGTGTTGAATAAACGTTGCATCTATGACCTTTCTGAGATGGTCTTTTCTCAGTTCTCCCAGATAAGGAAAAAACTGTTGTAAAAGTTTGTTGAATTTCTAAGTTGAATTCTGTTGAATTTCCAAGCTCAGTCCAAACTACAAATGTACAGAGGAAAGAGTTCTCTTTGAGAGCTCTCCCTCCAGGAGTAGGTCAATGCAGACTAGTGAATTTGTGCAGAACTTGTTCCCATCCATATTAGAAGAGTTTACGGGGGAAAAAGAAGACTTTTTTTTCCAGTTTGTAGTGACATCAAAACGTCTTTTGTACAAATACTAAGATTTGTAAACAGAAACAGGCTTATTTTGAAGATGAAATATATTTTAAGCATAAGGAACTACTTAAGACAAGGTAAAAAGTGAGTATCCCCACTCTTGAATTATAAAAACATTCTAAACAAGAAAACAACAGATCAGCAGTGAATGTGTAGACCTCATAACTATAAAATTGCCAATAAAATAAAGTTTATCTACATATAGTAATGACAAAAGCATTATCTTATGTGCAAATAAACCATCACCTATGTGGTAGGTATGACATAAGACTGGACAAAGCAGTGGAGATATAATACATAGGCAAAGATGAGAGACTAGATGTAACTTCATTGTTTCAGCTCTTTTCTTCCTTTACATTCAGGCACACCACCAACTGCTGTGTCATACATAGCTCAGAGTAAAATGAAGAGTGAGGAGAAGTTTGATCCACACCAGCTGGCAGAGTTATATTTTTGCCAACTTTAGTAGGACATACAGAAGCTGTGTTAGAATTCAGTTCAATACATATATATATATATAACTATATGTAGGCTTCAATAATATATGCATGCTGAGACATCAGCTATCTGACTTATCTGCTTCTGCTGGGTGTTACCTGCCCGGAAACAAGTGTTCACCACCCAGAAATGTACTTTGATATAATTCAGGAAGGATTGTGCTTTTGGGAGAAGGAAAGGCGGAAATGAGCTGGGAAACAGTGATAAATGTTGAAATAAACCATCAAATCTACATACATATAAATACTCAGTGTGAGCTCAGGAAACAGGATATGTGCATGGTATTTATTACCCATGCAGTGAAATGAGCTCAGCTGGCTACATGTCCCGGAGAGGCCATGTATACATGATAACATGTATACATGATAACAGGATAATCCTGTAATTAACATTCACACCACAATGGCAAAAAAATCCTGTTGGTCATCTCATATGTGGGGATGGAAGTGCAGAGCGTGAGTGGAGCAAACAGCTTATAAAGACAACTGTTAGCAGTTTTTGAGGAACTGACTCCACATGGTATTCACAATACAGTGTTGCTGGGCACAGGCACACCCTCCAGCAGCCCAGCAAGTTTCTAGGTGTCCTGCATCAGGACATCCTGTTTCTTAAGTACAAACACACAAGCTGTACTTCTATTGGAAGCCAATAGACACTACTACAGAAACCTAACATGAGAAATAATTCTGCCAGTGCCTTGAGGCAACAATACAAGACAATTAATGACCTGGATGATGTGACAGGTTGCACCCTCAGCAAGTTTGGTGTCCTGAGCTGTTTTACGCAAAGCGTTGCCAGCAGATTGAGAGAGGTGATTCTTTCCCTCTATTCAGCACTGATGAGGCCACACCTGGAGTGTGGTGTCCATTTCTAGGGTCCCCAGGACAAGAGGGACATGGAGCTAACAGACAGAGTCTAATGAAGGGCCATAAGATGATGAAGACACTGGAGCCTTTCCTATAAGGAAAGGTGGACAGAGTTGGTACTGTTCAGACAACAAGAGAGAAGGCTCATGGTGGGGGGTGGGGATCTTGTCAATGTGATAAATAGTCTCTTTTCAGTGGTTCCCAGTGACTGGACAAGAGGCAATAGGCACACACTGTTCAGAGGTTCCCTCTGAACATCAGGAAACACTTTACTGTCTGTGTGAATGATTATTAGCACAGGTTACCCAAAGAGATTGCGCAGTCTCCCTCCTTGGAGATCATCAAAAAACATGTAGACATCATCCTGGGGAACTGGCTCCAGGTTGTCCTGCTTGAGCAGGATGGTTGAGCCACCAAGTGGATGACGACTATAGGCACCTTCAAACCTCAACCATTCTATAATTCTGAAAAAAATAAAATTAAAAAAATATACTCTTCAAAATTTAATTTTTATCCCACCACCCCTCACCGTGAAAAGGATTCCTGAGATCACATCATAGTAGTCAAATGGTTGGAGATCACTGGGGGTCACTCTTTGTAGGGAAGAAAAGATTAACAAATTTGTTAGCAAAGATGTTTCACTGCTCAATGGATATTCCATGCCTCCAAATTTCTAAGAAGGCTATTTTCTTCAAAATCCTTTAAAATTTAATATGAACAGAGAATTTTGTTTAATGAAGGAGTTAAAGAGTTATTTTGACAATACATCCATAGAACTACTAACAGTTCATATTGTTTGCTCCTTCATTCACAGATACACAATAATGATTCAACAGAGCAATACACAATAATGATTCAACAGAGCAACAGAAAAACTTGTTGTTTATGAAGGACCATTTAAGAATGGACAGATTATTTTCTTCCACTGATGGTTTTTTGTTTTTGTTTTTGGTTTTTTTTTGCTGGCTAGAAGAGAATGTGGTTTGATGGCAGGACTATGCATAAGGGAAAGTGTGTATGGGTGCAATAACTCATAACAACTGAGCCCTACTTGTAGCATTTTAAAAAGAAAAACTCAGTTTATGCAAAAATGGTCATGCTCAGGCCTGTTTTCATGAGGCTGCTCTGAGGCTATCAAAGGTCAGATTTTAACGATATGAAGAAATCATAATGATTGCATCACAGATCAGCACTACAACATGGTCTCCTTGATTTGACTAACCCAAGCTCTGTAAAGAGAAAAAAGGATCAGAATTCTTATTTTGGTCAGAGATAGGCATCCTCCTCTGTCTAATGATTTCTAGCTCAGCCTTAGATCTTACCAAAGAAACACAGCTCTGCACTTTTGTCACTGAACAGCAGAAGACTTGGTTTGAGGATATTACCTCCAAAACCCACAAAAACATGATAAATCTTTGGCATTAGGAACAGTCACAGTAGTGGCAGCTTTTCCAGCTAATATTAACACCTCTAAAATCACTAAATAATGTTTCATTTTGTCCTGTCTGACAGTGGAAAGCATTACAGGCAGGCTATACAGAATATCAGTGTTTGCCTCTACTTTCTTCAACTACTGCATCTGAAGACATCCATTCCACTGTTTGCCAGATCCCCTTGGTGCTGCATTTGTCCCATACTGTTCGTGATCTGAATATCAAAGCCATGTCATTGTAAGCAAGAGTGAATAAATAGTGCATGAATTCTCAGCAATGTTTCACTGACATACCATAATGGGAGCATGAACATTTAAAAATCCTATGCTCTACTCATCTCTGAGTGCTTAGCAAGAGATGAGGGATTAAAAAATTCTCCCCATCCCTTCTGAAATACCACTTTTGTTTTAGTGCTACAATAGTGTCCAGTTCATTTGTGTCTCCCAAAAGGGAACTGTTTGCAAACAGCTCTTTCCTTTTCACCCTGCTTGCAGCCCTGCCTGTATAAACCAGAGCCTTCATTCTCCCAGCCAAGGTGAATGGTTTGCAACTCCCCTTGGATTTCATCCACACATCTCCTTAATTGGCTGGAGAGATTTCTACCAAGTGGTGTGAAGAGCTCTTCTCCACAGGGTCAGATTGTGCCACCTCTGCAGGGCTACCCACACCTGCCAGTCAGCAGAGCAAGCAGAGTTGGTCATCATCAGGTACAACCCTGCCTAGTTACAATACAAAACTTCGAAGAGCACATTCAGAGAACATGTGGTATACACCTGAATGTAACATTATTATTTCTGGTTAGCACTTTTGCACTGGGTGTTCAGAATGAGTCAGCACATGGAAAACAATGTCTTTCACTTCCTAATCTAGCTGCAGTGTGGACTAAATAGCAGGTATTTAATGCTACCTAACCAGGGGTGTCATCAAGAGATTACAGCCAGGGAAAGGGCACAGGTAGTGATGAAGTAACAGAAGTCAGTGCTTTGTCTTCCATCTCTGTCACCCACGACAGAACCCCTTACAATTCTACTGTCTGCAGGATGACAATCACAGAAGAGAAGGTTTGTCCAAAGAGATATATCAGCCTAAGGGAAAGAAACCCAGGGTAAAATACCCAGCAATATCAGTCTTTTAAGTGATGTGTACTTACTAGCAAAAAATGAGCTGTGCTGGTTGGCAGCAGTCAGTTCTTGCTTTCAGGATCATTATGAGCAATGCACAATAGAAACTTTTTTCAAGCTGGTGCAGCTGCTCAGCTCCATCAAGCACCTACTGAGTTGAAGGGTAGGTACTTCATTTGAACACTACAGCCTCAATTTTAAAAAGGCAATTGAATTTCCTGAAATGTGCAAAAGTGTTAGCAAGTCATGCAAATAAGTATACAGGAGCTGATCACAGTAATCTGAACATTTAACTTGGTTATACTTTTTCTTAATAGAAAAAATAATAATAATAATAATTTAAAAATCAATTAAAAAAAAATAAATCCTGTGCTTTGTCTCTAACTCTAACTAGCTAGTCATTTTCAGTCTGTTTGCAGATCCAAAAGACAACATGAACTTGAAAGGCAAGTGTTTTGGGACTAATTTAGGACATGTTTTATAACAATGTGTAGAGAAAAGCAAATACTTTATAGATGAATATTCGACTAGCAAATTTCATATTTTAGCCCATTCATTACCCTAAGATTTAGATTCCCCTAAACATATGTCTTTCATATATTTTGTGTGTGTGTGTATGTATAATTCTTGTTTTGCACTCCATCCAACAGTGTGTAGTTGAACCTCTATAATGTTAAAAACATGAAGTTCAGACTGCATTTTTAAGCTTTTTTCAGGTAAACGTGTTGCACTGAGAAAGGTTAAAGCCAGCTCCACCCATCCTCCAACTTCCCAGCTTAAGCATATTACTTTAGGGCTGAAAAGTAGTACTTGTTACCTATCTCACAGTCTTTAGCCTATGTGTCTGAATGGTTTCTAGCAGAGGGCCATGCATGGTACATACCTCATGACTCACTTTCACCTGCCACACCAGTTATGCTATAGGAGTGCTGGTGTATAGCTGGGTTTTGTGGACGCCTCACCTGCCAGTCAATACTCATGCCTGAGGCCACCAAACAGCACAAATGGCAAAGCAACCCTCAGGCTGACTGAAACTTTGCTGAAGGAACAGCAGTATATTTTGAAATCCATGTTTAAACAAAGGAAATGCCATTCTTGCAGCCAAGTCCTTCACATTTCACCCCATGATCATTGCTAAATGTGAAAACTGCACGTCTTTTTCACCACTACAGAAAGGATTTCACATTTACAAGCTCCATCTCTCCTCTCCTCTCCTCTCCTCTCCTCTCCTCTCCTCTCCTCTCCTCTCCTCTCCTCTCCTCTCCTCTCCTCTCCTCTCCTCTCCTCTCCTCTCCTCTCCTCTCCTCTCCTCTCCTCTCCTCTCCTCTCCTCTCCTCTCCTCTCCTCTCCTCTCCTCTCCTCTCCTCTCCTCTCCTCTCCTCTCCTCTCCTCTCCTCTCCTCTCCTCTCCTCTCCTCTCCTCTCCTCTCCTCTCCTCTCCTCTCCGCAGAAATCTGAGACAGATCATCCACAATGAGCAAGCACTAAAAGCAGGGAAAAACACTAAAAACAAAATTAATGTAAAAAGCTCATGGATACTGCAGAGGAATGTTGGCCCTATTCATCACAGTGTTGCAGCACTTGTCCTAAAGTGGGACATAAAGCTCAGAGGATAAACACTGGAGTTTGTTTGACTTCCCGGTGCAAGTAAGATCTCTTCAGGACAACTTGAGAATTCTCAGAATATTGTTGAAGAATTTTGTGCTATTTCAACTCTCTCCCCAGAAGTATTACATGAAAAGGAAGATATGATTGGGTCCTGTGCAAGCTCATTGCACAGGAGAAGAGTTTATCCAATGACAATACAAGCTATGAATACTTGGAAAAAAACCCTGCTGCATAGTTTGTTCTCAGGATTGGATGTAATTCTATAGAAATGTAACAGTCTGGCCAAAAGAAAATTAAGGAAATTAGTTTTGGTGGGGTTTGGGATTTTTTGTTTTGTTTTGTTCTAAATCAGAGAACATTGTGTCTTAGCAAATTAAGTACTCGGACATGAAATTCAGAGCTAGGAAAACAGATATCTTGAAAGATGAACCCTTCTTAATCAAACGGGATGTCAGCAATTGAAAGAATCACTTTCTAAAACCAGTTTTCCAGCTGAGGTGTATATTTTGTGTGTGTGTGTACTATGCTATCATGTAGATAAAAGTGGGAATAAATGCAGGATCTAGTCACAGAATCTCATTTTTACCATGCATAGTGGTGTAACTTACAGCTCCAACCTTGAAAAAACTTACTCTCACCCCATCTGCATGGGTTCAGTGGAATTAATCACTGTGTGTGTAATTCATACCAGTGTTTAAAGATTTCTTTCTCTACATTATATACTCCCTCACTTGGAACTAGCTGTTAGGGAAGAAAAATAAAGGTAGAAATCTAGACAATAAAAAGCGGGGACAAGATTTATAAATGAAGCTCTGTTACTGCAATGGGAGAAATAATGCTATTAATTGGCCTAATTGCTAGTTTCAGATTTAATTAAAAATCACAGGAAGTTATGTAATATGACTATAGATTTCCACTGAAAGGTACTGGTAATACTATAAACCAGTAAAGTTCTGTCAAGTTCCAGTTCTTACAATTCTGTCAGCTCCATCTTGTCTGCCTTTCAACTTTTGGTAGTACATCCATGCAGTCAGCAGCTGACAGAGTCCTCACTAGAAATGCAGGAGATCAACACCTCATGCTGTGCTTTCTTCTTAACCTCCCTAGACTTGCAGTTCAAGCTGAACAGTTATGTAGCACAGAGTACTACAGTTTCTTTACAGTTTTGGGGAAAACTTCATCGAACTTGTCTCAGAGGTGAAATTCTTGCCATGTTAAAATAACAGTGAGAGTTTTGCTATTGTCTCAATTAAGGTAGCTTGTCAGACCATCCCTTTCGTTATAACATTTTCAGGCAATATCACAATTTTTTTTTCAACTATATCTCCAAACTTTAGCAAAGATATTTATATATATATGCAGTTACCTCGGTAATCTCATTACTGATGTTGCATGTGCAGATAGCCAGGTATGAAGACAATAACCCAGCTAATTCCACATTTGGATACACCTTCTCAATCTTAACAGTACTAATTTTATGTAGATGTATTTAGCGGTGGTGTTTTCAATATTCAGCCATCCATTAAGATGTTATGATCTGAAAATTAGGCTGGAATAAAAAAAAATAAATGCTGTTTTTTCAACCAATTACATTCTGTTTGATAACTCAATATTTCCTCCATCTCTTTACTACAAACATTCAAAATGACTGAAGGAAAAGCTACATTTAAATATAAGATGATCATCTATAAATATTTCCTGCCTTTTTCTGATTTTACCTATTCTGAACAAATGTCTAAGGGAGAGGGATGGATAGACTAGAAATGTTTCCCTTTTCTTTCCAAGTATTAGACTCAACCTCAGCAAATGAAATCAAAATTATTTTTTTTTTCTGAGTCACTTCTCCTCTTGCTCACAAAAATGTCTGTTATTCACCACCCAAGACATTTATTGAATAAAGATTACCTTAGGCCACAAGGGCATGTGGAAATTTTCATCCGTTGAGATGAAACTGAAAAAGAAAAATAAAATAGAAAATAAAGAATTAAAAAGCATAATTTGTAATGAAACTCTATAACCTAGATTCCCTCTGCTAATAATACATAGGAAAAAAAGTTAGCAAGTGCTTCTATTGTTGTGCCAGACTCTGTGGGTGGTTAATCCTTATTTGAATTCTGATTCAGTTTTAAATGAGTGTAAGAAGGGTGGAATATTGGACTAGAACCATTTATAGTGAAATAAAAGCTCTGGAGCAACCTTCCTGCAAGAACATCTGCAAGTGTCTTTATCTGGCTGTAAAATAACATTTCTTCTTTTACAACATTTTTTCTACTTACTCTGAGTGTTATTTTTTCTTCAAGGAACACATATGTATAGTGATTATTCTAGAATGGCACGGAAGCCTAAATACATTGCTTCTTAAGGGAAACATGTCTGTGTTATAAGTAAGCAATGTCAAGACAAAAGTGTTTGGAGTCATTAAGCACCTTTTACATTTCTGTCTTGCTTGCGTACCACCTTGTGTGTGGGATGGAAAAGAAAGGCAGTCTGTCCCAAAAAAAAAAAAAAAAAAAAAAAAAAAAAAGTAAAAAGTAAAAAAAGGAAAAGAAATTGCTTAAGAGTGCAAAGCCTTAGAATTTAACTATATGAAGGAACATACATCAGTGTGGTACTTATCGAGTTTTGATGGACATAAAAATTTTGCTACAGACATACCACACTCTGACCATCTCTGAAACACAGTAAGCATAGCAGTACAATTCACAGCATCCCAGGGAGCTAGTACTCCTTCCTTAACAGTACCCATGGAGAGCAAATGATTGTGCTTGGCATATTCTAACTTGACGAAACAAACTAAAAAAAAATAGACCTTATTCTTCAGTAATATTGTTTTCAGTCAATGTGGTGGGAATGCAAGGAACAAAAATAATGTATATATATTAAAAAAAAAAAAAAAAAAAAAAAGAAAAAAAAAAAAGAGACATTGAAGGGAAAGGAGTATTTTCAATTTGGCAAGATTCCTTGAAAGGTGAAGTTTGGGAACACCAATTTTTTTGTTTCCTTGTTTGTTTGTTTTGGTGTTTGTTATTGTCAATCAGACTGTAGAAACAAAGAAGTATATAATCAGCAGATTTTTATGTTTCTACATGTAAAGTGAATATATGTTTAGACAAAAGCACAGTGATGCTATGAGAGGAGTCAGTGTATATTTGATAATGTGCTTGAAGGCTGGTTTAAGAATACCACTAGGCATCCTATTGAAACCTGCTACAACTTACACGAATGGAAATTCCTGGTATCTGACACCTGCAGTCACCTGCGTCTGCAGCATACTCCCAATGTGCAGCAGTTAGTGGACAGCATTATCAGGGACGATTACTCGTTAGGATTATGAGACAGCTCAGGCTTACAGGGAAGATGTCATTTGCTTAGGGCAACTTTACAGCAGCAGCACATTGCACAGTGCATGCATTTATTAGGCTACTTTTTAAGGTGGTGTAAAAATAAAGCTGAGTCAAGGCAGACTCTTAAAATGGGCATCATGCAAGAGCAAAATGACCTGAATGAAAGGAAGTTGCAACTTGCAACTTCTTTTTTTTTGTGTGTGTGTGTACAAAAAAGAACCTACAAATGTGTAGGTTTGCTTATTTTTCACTTTCTGGCATGACATCTATAGTGAAACATCCATGGACCTCGGAGCCTGTGCCACAGCTGCATTGCACAAGGTCCCAAATACAAGCACAGACCACCAAGACTGCCCATGCCCTCCAGATGCTCACACAGCGTGTGGTCATGTATACACCCCCTGTACAGCAACGTCTGTGTGCAAGGCAGAAACATCCTGTCAGGGATATGTGGAACAGCAGTGGCTCACCACAAACCCTGCTGGTGTCAGAACGTGGTGCCACATACAGGTCATCAGGCAGACTGACCTACAGGGGCACATCCTTGTCCATGGCTGCAAGTGGGTTCCCACACCTGCCCCTCTCCCAGACTTTCTGTGGCTCCAGGATCTGCAAGCAAGGGTCTTTCTTCCCATTATTGAAGGCACTGACCCCTGCTCTTCATTGCTGCCTGAGGACCATCCATATCTGCCTTTGTCTCTGCTCTTATCTTGGCAGGCCCGGCTCCCTCACCCTCACCCTGCAGCCCACCAACTGGAGTTTCCTGTTTTCCACCCCTGCTTGGAGCAATCTCTGCCTTATCTCCCTGCTGGTTTCATTCTCAGCTCCATCTGTTCATTTGACATTTATGAACCTCATCAAGCATTTGTTTTCAAACCCATCCAAATTTAAATACCTTCCATTGTATTTGTGCTCACTTAGTTCTCACATTTGTCACCAGGATGATAACTGTACTGAATAACTTAAATTTGGTTCTGAGTTAGGCTTCCGTCCTTTTCCAAACGCTTGCCATGCTTTCAGTCTCACAATGAGGTCCCCATGGCTAAAACAGTCCCCTTTTGTACTCTGTGCCTGTCAGACATTCTCCAGATGCATGAAACTTCTGATGTAAATAGAGCTCCTCATCCTGCCCTTGTCCTCTCCCAGCAATGAAATGTATTTCTTTGTCTTGAAACATCATCTGATTCTGTCGTACTCCCTCTTAGTTTCATACATGTAGTGACTGACTTTCACTCCTGTGAGAAACATTTTTTCATTATTCCAGGATGATTCTGCCATCTCTAAATTCAATGGAAATCCTTTCCTTCACCTTGTTTTCCTTCTCAGCAGGGAGGACAGGTTTGAAAAGGAAAGGCTTTCTAAACAAACAACAACAACAACAAAAAATAGCTCCTTCCTCATTAATGCTTCTATCTCGTGGTTACTTTATTTTCATCTGAAATGCCTCATTCCTCCATAATTTTAGCTGTAGTGAAGTGTCACATAGATAAAGGCAGGAAGGAAATGTTACAAGCTTAATTTATCCTTATTTTTATCTCAACTAAATCTGACTTAAATCCCTCAGTTATTAAACCGGCTTTATTCCAACTATGCCACCTGCACAGGATACTTTGAGGAATATGCTACAACCAGAATTCCAGCTCAGAACCTAACAGCTAAAAATAAATCAATAATAATAATAATAATAATAAAGAGCAAAGTAAACATTTCAGAATTGGATCAACATCAAGATCCTGATTTTCTGGGTCACTTTTTCACCATTTAAAACTCTTCATTCTCCAACCACCTTACTAAGAAATCTGAAGAAAAACCCTATCTTCCCAGATGTTTTGTTTTGTTTTAATCCCTGGACTACCTAGTAGTTGTTTTTTGTTTGTTTGTTTGTTTGTTTGTTTTGTTTGTTTGTTGTTTTTTGTTGTTGTTGTTTTTATTATCTTGAATTTCATCCTAGTACCATAAATTAGAGTCTTTGGCAGAATATAGGTATCCTAACTATTCCAGCTACTACACTTTAAATTCATTTCTAGCCTTCAGATGTTTGGTTCCATTGTTCCCACTAATACCTACTTCATTCTTGTCCAAACAATTCTATACACAGACAGTTTTCCTTCCTAGGTGCTTGGTAATGGTTCAGATAGATTTAGTTGACAATTTATCTTAAACCAAATCAGATTATTTCCATTATCATCTTCACTGCTCATCACTGAATTTTATTTAATGCATCTACTTTTCATTGTTTTTCAGGACTGTTTAATCTACAGCTCAAAAATCATAACTCCACCCACCAGTGATTTCCCATTATATTCACCTAATACAAAAAAAAAAAAAAAAAAAAAAAAAAAAAAAAAAAAAGATTGTGTGGGAAATTTTCACTTAAAGACATTTTTCTCCTTCTCTTGTATTTTGCCAGTTAGACCACACTATAATCATAACAGCCAAAGAATTTTCAAAACACCTCTAAAAATTAGTGATTATTATATTGCAAAAAATAGCCATAAACCAAATAATGACAGCAGATATCACTATTCTAGGATAAAAACATGGCCCATTTCATAAAGGCAAAGGTACCTATAAACCAGTAGAATATTAACAAGAGTATTTTTTAAAAATTAGATATGACAAAGAACCACAAGAGAACACACAGGCAGTGTCATAGCTCTAGACTCAGTATTTCATGAACAACATGTGATCAGTTAGCAGCACCTGTATTAATAGTTCAGCCATCTCAAAGTTGACTTCTGACTTTTCCAGGGCATAACATAGGACAGCAGGATAGATGGGTGCAATTAAAATGCAAACACCTGTGCAGACTTTTAAGACCAGATGTACTTCTATTAAACAAGCCCTGAGGTTTGCTTTAAACTAGCACCTGCTTCCCAGTTGCATACTGACTCTTGGGTTTCTATATTTAAGGATATTTCAAATTTCATAGAATCATTTGAATGTCTTCAGTTCTTTTTGCACAGGAAGTGCCTGTATTTAGGCATTTCTTTGCAAGCAAGACAAATTACCTTGTCTGCACGGTATGTTCCAAATTTCATTCCCACCCTTCAGCTTCCTCCCGAGGCTCTCTGCTAGAGGTTGTACAATAGCCAAGAGCTAAGAGCCACCCAATGTGCTGTCCCACAGTACCTAATTCTTATTACCTTTAGCTACAATGGGCAATGATGAAAATGAGAATGGACCTGCTAATTATTCAGCATTAAACAATATCATCCCATTAAACAACAGTAACCCTTAGGCAAAAATGTCAGACTTAGTCAGTAGCTATATTCTAGCTTCTCTTGGCACCTGAGCATACAGTCATGGGCTCTGCCTGGCAGCTCCCTGGTTTGTAACAACATGGGTTTGACTTTGGGACTGAGCACATATGCATCCTCTAACTAGGGACTCCCTCATGCCATCTGTTGTGTACCAGCTGTACTGTCCCAGCATGCACCAAAAAAGCCACACATTTTGAGACTTGCAGGTAAGACAATGACAGCAGCTGCTTCCTGCTGAGCAGATTCGTAATTAGAGTAATAGGACAATTCGCAGATACATGTAGTGAGCTTATAGCACAGCTCCACTCTTCTGCATAATAAAATTCAGGGTTCACATCCATACTGTACTTAGCAATATATTTATAATTGTTGGCAGCTAAGAAATTAGCCATAAGACCATTGCACTCAGTATCATATTCAGATATTGGAAGAAATGATTTCACAATAAATCACAGTACACCTCCTTTCTTCCCAGCCTTTGTCATTGGCAGCTGATACAGTTAATCATTTTAAAAGCATCAGGTTTAGTAGTCATAGGATTCATCTAGGGCAAGGAGCTGCTTGACTTTAGGGAGTTTTTAAACCCTTATGTATGCCTGAAGTATGGCAAGAAACAGGAAAACAGGATTTTTTTTTTATTTTTTTATTTTTCAGACAGTGTTATCTATTCATTGCAGAGCTCCACAATCTGCATGTATCATGCTGTCTGGCCTAGCAAGCGATCAGATACGGCACAGCTGAAATATCCTACCTCAGTGCACGGGCAGCCAGCACTTTACCGTATTTTCTGAGTTGAAGGGGGATAAGTGAAAAATAAAGCTGCAGCTGTATTTCATAAGGCAGGATAAATGATTGCGTGGAAGCAACTTGCTAGGGAAGTTCAGGGGGCAAAAGAGGCCTTAACTTCAGAATAGGCAAAAAAACACTCAATGTGCTCATCTCCAGCTCCTTAAGGCATTGTGTCACCCGGTTTTGATTGCACACTTTTCAGACTATCTTCATTTTTATTCTAACTCCTCTTGTCATCACTCTGTTCAAGAAAAAAACTATGCTTAAACACAGCCTAGAATCAAATCACTTCTGAATCTGCAGGAACTGTTGTATCTCCAGGGCAGCAAAACAGGAGGAGCAGCAAAACGACCCATGACTATTTTTGTCTGGGTGCCTGTGGTGAGAACAGATTTTTGACGATTTGCCTGGAGCACCGGAAATCATAGCACCAGCTTTGAAAGTGTAAGATACACAGAGAGTGAGGAGAGGGACATGAAGTATTCACAATATGGTAGAATGGCCTTTTGCAGTGTCTGATGGGGCTTACAGGCAAATGAATTATTCAATTTGTCCCAAAGGTATTCCATTTTCCAGAGCAGGAGGTGAGCTTACATTGGCCCTTGATCTAAAGACTGAACATGCGTATGGAAAAATTCTGGCTTTTCAGACTTTGGGATTTCCAGAAGGGCTTCACAGCTATGAGACTTCTCAAAATCAGCAGCTTTTTACCCATTTGATCTTACATGTATATAGAAATTATATAACTTATATACCTCAGCACTGTTTAGGGAATTCCAGTTCTTGTTGCTACTATAGAAAATGCAGAGATACATGTATACACAGGATGTACATGTATGTATGCATTTATATATAACTAAATATACATACACTTACAAGAAAATAAAAAGTGGACTTGAGTTAATAACAAGCATAATTTGGCTGCCTTTTTATTTCCTTTTTTATTTTCATTTTTATTTTAGTTTTTATTTTTAAAGAGGTTCTCTGGTATGAAAACAATAAACCACATATACACACCTGACATCAGAAGAACAGAAGAAAGTATGTATTTTGTTGGTATATCTGTAGTGTAAATCATAGAAATATGGCTGAAATAATAATTTATTTTCTTAACAAAAAAAGCCATTTTCTGCACAAAATCATCTGAATCTGTGACTGGTGGGTACCAGGATGCTCATTTGGGTTAAGTGCCCTGCATGGCTGTGTTTTGCATGGTGATCTCCATTTCACAATTTTAGGGGAAATGTTTAGGACAGCGCAAGGATTCCGGTTGTCCCTTACTGTTGAAGCTCCTGAAGAGGTGGAGGGAAACTTGCTTCTCCTGCCTCCCTCTAGGGGTGAAGGCCTGGTGGCCAGCCTCAGAGCTGAGCCTGCTCTGCTAGGGCCCGATGTGACCCCATTCCCAGGACTCATTTCGCTTAAGCGGCATCCTGAATTTGTGACACAGCCATGTGTGGGGGAACAGCATATGTCCTCTCCCAGGGACAAGGCACTGCAAACCACCAAAATGGCATCCTGCTGCCTTCTGACTCCCCAGAGGGAGGAAGAGGCCGAAAGGGAAGGGAGAAGAAATAGCTCAGAAAGGCAGTTTAGCACCAGTGCCACGCATAGAAAGAAAACAGTCATGTGGAGAAGTTCTTTGCTGCAGCAAGCAAATTGCTTCCAGAGATGCGAGTAGGATCTGGGGCTGCAAATTGGCATGTGTGTGCTGAAATTAGCCAGTAGGGGCCAGGTTTTCAAAGATACGTAGGCAGCCACAGATGCAGATAGATGTGTAGCCCCAGGTCCTCGGAAATATTTAGGCACACGTCTACAGTTAAATTAAAGTAGTGTAAGTGGGAGTCAGGATCTAATTAATTTGTGTGGTTTTGGCCCTTGTGAGATTTGGACAGGTTTAAGACACCTATCAGATTTTTCAGGTACCTTCATACCTTTACAGATCTGTCCTTACACGCCTAACTGAAGATGTGAAACACAGTGAATGCTGATATTTCACTTCCTGTAACCTGTGTCAACAAGCCTTTTCTTGACAATTTAAGGCCAAAACATACACGAGTGCAATAATAAATTCTGACTGAATTGCTGGTAGCCTGGTCCTTTTTAGCCTCCAGATTTTAAATTGGTTCTTATATGAAAGTTACTGGCAATAATCCATACTTTTTCCTTCTGGATCTCATTTCCCTCAGTAATTCCTTCAAGTCTTGTTTTTGCCTACAGTATTCAGGACAGGGCTGGATAATCTTGCTTCATTTTTCAAAATCAACTATTTATTACAGTTTTTTAAAAGCCAACAAACATGCATAAAACACTTCCAGACATCTGGGTCTGACAGCAAGAAGCGAGTGCTGCCTTATGGCCACACGTAATCGTCACAGACATATCTTGCAGCACATTTCCTAGCGTTCAGCATGTCCTCCAGCATGCATTAACAGTTCAGCACCATTTTCTCCTTGCAATCAGAGCTGCACACAGCAGCATTTCCTCCCCAGGTCTCTCCTTGCATTTTTGGATTCCAGAATAACTTCAGCTCTCCATTCCTCTGTGATTAGAGTGAATGATCCACTTTGCCTTTTCTTTTTTAACTGCTGCCAAAGTTGGCATTTTGACAGCACTGGAAACTGAAGTCCTCTGTTTGTTCAGGGAATAGCTTCAAGCACAGGCTGCAGTGCAAACTGTCCCAGCCCTGCTCAGCTAGCATACCCCAAGCCTCCCTGGGGAAACCACTCGTAGTTGTATAAGTCTTTTTTTCTTCACTCAGACCACTGAGGTCTTGAGTTCCTTTGTAAAGTAACTTGCAAGCTAGGACTGGTTAATGATAGCTACAGTGGCATTTACCTTACAGCAGCTTCACAGTGACTTCCCAGTGACAGTTAATTTTGTAGAGGATCTTGATGAGGATCAGATGGCAAAAATTTTTTGTGACTCCTGCCTTTTATTGGATTTGAAACACGGACTTGGACAATAAGGGGATTTTAGACTCTTGACACATTCAGTACACCTGTCTTATCATCTCAACTTTTCATTAAATACTTCTTTAAATTTCCTTTTTTTCTTTTTTCTTTTTTTTTTCTTTTCAGTTTTTCATTCCAGTCTTTGCTTTTGTTCATCCTGCTTGAATCAGAATTATGCAGCTCTGCAGACCAGAAACCACATACTCCAGAATCTGTTTCAAACCTTTTGAGTTCTCCCCTCTGTTCTAGATGTCAAGACCCCCTTCCCATCAGCAGAAAGAACTCTGTGTCTTTTCTGTGTTCTCTCTACTCCTTATTAATATAGAAGGCCTCATAATGCCAGAGTTTTGAAGTTAATGGGTGCAGTTTCTTGATCCTAAGTCTGTTTGACAATGCTAATAAACTTCCTGACCATGGGGAAGGTCAGACAATATCTCTTTGTGTCCGTCTTGAAATATGTGCCATAAAATTAAATTAAATAAATATTGCCTATGTCAGTAATACATGATTTTAACAGCACACTTAACTAATACTGAAGTACAATTTAACAGCAATGGGAGCACTTATATTATCCACCTTATTATGAAATAAATTCTTACTGATCATAATGATGTGACACTGAATTTCTTTGACAAGGTCCTCCCTAGTGTGTTTTTCTATAAATTCTCTAAATAACAAAAAACAGCTTTTTTTTTTTTTTTTTTAATGCAGTAAGAAAGAACATCAACAGACAAGACCATTTTCACCACTCTTTGTCAGCACCCTTCTTAGGCCCCCATTCCAATTTCATCAGACCAGCAAAATTCACGTTTTTTTTCTCTACTAGTTGCAACTTCAAACCAAACCAAACCAAACCAATGTATCTCAGTGTATCTCAGACTTTTTAAAAGCAAAGAGCACTCCCACAGTTGCTTAGCTATACTTTGGCATGTTAAATATGTACATGTGACTCCCAAACTATCCTTCTGATCACAGTGACCTATTACAAGCCATTAAAACAAAGTACCATGATAGGGTGTCAGAGGGCTGTTAGCAATTGAAAAACAAAACCTGTGATGTCTGGCTGAACATGCTGTCTTTCTGGTGGAGATAATTTATAGTTTGTTTTCATTTCTTCACTGAACTGCCATGCTCCAACCTTTCTGACCTCTCATTTATGGGATTTGTGGTAGTTCAAATCATCTTCTGCATTCATAAATGCTCCCTCAGGTAATGACACAAAGTGATTTGACAAGAATTTGTAGAATTTTGATTAAAAATGAGTCCTTAAGATGTGAATGGACTGACCTCCACGGAGTTTTATTTGAGAAGCAGTTTCTTCACTTATAAGGATTCTAATATTTTCCAAAGAATGTGACCACATTAAAAACTTAATTAGTCCCCAAAGCTTAAGAATCATTCACTTACAGACTTTTATTTTTATGCATGATGCCAGGTTAGCGTAAAGTACTTTTGCAGTAATTTTCCTTTAGATTTTTTTTTTTTTTTCTCTTCTTTGAGGTTTTCCTTTGAGGTTTATGTAAAATGTGTGTGGGGACAGCAACTGTTATATCAATCATATTTAATCATTCCTTTTTACAACGTTATGCACACACTGCAAACAGAAGAGACATTGTTATTAAAAAATATATATATATTTCAAACTATAACTATTATTATTATTTCACCTGTAGAATACATGACAAAATAATTATTTATTGTTACAGTCTTACAATATGATTTGTTTTTATAAGGAGACAGACTGTTCTATATCAAAGTTAGGTGGTATTATGGAAAGATACAGAGCAGCTTTTCAATATTATCTTTTCAAAGATATCAAAATGCTGAACAGGAAATATGTCTTAGGAGATGGTAGTTTATATTTTTCATATATATAATAGAGTGCTGTCTTTGTCTTGCTTGCTTTCTTCCCATCTAATATCTGGGACTTAATGTTTATATTGTCTTAAATCATTTCCAATCTATTAATATACTGCATTGATCCACCATTCATCTGATTGTTGAGAGGAGGACATTAATGGTTTCCATTAGTCCATTTTCTAATTTCCACATGTTCTGATGATAATAAATCTTCACTTCATCCATTTGCAAAGACTAACCAGTTCCAGCAGAATGGCCTGCATTGCAGATGATAGAGTTTTCCAGAAGAAGAAAAGGAAGGAGCAATGATTGTCTCCAGAGTCAGGGAGAACTGCAGAATCTTTGCAGAACTCACTTGAGAGAAAGAAGATATGCACACAGGCTAGGAGGCAAATGCTACAATATGTGACTGGAAATTTACTTGCCTTCATCTGTGTTGTAAAATCAGGAAGGAGGGGTGACGGATGAGTCTTGGGATCAGTGCTCACCAACACAGCTATCAGGTCAGAGACAGCTCAAATCTTGGCCATTCCAGCTGGGGACAGTGACCATACAGCTGCCTGAAAATTAAGCTTCTTGTAGTGACTGGGATTCTACTTGTATTTGAGCTCCCAACCCACCCTCATATGATTGGCTTTGAACTGAGTTATTCTCTTAGTAGTATTGCACTTCAATGTTTTTGTCAGATTTCTGAGTAATTTCTGAAGAACAGGGGTGAAATAAAAATATATGGATGGTGCCAATTCCATAGACTGGAAGAATAAAGTCTGTATGTATTCAGAGACATGTATAGCACCAATACCATTAAGAAATCTTCCATTCTCTCTCTTTGCCCCACAAACTTGATCCAAGAAACTTCATTCTTTGGTTTCCTTGCCACCAGCATTTCAAAGGCACTAGTTATATGTCACTGGTCATAAATCTTCCATTCTGAAATTTCCACATTTTGAAAATGCATTCTGTTTTGGAGTACAGAATAGAAACTTCAAAATTTCATGTGAAAGGAGACATTTAAGCTGGAATCATTTTGAAACAATGAAAACATGTCATTCTGAATAAATAAATAAATAAATAAATAAATAAATAAATAAATAAAAATGATCTCCAGACTGAGTGGTAAAGACCTCAGTCTAACTATGGCATCTTCTACCCCTCTGCCCTGAGAGAGGATCCAGCTGCCCAGCAGCCCTCTGAGGCACTGAGGAGCCCTTGAGCAGTGACTCTTGGAGGTCCTGGCTTCACAGAAGGTGAAGTGTGCAGAAACCAAGTACCCTGGCCACTACTTTGCAACATGAATGCCAGAAGCCTAAGCTCCCAGAATCTTCACCTTAGTGCCTTGCCCACATTTTGCCAGAAGCTCCTTGTGATACAGACATTTTCACAAAACATGCATGCATTATTTCAAGACCTGTTTAGATATTTATGAAAATAAAAAAAAGGCTCTATATATCTGTGTCTCCTCTTGTGGTGATGAGATTTGGTTCATTCTCAAGTAGCTATCAATGGTATAAATAACTGAATCCTACATAGTTTCAAGAATTTACAAAAGAACTAGACAAATGTAGGCAGAATGCTAATAAAGCTCCATGAGTTTGGCTTTTATCCATACAACTCTCTATTTATCAAAAAACAATTACTTAGCATACATAATGCAGACCACCGCTGCTACCCATAGGTCATGAATATGCCTATTTTCTACATGCTGTTCAGAACATTGCATTTCATAGTAAGAAATAGTAACAGCATATTGAAGCACCAGAACTGTTACATGAGACCAAGCTCCAGAATTTTCAAGAGAATCCTTCTTTAAATAAGAATTTATTTGTCCAACCTACTCTGAATTTGAAAGGCAAATGCCACCTATGCTTCATCTGTTTTCACATCCTGAAACCTGTGGTAGCAAGTAGCAAAGTGAAGGTGAACAGAAGAGTTTAGAGGCAGTATCAGTGGAGCTGTCATTCCTCCTTTAGAAATTGGGTGTAATAAAAGCTTATGAAGTTGTTTTCCTTGGCAAGATTTCAGGTGTAAGTCTCTAAAACAGAGATTCAGTGGTCATGAGCTGGCAAATCATTCTTCTAAGTCTCATATGCTCACACATATTGCTCAATTTGAACTTAGCCTGACATCATCAGCTTGAAAGTTGGACATGAGGTTCAGTATTTTGTAGTTTATTGAGGAGGAGGACGAAAAGAAAAAGAAACAATCTGATCTTTGAAGTAAGATGTCCTTCTGCACACCAGAGAGACCACATACACAAGCAAAACCTGTGAGATAAAGAGCGTGGGGCAGGAATTCTATAAAAATATTAATCATGTTAAATAAAGCATCTGTTGAACACGGGGTGCATAGATTTGCCAGGATACACTTTGGAAGAATTATTTTATCCACACAGTGCTTTATCTAGCAAGTTTTAAAATTGAATCTAGCTTTCTAGTGGGTGAGGGTAACCCAGATGCTCAGTTCCAGGAAAAAGTGGTCATGAACTTAAACAAGTTTTCCACCCCCACCCCTACCCCAAATACTTTAAGAAGTTGTTGACAGATTGTCAGACTCTGAGGACTGCATCTCAGTGAGTAAGCCAGAAGAAAAGAGAGAGAGAGAGAGAGAGAGAGAGAGAGAGAGAAATATGTGTCTCCTAAGGGAAAGGCAAAAAGAAAAAAAAAAAAATAAAGAGAGAGAGGAGAGAGAGAGAGAAGACATTAAATATTTAGATATCTATTTTATATTTATATTTTATTTTATATCTAAATATTTATATATTTATATATTTATATATTTATATATTTATATATTTATATCTATATTTATATATTTAAGACTAAATATATAAAGACATGCTGCCTCCCAGGGAAGCTGACAGCATACAGACCACACCTAGTACAACTGAACTGTTCAGTTCAAAACCAAAGCTGATCATGAGCATAGCCACAGAAGGGACTTACAAGTTAAAACAAAGGAGCTGATGTGGCATGAGAGGCAAGAGCTACATTTTATGAGCTGTATAATAATTGTACAAGCTGTCTCCAGTTTGTTTTAGCTAGGGGTACAAACACCTGGTCTCACCAAGCACTCTGTGAGGAAGCGTATGCTTGCAGATCCCTTGTGAAGAAGTCCTGACACAGAATGTACGAGGTTGGGAGTGGGTGCTTTTAAGCCAGCCTGCTCAGACTGATGGATAATTATGTTCTTCACCGAGTAGTTTTGTGTGGTAGTGGCAAAATGACTGTAGAAAGGGTCTTTCCTAAATACATGCATTGTAGTTAACATGTATTGAACCAGAAGGAGAGTGTTGCAATTCCAAAGAGAGTGACATGGAGACACTGGCTGGAGGTGACCTCATCAATGCCTTTAGAAGGCAAAAAAAAGAATTTGTCCTTCTTCTCCTTTTTTTTTTTTTTCCTCAGATTGCAGAACAATGTCGAAAAAAATGGTGATGTCAGTAATTGTCATTTATTGTAACCTTTACTAAAGTCTTTTGTTCGGCTGTTTCTTTCAGCACTGAGTGTTTTCAGGGTGAAACTACAGCACATATTTACCATCCCAGCTATGAAGGGAAGTAGTTAACATTTACCCTGCCAAGCTGGCAGGAAAGTGTGTAGTTCTGCAAGTGTCTGATCCAATTGAGCTGCTGAAATCAAATAGTACATTCCAGATTAGATTACTGCTGCAGAGTCTCACGTTGAGAAGGATTTCTGCAGGGCTGGTAGTGAGTAGGTGACCAGTCTGGCCCAGTGACATCACTAAAAAGGCTGGAGGAGGAGATGGAGGAGAAGGTCAAGTGGGTGGAGGAAGAGGAAGGAGGATGCTGATGAGGAGTGAAGCAATGAGATTTGCACTGGCAAATGAGATTCTTAAAACAACAGCAGCAATTGCAGCTCCAACAAAGCAGTCAACAAACCTCTTAACATCTGTGTTATTTTTGAAGTGACAGGGACTGTGGAAGGGACAAATGATAGCAGCTTCCTCCTGTGCCCACAGGGCACAACAGAAGGATCGGTTTCTTCACACCATACCTCCAAGCCAAAAATTAACCTCACTCATTCTGGAGAACCTCACCTACCAGCCATGCTGAGCTGGGTGGTGGTTTTGTGGAGCAATAGGATGGTAACACTTAATTCATTTGTTTTTGTATTAGTAGCCACGTCCTAGTGCCAGGTTCCCTTGCAGCACTGGATCCAGCAGAGCTTCATCACACATTTGGCTTCTGAGATGTCTCATGTTTTGGGGGAGGAGGTGGAAAGAAGTTCATACCATGATGCCACAAAAACATCCCAGCATCCCAGGTTTGCCAGAGGCAGGGGCATAACTCTGCCTTCCCTAATTTCTGGTTGCTGGCAACAGGAGGTGTTTTGTGTGTCTTGCCTACCTGTCTGTTAACAAAGTCTCTTCTGAGGAGAACAGCTGAGCAGAGCCACTGCAGGTAGCTGGGAGGTGAGCTGATGGGAGTGCCACTGGGAATCCAGCAGGATAAGACTAGACAGGGGTCCTCCATGAGCAGACCTGTACCCTACTGCTCTGGATGTTGTCTGAAGGGGTAGCATGACACCTGTGTAACCTAGCCTTACATCAGCCCATGAATGATGCTTTGGGACAGGGATACAGGGAGAGATGTAGACCAGGTTCTTTTCTCTTCTGTTTCTGGGTAGGCGAATTCAGTTTCTGGAGCACTTAAAAAATGAATTGCATCTGATTGTTTCCATGATCATTTTATATTTCAGTTCTAAAAAGAGGAAGAAAAGTTCCAGCAGAACAAAGTATTCTTCAGATGTAGTACTTCTGATGCCTGCTTTTTTATACATTTCTCAGGACAGAGCTCATAATCCAATTAATTATGATTCAAGTCTTGAACCATGCTTTCCAGGACCAAGGGGACTCTTTCTTCAATCTTTGTTCTTTATTTATAAACATTCCTCTATTTTTATTCACATGTTAATTAGTATTAATTAATATTAACAATGGTTATTTCTCTTACACTTTGAGAAAACAAGTCCCTAATAGTATTTCAAGACTCCATATTTCTTAACCTACTGCACCTGTCTAAATCCTTAAAAGCTTGAAAAGGTGTACTGTGGAATTACCCAGTCACCTGATCATGACTGGGCTTTATTTTTGTTTAAATCATATTTACCAATCAGAGGAGGCAGCTGAATACTCTTATTATAATATTCAAATTAAATACTTCAATTTGGATAGTTCAGAAAGAGCACAGAGCCAGGGAAACACTGACAATGAAGCAGACAAGAGGTGTGGAGTAAAGAGGAAAGGTCAGAGAAAAAGCAGTCTTGGGAAGTTTTAGCAGTTTACTTGGCATTGTTAAACACAGTTGATTAGCTTTAGGGCTGCACCTGTGCAGGGCAAGTATGAAAAACAGAAAAAATAAAGATCAAGGGAAATAAGAACAAACTAGTCTTAATGCCACTGAGCTACCAGTTGGCCAGCAGGACCTCCAGGCTGAACTCAAGTACTGTCAGGCCTCCTGTTCCTCTGTAGAACATTCTATAAAACAACCTGCACTCAAGAGGAACAAAAGGCTCCTCAGGTATGCCTCAATCTGCCTTTGCAAAGGTATACTTGTTGCTTATCCACCTAGATTGTATCCACATAGCCACTAGATTGTATTTGAACAAAAACAGAGTTCAAGACAGATCCTTGTATTTATAGCAGTGTTATATTCTTAGGGCTAATGAGACAGTCAAGATCAATAACTCTGATTTCAGTGACTAGAAATACACTGACAGAAACTGAAAGAAAATTCATTATATAAACAAACCACTGCTCTGTGAATCAGATTATCTGGGTTTTGTTCCATATACAGCTGCATTTGGTTTCATCATTTCTCCATGCCTCAGTTTCCCTTTCCGTCTTTGGTGTGATAATATTTTCTCATTTCACAGGCAGACTGCAAACATTAGTGTGCATTGCTTTCACCCATGACAACTGAATATACTGGATGAATCTAAACTGGATGGTGCTAGAAGAACAGTACTAACACAGAATAAAATGACAGCCAGTCACCATTCACTTTAAAACCAGGAACAGACAGGGTCTGATAAATGAAAGGCCATGCATAGCATGCAAAAGCTTTTAAAACACTAGAGGAAGGTGTGTATAGAAGAAACGGTTATGCTCAGGAATGGTAGAGCTTCTGACAAGTCACAGAAGATATTTTATATCATTTATAGGGCCAGTAGTATAGTACTTGAGAAGAATTAGCTTTCATATCAAAGGTACCCCTGCACTTGTGCCTAAAAGCTGCTGAAGGAAAGATACACATCCGGAAACAAACCAAACCAAAACCAAACCAAACCAAACCAAACCAAACCAGACCAAAACAAAACAAAAAAAGCAACAAAAATCAGAACTAGAATGGGTTAGTTTAAGTCTTTATAGCAGTATCCTTGAGGAATGAACTTACATAAATGAGATGAAATTCCAGCTTAATGGAAAACAGTGGTAACGCAGTCAATACAAAGGAGGAGTGCAATAAAAATCCACTTGATGTAGATAGGTGAGGAACAGGAGCTTTTAGGCAGATTGTTCCTCATGGTAAAGAAATGTCACCTAATGGTGTGCTAAAGGAAAAAAGAAAATTGGGAACACATGCTACAAAACAGTATGCTGCACTGTACAAGAAAAATGCCTAACAGTCTTGTTAGTATGTCCTCTTTCAGTTCACAAATGGTACAGTTTCCATACCCACAAAGGAAATTGTGGAAATTATGCAAACTGTTGAACTAAAATAGTGTTTCTCAAACAATTCTTAGCTGGACTCTGCAATGTTTATTGAAATTAAAGGAAGATGAACGTCTTCAAGAATGGAATCTAACATCACACAAGGCAGCTTTTGAGAATAAACTTCAAAAACTTTATCTTTGTGCAGACAAACACATTCACGTGCAAAATCATACCTCTAAGAATATATCAAGTCAGTCTTTGACACAGTTTGGGCTGGGACAGAGTTAATTTTCTTCACGGAGTCTCACGCAGTACCACATTTTGGATTTAGGATGAGAATAATGTTGACAACACAATGCTGCAGAGCAGTGCTCACACAGAGCCAAGGCCTTTCCAACTCCTCATGCTGCCCTGTCAGTGAGGAGCCTGGGGGTGCACTAGGAGGGGACACAGCCAGGACAGCTGGCCCAGGCTGGCCAGAGGGGTGACCCACAGCATGTGGTGTCATGCTCAGCAACAACAGCTGAGGTAAAAAAGGAAGAAGGGTGGGCCTTCCGAGTGATGGCATTTGTATTCCCAAGAAGACATTCCATGTGCTGAGCCCTGCTTTCCTGCAAGTGGCTGAACACCTGCCTGCTGTGGGAAGTGGTGAGTCAATTCCTAGTTTGGCTTTGCTTGTGTGCCCAGCTTTTGTTTTGCCTGGTGAACTGTCCTTATCTCAGCCCACAAGTTCTCACACTCTCACCTCTCTGATTCTCTCCCCCATCCCACCTGGGGACAGTGAGCAAGTGGTTGTGTGAGGCTGAGCTGCCTGCTGGAGCTAAACTACAGCAGTCTCAAAACTGTGTGTGAGTGTCTCCTGGGGCCCTCCAATACAGCCTGTTTATTGATTGTGATGACTGGTGACTTGGCTATTATTCATATGAATGTTGGTTAAGAATTAGATTAGATTAACAATCTCATTTCCCATGAAACCGGAGGCTGTGTTTTGAGCATTTTCTTTAGGCTGAAGTGTAGAGCACCTTGTAAATTACCCACATGGGGTGGTATTTCCCTTCTCTCCGACATGTGTGCTCTGATATCACATTGATAGGCTCAGAGCTATTTCTTAGGAGTGTTTTTATTTTCCCATCAATATTTATGATTATCACACATGGGAAAGTCCTCCCCCTGTCCATTGTAATTGTGGCAATTGTGTCTCAATTTCCATTTTGCACAAGAGTCAGCAAGAGTTTCCCTCCAGTAGAATCTTCCATGTTCGTATTTACCCTGCACTCAACACAGATTCAAAGCATGCAGGTATGTTTTATATCTGCTAGAAATGCACCACAAACAAAGGTAAAACACTTTTCTTTCCACTGCTCCCTCAAGGACCATAGCTTTAAAACTAGAACATAGCCAGACCACTACCAGACAGAGATATTAGAGTAATGCCCAACCAAATATTGAAGCATATGCAAGGAAAGGTAAGTATCTCTTGGGTATTACATGTGACTAAAAAGAAAAAGAAGAAAAAGAAAAAGAAAAAGAAAAGAAAAAGAAAAAGGAAAAGGAAAAGGAAAAGGAAAAGGAAAAGGAAAAGGAAAAGGAAAAGGAAAAGGAAAAGGAAAAGGAAAAGGAAAAGGAAAAGGAAAAGGAAAAGGAAAAGGAAAAGGAAAAGAAAGAGGGAATGTGTTGATGTATTGTCATGAAGTTACATGAGGTGGGTGATTTTATGATATTGGGTGCAAAAAAGGCCAAAGTACCCTATATTCTCCCAGGCAGGACTCACGGAGATGTGCTATCAGCAGTGAATGAGTATCAGCTCGTAAGATCTCTTGAGAAATCTTAACCCTGTGAGTTGCTGAGGTCTGACAGGGATGTATCTGAAGATGGTGAGAGATGGCTGACATCATGGCAGGGCTGCTATCACCTTTGAAAATTTGGGGGAAATTCTCATACTAGAGAAAGTAAAACGTGGCAGTCATCTTTGAAAAGAGCAAGAAGGAAGAGCCGTAGAACTAAGTACAAATCTATCTCCTTCTGTTTTCTGAGAAAAAGTCATGGTGTTCATTCTCTTGGGAGCTGTTTTTGGCCACATGAAGGATAAGAAAATAATTTGGAATAAGAGAATAATTTGGAATAGACAGCATGGATATATATCATAGATATCACATCATGGATAAATCATACTTGACATTGATTGCCTTTTATGATGGAATGAGATATACATGGATGATATACAATATACATGGATGTGCATAGTGGACTGTGGATGAGTTAGGACCATTTGATTTTGACTACCTTTATTTTAGCATGTTTCATTTCAGGGTTTAAACACAGCTTACCACTGCATTCTTACATCCATATTGGGATGTTATTGTCTGGATAGGTGCACTACTAGATGGATCAAAATCTGCCTGGATGGTCAGATACCATGAGTAGTAGCTAGTGGGAAACACTCCACGTGGTGGCTGATATCAAGTAAGGTAACATAGAGGTCCATCCTTGAATCCATCCTATTTAACATCCCTAACAATTATGTGGAGAAGGAAGCTGATAGACCCTCATCAAATTTGCAGAAATCTCCCAATTGATGGGTGCTCAAACCTTCATTCAGAGGCACCTAGACAGGTTGCAGGAATCAGCCAACAGGGACCTTATGAAACAAAAAAATATGAATGCTAGACCATGTTGCTAGGATGGGCTAACCTTCTCCAACATTACAGACAGGGAACTGGCAGGCTGAGGAGAGACTCTGCTGAAAAAGTTCTGGCATACCATATGCTAAGCATGAACAAGCAGCATGTAGTCCCAGAGATTAATGGTATATTGAACAAGATCCCAGACAGTAAGCTATGAGAAGTAGCTAACCCCCTTCACTCAGTGTGCATTGGACCACATCTAGAAAAGTGACACATTGTTGGGCTCCCAATAAAAGAAAGATTTAAATAGAGTGGCACCAGAGGCAGTATCCAAGACAGTAGGACTTCCAGCAAAACAGAGCCTTTGGCCTTCAAGGACAAGCTACAGGACTGGGGATCATTTGCCACAAGGGAAGGCTTTAGGGGCACCTAAAAGCCCCCCCCTTGCACCAATGGGAGGGGACTGAGGAGATGGGGCTTGGACGTTTTCTAAGGCGTGTAGCAGGGGATGTCACCATGGTCAAAAACTGAAGTAGGGGAGGTTCGAATTGGATATAAGGAAAAAAAATTTTACTGTAAGGTTAACTAAGCAGCAGAAGAGATCTCCCAGGGTGGTTGTGCTATCTCCTTCATTGGAGGTTTTCAAGACACAGTTGGAGAATCCTAAGCAACTTGATCTGAATTCAGTGTTGACCGTGCTCAGGGCAGGAGGTTTGACTGTAGGCACTCAAGCTGAACTGATGTGGGAGTTTATAGAAACTTAAGGTTAGGGTGAAGTCTGGGTACTACTGGTTTCTGAAGTACAAATGAAACAAAAATCTGGTTGCACTGGAGAAAATCTCTGCATCCAGCAATCCCAGACTTCTCATCTTGGTCTCCTTAACTTTCACTGTCACAACTTCCTAGGGCTTTTTTTTTTTTTAGTTTGCTTATTGTATTTGTCCAAAGGATATCCAAAGTTTCACAGAAGTCAGCTGGTATCATAGACACGAAATAGCAAGTAGCTGTGCAAGGATGCTGAGCTGTGTTGAACTGTTCACATTTAGCATAATGGCATGCTTGAATTTTGACACTGTGTGAGACTCAAGGTGTCTTTAAACAACCAAAAATCTAATACTCTTAATCCTTCAATTCTAGTACAGAAATTAGTTCTATGTAATAGACAGAAACTGCCACAAAATGGAGTAAAAGAGTTGTTCATTTAGGCCAATTTCTTCTTGAAAGCAGGGAGTAATATATACTTTAGAGGAAGATACAAAAAGGCTAGCCTAGGAGGTACTTCCATTTGCTACAAATCGAGCTCCCACTAAAATAATGGGATTTGTACATATAACCTTCCATTCTAGCCTTACTTCAGTGACAAATTTTAAGTTATAGGAATTGCAGTCTTCTTTGTTATAGGTTGTTATATTTAAATAATTTCAGGTTAGCTTTTAAAACTGGATCCATAAAATTAAGAAGCTGAATTCACACTTCTAAATAAATAAGGCTTTTCAAATGAAATTTGAACCTACAAACTGGTCTTTCAAGCTTCAATAGAACATACCTGACTCCACCTCTTCTGAAGACACATCCACAGCTAACCTGCTAACCTAATCCACCAACACCTAACCTGAAGCAGACCGTTGATCTTTCTTACCAGTTGATCTTTCTTTTAGTTCTCTTTGTTGTCTGCCCTCTTTTTTTTCCTTGCTTTTATAGAGTGGTTGTTAATCAAACTAAGCTGAGCTGCAGCAAATTTCTTTGTTCATTTACAATATTTTATTTGCAAGTTCATTCTGATAAAGCAACTACTTCATAGCCTTCAGCTCCTTAGTCCTTCATAGTTTTGCAATTGCCTCCTTCATTTCCCCCGTTCCCCCTCTCCCTGTAAAACTCTGCCAGCATAAGTGAGGGGGACTGCAAAGCAGTCTTAGGTTGAGGTGAGAAAGGACAGGCTTTGCACTAAGAGTCTTCCTATTTTCTATCAGTTTGATGCACCCTTTTAGAATTCATTTTTAAAGTTTTTTTAAAAAAAAAAAAAAAGCAAAGAAAACAAATGAAAGAAAAAGCTTTCATTTCATTGTGCATTTAAGCAAAATCTTTAAAATCCTTTGCATTATTTTATCACATCAGACTTGTCAAGTCACACTCATTTGAATGAGTGAGATTTGAAAACTTCTGAGTGTTATATTACATTTTCCATTGATATATGCTGTGAATCTTTACGGCTGCATGAAAATGAAGCCAAAAGTAAGAGGAGACAGCTCACTTCAAATGAGTGAGACTGGATAGGTCTGTCATATGTTATTTCAGGTGCTCATAGGATAGCAATTCTAAGCAGAGATGGGTGATGCAGTTGACAGGTTTGCATGGGTTTAGATAAAGAGGAAGAACTTAATCATAGAGACAGAAACAAAAGGGTATGATTCTCCTTCTGGAGTCATACACTTAGAAGACTAATTTGTGCCTCATCACATACTCAAAATGGGCATAAATGTCACAGCTGAGAGCCCTTCTGGAGGCACTCTTGTTGAGCTCCAGTAATGACACTGCACTCTTCACAGGAGAAGGCGGGCATCATTCACTCCGCAGGTTATCATTTTTGGCTAGAAGAGGAAATGGTGACCCCACAGCCACCCTCTTCCCTGTGCCATGTGTACTGCCATGGATGGTCCTTACAAGAAGGTGTGTGTGTGGCAAAGAGAATTCGTGAGTCTTGTTTGCACAGACTGACCCTGTTCCTAATTTTTGAAAATACTTACCTTCTCTTTGTGCATGCAAGTTGTCTTTAATTCCTGTCTTAGTGTTTTAAAGTCACCAGACAGACTTCTAAAGTTTATCAAACTTTTAAAAAGGGATTGTTATTGTTGTTGTTGTTGTTGTTGTTGTTTATTATTATTATTATTATTATTATTATTATTATTATTTATTTGCTGCAGCTGAGGAGAGAAATACTAGTGAAAGATGCCTTTTGGATTTGCACTGTGTACTTCCTGGTATGTGCCTGCAAGTTGATTTGTTTGGTAGAGGGAGCAAGACACCAAAGAGCTCATTGTCATGCACGTGCGGTGTTCATCACTGAAAGAAAAAGAAAAGATACATATGATCCTGCAAAAGGGAAGTGTTTGCACTTAATGAATCGAGAAACTGCAAGCGTCCACGGCTGATCCCACAGGGTAGCCTAAATCACGTCCGTCTTTCAGGCGCCCTGAGGATTTATCCAGGGCTCTCCAAGACAAAGCCGTTGCTTTTCTCCTCAGCGGTCAGCAGAGGGAGATGTTGGCATGCCTTTTGCTGCCGACTTCGACGGCTGTTTGCCACTTTATTAATTCAATGTTAGAAATCAAACCGCTGTTTAAAATGTACTGGTATTAAACGCAAGGGTAGGCATGTAACGAGGAGAATTTCCATTAAACTTTCTACACAACCACAGATTTTCAGTACTTTAGTGGGATGTTTTTGGAAAGAAGAGATGCTGGCTCTTACAGTGAAATCTCAGAAATGAGTTCATGCACCGAGGCATTTGTTCAAAATTTCTGACAGTGAAATAAATCAAACATGACGATTTTTAGGAAGACAGAATTGGACCTAGTTTTTGTTGGGTCAGAAATGTGGAAGACACACTTTAACTATTTTAAAGAAAGAGAGGCATGGGATAAGCATTTTTGAGTGATATTAACATAAATTGGATAAACATACAGGCAAACTTTGATGCCATGCTTGTGGTGAGATCAAACATACTTGACTGGATTCATCTTGGAAAGTAATAATAAGATTTTTCCTCATTTCAGCTGACCTAAGGTGCCAGAGAAGGCATATCAATTTTATTACACCTGAGAATCTCCTCTAAGTGTTCAGATTTAATTAGGAGAGAAAGAAAACATAGTATTTTTGGTTTTCACTTCTGGAAGAATATCTGCTAGCTTGAGATGCTGGAGCTAGAACAGATGCTAGCACCTTGTACTCCATGAGTCAAGAAAATGTTGGATTTTTTTCCAGACCTCAAGACCGTGTTCTGTTATGACTGAAAAAAGGTTTCCACTGGAGTGCCTCCACCAATTCAACATTGAAGGTGAGCATGGTCGGCACTCTGACTGCCCCTCTGTCCCTCCATGCGGGGCAGGTTTTGATGTGCAGGAGGCAAAAGAAATACATTGTGCTGATGTCTTCCCTTTACCTGTTGCTCTGCAGATCAGCTTACTACTCTGTTAGGTAGAACATGGAAATCAAGTAGGAAGAAAGAAAAGAAAGAAAACAAGGAAAAGAAAGAAGGAAAAGAAAGAAAGAAGGAAAAGAAGGAAAAGAAGGAAAGAAGGAAGGAAAGAAGGAAGGAAAGAAGGAAAGAAGGAAAGAAGGAAAGAGAGAAAGAGAGAAAGAGAGAAAGAGAGAAAGAGAGAAAGAGAGAAAGAGAGAAAGAGAGAAAGAGAGAAAGAGAGAAAGGAAGGAAGGAAGGAAGGAAGGAAGGAAGGAAGGAAGGAAGGAAGGAAGGAAGGAAGGAAGGAAGGAAGGAAGGAAGGAAGGAAGGAAGGAAGGAAGGAAGGAAGGAAGGAAGGAAGGAAGGAAGGATATCTGACAAATTTGCTTGAAGTTTTTTGTTCCCAAAGCTTAAAACTGCTTTAGCAGGATCATTACTTTAATTTTGTTTTGTTTTGATCTTACCACTTTTAGGTTCTTGGATTTCCTCTGTGTGTAAAAGAGCTAAAAATACAGGGTATTTCTTCCCACTTTAAAGTTATTCAGAAGTAAAGGATAGGCATTGCCTGATGATGCTCACAGTTACCTATTCACACAATAGCAAGGGAAAAGTGGTTTAACACCCAGCTCCTCAATGTGATAGCACTTGGAGCCATGGAAGTTACATCCATGACTTGTGTTCCACTATTGACATGTGGACAGAAAACTGGCTTCAGTCACATTATCTCTGATACTCCTCTCCTAGCAGCCGGGTGACACAGAACAGCTGCACAAGCCCAGATTTCATTGGCAGATGATTCCTATGCCATGTCCAAGGTAGTAGCTATTGCTGTCAGTTGAAGGTTTGTCAACTGGTGCTGCAGATATCAGTCTAGCCCAAGTGCAAGCACAGCTGGAATGGCTGTCAGCTCCCCACCTCACACCCCCCACTCTTACCCTCTCCCCTTCTATTTCAAACTGGTTGTTGTTTCTGGAAAATGGTGGTTCTGTGAATTCTTCAGAGACAAGGCATGCATTTTTCACATGGCCGGTGTTTCAGTGATAAGTACAGCAGGTCTAATTGTTTTTCCACTTTGTCAACAAAAAATGCAGCAGTTCATCCAAAATCTGAAGCATTCCTCCAAACTCACTGTGATGCAAACAAGAGCTGGGGTAGGGCCCCAAGTCCCTCCTCAGACAGAAAGCTCAGTGTGGCTGAGGGTCTGGTGGTACTCTGACACGCTGCAAGGATATCACAGAATCACAGAATTTCTAGGTTGGAAGAGACCTCAAGATCATCGAGTCCAACCTCTGACCTAAAACTAACAGTCCCCACTAAACCATATCCCTAAGCTCTACATCTAAACGTCTTTTGAAGACCTCCAGGGATGGTGACTCCACCACCTCCCTGGGCAGCCCGTTCCAATGCCTCACAACCCTTTCAGTAAAGAAATTCTTCCTAACATCTAACCTAAAACTCCCCTGGCGTAACTTTAGCCCATTCCCCCTCGTCCTGTCACCAGGCACATGGGAGATGTGGCAGTCTGCTTCACACCACGTGCAGGCAACAGCATGAAGTGACACTAATGATAATGTCTAAAAGAAGCACAAGGGCACAAGTTTCTTTTATTTATTTATTATTATTATTATTTTTTTTTTTTTTTTAAGGATACCTAAAAAATAAAAATACAAAAAAGTAGCTACAGTTGTAAAGAGTAAATTCTCTGCATCTCCTGGACCATGTTTTTAACTGGAAAATTTGTAATCAGAGAACTTTGGGGAAGACAGCATCACATGCAGCATTACTTTTAATTTATTTTTTTATTTTTTTATTTATTTTCTCTTTTGAATAATAATATAAAATCAAATTGAAATTGAAATAGTATCCAGATACTACTAGTTTCCTGGCTCAAATTCTTCAGCACATATGGCAGAAGCATAAGCTTGTGCCAGTCTGCTACTTTGGGTAATTTTGCATGCAAATAGTTTAGTGCCTCTGTTGAGGTGCTAGAATGTGTTTAGTACACTTGAAAATATTTGCATTGCAAAAGGAGAGCTAATCTCCTGAGGAAAATCAAATTGATATTTTGTATTAGGGGACTACTTTGGACATTGTGTGGCCCTGTTACATGGAAAATGATGTTGACAGTACAGATAGAATTTTTAATTGACTTTCATAAGTGAAGAACCCACTACTACTTTGCCAAATTTGTAAGCTATTGGAACAGTTCTTTGGTTGTCATTCACCAGTGTGCTCTTTTGCTACTTCCGAATCTTTTCTCCGATAATTTCATCACTTTGATAAAGCTATTCCCCATAAGCAGGTTGAGTAGTGATTGCAATGTTTAATAAGTACTCAGGAGGCAGGCTGGTTGGAAAGAAGAAACAGCATTTATTAATGGCATGAATCATTACCACAGATGGGTCTTCTCTAACTTCTGGAAATGTCTATTTCACATTGGACATGCTTAGAGGCTCAGCTATTGGCTACTTCATGGCTGTGCTTCCTAACCATAGCGGCATTAGTATATCCATTCCCATCCTCGTAAGCTGATATGCAGACTTGCATTTCCATCCTTCCCCCACCACTGATGGGAACGAGCACACAGACACATGCATGCACACACAGCTTCCTTTTAGCTATTTAAGTTAATTTCTGACAATGCTTACCTCTGAGACAGCATTTAATTGGTCAGTATAACATCTAAGATGATACTGGTTCACCTACTGAGTCTGTGCTGTTTTGCTCTGTCCCATTGGCATCTGGCTGATTGTCTCACAATGCAGGGCCATCATGTCTCGCCCTGGCTTGGCAATGTCAAACAGGCAGCTGGGGCTGGCTGGGCACTATGACAGTGTCCATGCTTGTGTCAGTAGTGGCTTAGTACCTCCTCCAGCACCAGACTCTGATGGCACTGGAAACACATTTGGATTCCCATTTGGTGAGTCCTGCAATTGGTATGCCGTTTGTCAGGATGGTTTTTGTGAGGTCTTTTTATTTTTTCAAAGTGTAAGCTGTAAGCTCAGCCACAAATTTCTGTAGCTTCGGCATCGTGTAGGAGCGTAGAATGTTAAAATATTTTAATTTTGTTTTGTGGAGGAGGGATGTTCTGTATTTTTTTTCAGTTGGTTTAAATAATTTCATTACTCACATGGCTATTGTATTTAAAGAAAAGCCAATGCAGTTAGTAATAGGCTTTTTTTTTCTTTTTTTTTTCTTTTTTTTTTTTCTTTCAGTCTAATCACGGATTCTCTTGGCCCTGTTTGCTGATCCACATGCAAATACAGCTGGCGGTCTCTGCTGCAGGAAAAGCTTGTCATTGTGCCTCATACAGCTGCCATAAACAGTCAAGAAGAAAGGTGTAAGTGCCTTGGGAAATATTCCTGAAGCAGTAGCAGTTGAAGTGGCAGATAGCCAGGGTCAGAGCAGAAGGGTGAGACAGTGTGATCAGCCATGTAACTGCATCAAGTTAGCAGTTTTCAGGGCCTTCTGCAATAGAGCTGCAGGCTGGAGCAGAATTCTTTTAGCAGTGACCAAGGCTGTTCTGAGGTTATACTGATAGGGCAACAGATTACTGAAGTCTAAATGACTTAAAAATGCCTGTTGTAAATAACTGTCCAATACCAGGTGAAATAATTTCCCAGCAGGTCCCCTGAGTGCCTGTTGACTTTCAATTTATGGAGAAAAAATTTAATCTGATCACAAAAGTTATGTAAATCTGCTCTATAATCTGCATTCTGTACTTCAGCTGTTGCTTTTATTTCGTTTGAATCGGCAATTGTTATCTGTTTTGTTTTGTTTTTTTTTCAGTTTGTCTGTAGATGTAATAGATGTAATGATTTTTAGACTTTTTGAAATTCAGAGATTTCTGTTATCTTTATAAGGAACTTCCATAGTTTTTCTTATTCTGTATCATTCTTGACCCAATTTCAATCATCATTTATTACAATGTCAGGACTTTGTAATCCTTCAAAAAATTCTGAAATTAGCCTTTGAATTACCTCAGGAGCAGAACTAATACCATGTGGCATTTCTGGGGACTTGAAACCTTCAAATGGCATATTTAAAGTCATCTAATTTACTTCATCTAACTTGCCAAAAGTCAAACCTTACCTAAAAAGTTACAAACGTGATTATTTCTGACATATTAACTGTAACCTCATCATTTGTTTTTCATTCAATAATACTTATATGTTCATTTTGAAATAATTTCTGGGAGGGAGTTATGCTTATTAAACTCTTATGAGGCAGGCTTTTTGGAAGGAAAACTTTTTATTAACTATCTGATGTTTCTGGCTGTGCATTGTTACAGCTTGAGAACACTTCTGCATGACTCTGGACATACTCAGATGCCTTTTGCCCCGTATTTGTCTTGTAGATCCAAATTATTTGGCAAGAACATGCTACATGTAATGCTACATGCTGCATGCTACATGTAATGCTACAACCAAGAACATCTCTTTTGTTTCCATCTTGTCCTCAGAGCCCTTTTTAGCAAGGTAATGCACTGTCAGGAAAATAGCTGCTATATCACATTACTGCTTTTTCAGTCCTCATTTCTATTTACTTATTTCGGTGGGTTGGTGTCTCTGGGGAGGGAGAAAGAACACAATTGCCACATGTGCTTCTATTGAAGATGAAGCCCCAAGGCAATTGTAGGGCTCCTTGCCCTCAGGAAGGCATTGGAGTTGGGTTCAGTTTTCAGGTACTGACAAAGGAATTAATCGCCAATGATTTGGCTCAAAATGTTGATAATTTTTGTTGTTGGAATATTAGAAGAAGGTAGTTTAATTACACGTTAGCAAGCACTCCTTCTCAATACCAGTAGCACAGCTAACCACATGCTTGTTAGGTCTCTTAACTATCTCTAAGACTCTAAGTAATATCAGCAATTAATGTGCAACCAGTAGTGTTTTGATTTAAAATAATAATGACAGCAGTGGAGGCAGTTAAAATGGTCTAAGAGCTATATGTAAGGTTGACTGTAGACTCAGGCTTTTAGTCTTCTCACATTTCAATAATTATCCTTCCAGCCATAAGGCAAGCATTTAATATTCCTGGTGAAAGCTGAGATTCCAGAGTACAATTATTCAGCAAGATTTTTTTTTTTTTTTAATTCATCTATTTGAGCAGCTGCATAATGATATGATAGGTCTTTGTATGAACACATCTGTTAGCACAGATACTTCCACAGGATCATTACCTCATCATTACTATATTCAGTCCTGTACTACTAATACGATACCTATCTGTACAGCAAGGTGCCAAACCAACTACAAAGACAGTTTGATGAGAAGCAGCGGTTGTTGATTTGTGAGCACTCAAATGCTCTCTCTGATTTGCTGGGGACCAGCTGGTTGGAGTCTGAACTGAATCAAATAACATGCACTTTGGTGTACACCATCAGCTGTGCTGCTTTTTGTTGTTCCATTATGTCGAATCAAGGGAATCACAGTCAAGCAGTCTTGATACTAGTCTGGGATCTTTTCCTGGTCTCACAGCATCTTTTTCTGTCACTGCAACCTGGCTTCATGATTATATTCTGTCTATGAAAGGACCTATGACCTGTTTTGCAGAGGAGTTTGAGACTTGCTATGTTACACTTGCAAAACGCTTTTTAAAAAAAGCAAGGAAGCAAACAATAAAACAATCTGAGAGAAAGTATAAGATTCTCATCCAAGGTCCATGTCCTTATTTCTTCATTCTGTTTTTCACCTGAATCCCTTCCATGGCTTTGGTTCATCCTGTTGTGAGGTGGCAAACCCATAGAGGTGTTCAGCCAGCTGGGGAGCAAAGGTGGAAGTGGGGCCAGCTGATACTTTGACATTTGCATAAATGCAGTTTTATATAAGATTTACAAAGCCTTTCCCATTGAAAATATATTCTGGTCCACTTCAAGCTGACAGGATAAGAAATATGTTAACTTGAAGAGGTATGATAGTGAGGCATGAGGGTGTGAAGGGTAGAAGAGGAAGGACTGTGTGATAAAGTGTGAGCACCTGCTCATATCTTCCTGACTCCCTCTGTCACCGGAGATTGCTGCCTCTGTTTTGGTGGGGAATAGGCAGTCCAGTTCAAAATTAAAATAAGCTAGGTAATTGCACAAAACAGCTGACAACACAAAGCCTCCGTTTTAGTAAGTCATATTGCAGTCCACTGTGCCTACACATTTCTCATCTGCAAATAAGCAATGCCAGATGGGATTGTAATAATTCCCATTGTTATGGAGCAGTCCTGAGACTTTTGGGAAAGTGCTTTTTGAGAGCGCTACACACTGTAACCATTCAGGCCAGGAAAATAAATAAATAAATAAATAAAATAAAATGAAACAAAACAAAAAAACCTTCCTGTGTTCCATAGCTTTTTGCAGTTTTTTATCACTTAATCTCTGCCACAGCTCTGAACTGTCTGGTGTGGGATTCTGTTTCAACAGATAGGCAGTGACAGGTACTGTAAGTGGGCCAACAGGAACTTATTATGAACACAGAACAATAAGAAAGGTCTGACTTAGTGTGTTTGTGAAACTCCTGTCTGTTAGCAATCAGCTTCCTTTGAAAAAAACAGAAATGGGGCCTCTGCTGCCTGAGGGATGCTGGCACATCAATCAACCCATTAGGTAAGTAAATAAAGCAATAACTGAAGAATAAATCACTTCTGAAATCCACCAACAAAAACTTCTGATATATAAATTACCAGAATGAAATGACTCATGAGCAGTTTGGAGGCAAAATTGTCTTTTCAAACATGAGAGGGAAAAAAGGAAAGGAAGAGCAGCACTAACTATGAAACATTCATCTATCTTTAATCCCCCAAACTTTCCTCTGCCCTCTCTCATTTGTACACTATTGGAAGGAAAAAAAAAAAAAAAAAAAAAAAAAAAAAAAAAACAGAAGAAAAGAATAATAAGAAAAATGTGCTGCAGAATATTTTCTCTAGCACAGAGAGTGGGCAAAACAGTTGCCTCCACAGCCGATGCCAGGTGCCTGCTCCATTAACCTAAAAGCACGTGAAGCCCTGACCGTCACACCACGCAGCTCTGCAAGCAGAGCACCCAGCACTCCTGGTGCTGCATCATGATGCCTCCCCACCAGCAGGCACAATAGGTGCATGAAATCAGCCCTTGTGAATAATTCATCCTTTGTGTTCAACGAAAAAATAAATAACACATTTGCTGGTAGATACGTTCAGTGCAGTTCTTTTTACAGAGGACAGCAAATTTAGAGGTTTTGTTTGCATGTGTTAATCATTTATTGGAAACTACAACAATAAGAACCAATAACCCTGACAACAGTAGGTATGTTTTATGTACTGAAAGACTTGGATTAACCCCTTCATTACATGAGAATATTGACTCTTGCAGCCTGCTTTTCAACTGGACCCTGCATCCATAGACCTCATGAAGAAGTTCAGAGACCAGCCACCTCGTAGGCCACATACTTATCTGAGGTCAGCCAACATCATTTAGGAATACTTACAGCATTATTACCCGCTACAAAGCAGTGAGTTGAACAGAAGCCTGAAACAGTATTCTTCATCAATATTACGATATTTTGGAGCCAGCACTATTGTGGATTGGACCCTAAATTGTTTTAGTCTCACTTAAATACCCAGTAATTTAACACCAGTTAAATTGGCAGTAAAAACACCACTGGCTGTTTTGAGCTGTCATCCTGTTTATGCAAAATAGCTCCAAATTTTAATACTAGCTATGCTAAGCAATGCCACGGGGATGAAATTGATGGTGCATGTGCATAGGATATTTTTATTTTTATTTTTATTTTTTTTTGTGGAATATACTATGAGGCAGTCTAACCAAGATTTTTAATTGCTATTACTAATTTAACTCTGCATTGTTATTTATTTTCCTTGAAAGCACTGGAGGGGGAAATGATATTCCTGCAACAACTTTGAAGCAGTAAGTTCTTATGGATAACCATTTCCAATTCACCTTGTGTTCTGCCAAAATTTAAACAGTGCTTCTTTACCTCTTTCAGTTATGTACCTTCCTCCAATCTGCAAACTTTCTTGTATAATTGTTTTTCTTACAATCTCTCTTGCAGGTTAACCACAAATAACCTAATGTTTAGGACAGGGGAAGTGTTCAGGGGAAAATGCAAAGGAGGAAGCACAAAAACACCTTTCTTCTGTGCCTGTCATTGACAAACAGCAACTGAAGTATTTAATGGAAACACACTCAATTTATCCATGCCTTACCTTTCTTACCTAGGGAAAAGGTGCCACGATATCTAAGTACGTCATCAGATCAAAGAGTTATTGAAGATTAGTGTGAACCTAGCTCCTCTAACTGATCAAGCCAGCACCAGGCAGGAGGAGCAGATGTGTGTCTTGTGCCAGTGCAGGGAGGGTTGGGGACAGGGAAGGACGGACCACTCTGGATGCAGCACTGGGAGGTGGGGTGCTTTATGGTGCTTGGACAAAAATGGGATGAACTGATACCTCAGATCTCAAAACACGCCTGACATCTGGGTCAGTGTGTAGCTGGGAACCTTAATGTGAAATAAAATTGTAACATTTCCTGGTTATTCAGACACCTCACCGATCCATTTTGCATAAAGGGAAATTTATCCTGATGTTCTAGCAAATGAATCTAAAGGCATGCCATCTAAAAGGCATGTCTTCAGAACCTACATGTAAATATTCCACCTTCTATAGAGACTGGGCTCGTGCTCACTGTGGACACTGCTGGGAGTCACACCAGGTTATGGGAAATGGCACCCTGGTGTGCCTTCTGCACACCAGGCAATGGTCCAACTTTTCCCAAATTCCCCTGAAGGAAGGAAATTAAAGTATGGGATGACTTAAAAAATGAATTCTGGGCATCAGTGAGCATGGATAATCCTGTTCTGCTATAGCTTATTTATAGGTACATCTGGATATTTACAAAGAACATGAGAAGTGACAGAGCCCTGGGAATTCTTAAACAGAGGTAGAAGGATGGACCAACAGGTCAAATAATCAGTATTTACTCTTACATGTTCTCTCCCCTCCTCTCTCTCCCTCTTCCTCTCTCCCTCTTTCCCCACCCCACTCCCTTCCTTCTCTCTCCCTCTATCCCTCCCTCCCTCTCTCCTTATCTGCCCTCCTCTTGTTTTCTTCAGGCAGGTAATCAGACCTTGACCTTTCTCCAGGCTGGAACCAGATGCAATTGTTAATGTGCATCTTTCCTAATTTCTGTGTTTGTTTGTTTGTTTACTACAAAGCTATGTGCAGTTTGTTCTGTGAGACTGAGAATGAAGAATTACAGGAGGCTCTTGCTATTTCATTTTCAGTCAAGTGGTTTCTGCAGTATTAGATAGCACCACAAGCATGGCCAAAGAGACCAAAATCAGATTTTGAATAGCTCTAAAAATGGTGAACTACAAAACCACCACAATACCTGTAGGATCAGCTCTTTTCACAGGCAGAATATGTATTCTGTTGTCCATTGTCCCCAGATATCTATATAATTTGTTCTTAAAACATCCCATACATGTTGTACAACCTGTGTACATACCGTTTCAATTCTGCATATCTAAGAAAGGTTTTCTTGTTGTTCCATGTTAATCGTTCTTCTCCCCCTACCTTCCCTCCAAATAAGTAATCTGATACCCTTATAGACACAGAAACCAACTGATGAACTGATGACAGCCTCTTTTGTAAAACCATTTGTGTACTGAAAAATTATCTTTCTATCTCAGCTTCCTCTCAGGTTTCCAAACTAAACAAAACAAATTTTTTCAGCCTTTCCACATGCCTCTCATTTTGTTACCTTTCCTTGGACACTTAGCATATCATCCTTTTTTTTCTGATCAACTAATTCTGTCTTCACATAATCACTACTGTTACCCTTCACTGGAATACTGTGTTATACAAAATTGACACCCTGGAATCCAAGAAGATGAAGTATTTCAGCATAACCTCAAATAAAAATAAACATAACTAAAATGTTTGTTTTAAAATGTTAGCACAATCACACTGGCATTTACAGTTACAGCGGATCTTAAGGGATTTTAAGATATGTGCAAGAGATTTTCAAATGGCAACAAGAAAATAACTTTATTCTTAAATTTAGAATGGATTGCTAAATAGAATATTGGCTAATGCAGTTGTTTTAAATACAAGTGAAACTTTATGACAGGAATACCTGGACACCAGTACTTTGAAATGAATCTCAAGCTCTCTTTCCTAGACACAGGTAATTTTATTGAAAATGTTGTTTATAGAAGGTAAGATTGAATAAATTTCAGCTACAGATTTTCTCTTTGCTGAAATGTATTGCATTTGTTTATCCAAATGGTAACATTGGTACTGTGTGGCAAGATTGTCACATCCAGAAGGACCACAACATACCTTACAAAACGGATTAGCATTTAACTGTAGTGAAAATGTTCAGCCAAAGATTGTCACAGCTGAAACATGTTTGTTCTCCAACTCCTCTAGCCAAATGTGGATGACCTAATCTGCCTTTGCTATGGTAGATTCCAGTTTTAGACTTCCCAGAATTTTTGTAGAATAATAATTCCCAAGGAAAGGATGTGATGATGTGCCATCTTAAAGTCATACAAAAACATCATTCCCAGTACAAGGCAAATGTGCTGTTTCGTAATATAACACAGATAAGAATGCATTTGTGATGCTATGCCTCCTGTGGTTTCTACTCAAGTTCAATGGTTATCCTGTTTGTCATGGCCAAATGCATCATGTCTTTGCAAAACTGGGTGTATCAGCTCAGTGACATGGTTGCATCTTCATGGGCTAACCAACTCTGAATTCACACTTTCTGTATTGACTATGCAGCAAAATACTTTGCACAGCTCATCTCCAGAATGCTGCAATTCCTGCTCTACGTGGCTTTTACAATTATCTTGGAGAAAGATTTCTTAACTTTCCATTATGATTTCCTTTTGTAACAGCTCCTAATTCATGCTGCCGCACCCCAGTAATAACTTTATTTTTAGGATGGGTTATGTCTGAAGAGATCTTGAAAGGATAATGCTACTTGCTGTTATTCCATTACTTTCTTTATGATAGTGAAAATTCCAGTGACATAGTACAACACTAGTGAAAGATGCCATTCATGTGTATTTCATATATAATATCTACAATTTTAAAATACATTTAATAATTAACAGCAACAAAGCCTAACAGATATGGAAGCAACTCTTGTACCAATGACCAGACAAGAGGTTTACTTCTGCACACCCACACTCCATCAAGTGAAAATTACTTCAGAGCTTATTTTATAATTGTTGCACTTAACATTCTTTACATTGTTTGGAACCTTTCCTAACAGTTTTTATTTTATTATTTTATTTTATTTTATTTTATTTTATTTTATTTTATTTTATTTTATTTTATTTTATTTTATTTTATTTTATTTTATTTTATTTTATTTTATTTTTTTTCTATTTTTTATTCTATTTTATTCTATTTTTTATTTTATTTTTTATTTTTAACAACTGAATTTCTACATACAACAGCAAACTTTCAAAAAGTCTTTTTGAAAAGGCGTTTGAAAAATAAAGTTGGTGGAAGCAATGTATTTGATCCAAAAGTCAGTATTCTGGTAATACCCATTTGCAGGCACAACACTATCACAGACATGACAGGCTGTCACTAAGAGGCAGCTTTTATAAAACCTCAACACAGAAGACCATAAAAAATATTCGTGTAAAAAATACCTTCAATGCTTGGATAGCTAATACAGTACAAGCATATGTATTAAAAGACATTCTGCACCTTTCTAAACCACATAGTAGTAATGTTCAAAAGCAACCTCTAGAATTAAACAGATAGATTTTGTTCTATACTATGGTGTCTCCCTTCATAAACTATGGATGCTTTTTATTCCTCTGTCACTGAGCAATCAGCATCACCGGAATTCTGTTTCTGGTGTTGGATTTTCTAATTACATTTTATTAAATCCATTATCTCAAGAAGATAATTACTACTGACTTAACAAATGCTACTCAATGAAGAATGATGATGGACTCCTGAGAAATGATGTCACTCCTCATTTATTTGCAAAACAAAATCTTTCTCGAGTGAATGGAACAAGATCATCTAGTTTTCTCTTCACTACTTTTAGGTTTTTCTTTGGAAAAGCAACTGTAAATTTATGTGCAACCAAGAGGAGGATGAAAATAAATGTGGTTGCAGGAAATGCATCTTCAGCTTATAGAGACAAAATGCTCTGTAGAGCATGGGGTAGGGGGAGAGAAGGGAAAGGGACTCTTTCTTTTCCCTTCATCCATATCTTCAAGTTTCCACATGATGTTCCCCTTTGTGTTTGGAGTTACCACTTTCTTCTGTTATATATAATATCTGTTACTGTACTTCTATTCAGAAGTTGTAACAGATATTGCAATGGCGTCCATGCAAGCATTAAAAGACAGCCTCTATCCTGAAAAGCAGTACTTGCTGCTCTTGATGCTTTTCTCCTACTTTAGAGGGAGGAAAATCACTGTATCAGAGACATTAAAAAAGACACAGTATGCTCTATAAAGGACATACTGAACAGCACTGTATTTTTCCCAGTGGAATGTGATGTCTACATTCAAGCCTTTTTGGCAAGATCTGAGTAGGGACTTTTTGGTTTGGAAGTCAGCAATTCCCTTATGACTAACACAATACGCTAATGCTATGTGCTATAGATGAGCTGATGTAATTTCACTTCAGTGCTGGGAATGTCAAGGCAAAGCACACTGGCTGATATTTTTAAACTAGAAATAAACCTATATACCTATAAAACTAGTTATATATCTATAAACTAGGCATATACTAAGAATATCACTTCACATTTCATTATTTCATCAAAAATAATAATAATAATCTGGAAAGTTTGCATTTCCAGATTACATTACATCTCCAAAGAAAGGGAAGTGTCATAGAATCAGAACAGAATCACAGAATCATAAAGGTTGGAAAAGACATTCAATATCATCTGGTCCAACCATCCCCCTACCAACAATGTCACCCACTAAACCATGTCCCTAAGCATATGTCCAGCCTTTGCTTCAACACCCTCAGTGATAACACCAGTTCCCTGGGCAGCTCATTCCATCATTCCAACGCTTGACTGCTCTTTCTGAAAATAAATGTCTTAAAATTTCCAACCTGCACCTCCCCTGGTACAACTTGAGGCCATCCCCTCTAGTGCTATCACTAGTTACCTGTGAGAAGAGGCCTACCCCCTGCTCTCCACAGCTTCCTTTCAGGTAGTTGTAGGGAGCCATGAGGTCTCCCCTGAGCCTCCTCTTCTCCAGATTAAACAACCCCAGTTCCCTTGGCTGCTCCTCATAGGACTTTTATTCGAGGCCCTTCACCAGCTTCATAGCCCTTCTCTGGACACACTCTAAGGCCTTGATGTCCTTCTTCTACTGAGGGGCCCAAAGATGAACACAGTACTTGAGGTGCGGCCTCACCACAGCCAAGTACAGGGGGGCGATCACCTCCCTGGTCCTGCTGGCTACACTGTTTCTGATACAAGCCAGGATGCTGCTGTCCTTCTTGGCCACCTGGACACACTGCCGGCTTATGTTCAGGTGAACATCAGAGTCCACCATTTACATGATATTTTCTACGGTACCCTAAATTTGTACTTAGTAATCCACAATGGTGACAAGCTAAATGTTTGTTAGGGACAAATTCCACAGTATTCAAAGTGGAATATGTAAATAAAGAGGAAGACAGATTTCCTAAATCCTCAGCAGAGTTTTTCTCTTTTTCAGGGGCCTAACTGAGAAATATATATTAACTGTGGAAATGAATTTATTAAATGAAGCAGTAATTTATTAATGGTCCAGCTATTTTGCCAGACCTTGAAAAAAGACAAAAAATAGTTTCTTATTGTCCTTTCCCTTTCCCTTTTCCTTTCCCTCTCCCTTTCCCTTTTGCTTTCCCTTTCCTTTTCCTTTTCCCTTTTCCTTTCCCTTTCCCATCTTCTCCTTCTCCTTCTCCTTCCTCTTAATTGTTTAATTCTTAAAAATTAGGAAAGCCTGGTGGTAAGTATAAGCCATCAGAACAACAAATCCAGTCCTGATTAGATTGGCTCAAAAGTTTGAAATAAATTTTTGTAAAAGTTTCCATTACAGGGGCATCAGATTTTAGAAGTTTTCCATCTTTCTGATGTACTTCCTCAAATATGTTTTGAAAAATGCTGATCTTTTAAAATAAGCAGTGTTATCATCTACTCTCTTTGTCATTGAATACAAGGGATGAAATTTCTATCTATGATATTTATTTCAATTTATTTCTCCTTTTCAGTTTTGATCCCTCACTTCACATTTTCCAATTGTTTCTAAACTTTTCTAGCTTTAGGAAGGTGTGGGGAGAGCAAGCAAATCATTTTGATATGCTTTCCTTTATTACTATCATAATGGTAATACTCTTTTATCAAAACGAAATAAGTGAAAAAAAAAAACAAAAAAAAAACACCAAACTTAGAGTTACTTCATCTCCTCAAGATTCTGAATGGGATTCCCTGTATCACACTCACTGAAAATAAATAACTGAAGATAAAATGGAAAAGAAGCGTGTTAAATATTTTCTTTGCGTAGAATTTCTGAAACATTGTCGTTTTCCTATACATAAGTTTAAAAAAGGTAATTTATTTTGGGGGTTAAAAAATAAAATGAAAGCTTAGCCAACTGTTTTCAACATATGATATATGTTCTGAAAATTCAAAACAAAAATTTGTCTTTTTCCAGACAAAGAACTTTGATGTTTTGATCTAGTACTCTGCAGAACTGCAGAACAATGTACACACATCCACATATGATCATCCTGAAACACCTCACAGCTTTTATCACAATTTCTTGTTACCTGTGTGACAAAGAGAGTAAAAAACAAGCAAACAGACAACAACAACAAGAGCTTAATACAGTGTGAAAATATCATGGTTTGGAGAATATTGCTTAGGTTTAATAAACTAGTGTTGTGGTTGAACCTCAGGAGGCAGCTAAGCCTCACACAGCTGCTCCTTCACTCCTCTTCAGCAGAATGGGGAAGAGAATCAAAAGTGCAAGAGCTCATTGGTTGAGAATAAGACAGGTTAATAGGTAAAGCAAAAGCTGCATGGGCAAAAAAAGTAAAACAAGGGATTCATTTGCTGCTTCCCATCAGCAGGCAGATGCTTACCCATTTCTAGAAAAGCAGGGTTCATCTTATGTAGCAATTTACTGGGAAGACAGAAGCCATAATTCCAAAAGTTCCCGAAGTTTCCCCCTTTCTCTCCTTCTTTACACTCCCTGGCTTTTATTGCTGAGCATAATGTCATATGAGATATACCTTCAGTCTTCTGGGGAACATGAAAGCATCACAGAACATGACAGAACACTATTTTTTCCACTGCTTAGTATGCAGCTATATCCACAGCATCCACAACTCCTCCCACTGTTAAGCTAACAAGAATTAGTGAAGATTGCATCTTCACAAGGTATGTGATATTCCCTTTCCTTTGCAGCTTTTATATATTCCTTTGCTTATCACTCCTCTCCTCTGTCACACATTCGTCCGTGCAGTTCATTGATATTGCTGTATTTGTGGAAAAGGTCTTCAGAGTAGAAATACGGTAGAATCAGACTCAATCTTTCTCTAACTTATGGCCAAAAATAATTGTCCCTGTAATAGAAGATTTATTTGTACTTCCCAAGTCATTCTTTCTAGACAGACTACCTTTCTGAATACCTCAAACAAAAGACACCAGCAAAGAGAAAGCATGTTTGTAAGTAGATTGCAAGTTCCATTCAAGTTGCTCCTGAAGTATTCAGTGCATATGCACTTTAAAATTAATTAACAGCTTAACAGCCAGAATTTAAATGTCCCAAGAGGTGCCTTCGGATCCCAAGATGAACTTCTGCCTGCATTACACCTGTGGAAATCATGTCCTTCTACCAGTCTCTAGAAACTTATGTTGGATGAATTTGATATATTTGCTCTTCATATCATAATGCATCTCATAATTTCAAGCTCAGCAGGTACAAATCAGTATTTCATCAGAATGTGAGTGAATAAGTAAAATAAGCATGAATGGAAACAGAGTTGGAAAACCATATTCATCTAGCAATCTTCTTTAATTCCTGCACCTTTTCTCATTGTTAGTTATACGTTTTTTAAAAAGCAATTTTATCCATCATTCATTAATAAGTTGGATGAAAGGTGCAGTAAAACCTCAACTTCCATGTTAATAACACCCTGACCTTATTGTTCAAGATATACTCCTGTGACCAAGTTTTTGAACAAATAAAAAGATCGGCAAATTCTATGAGTGCAATGTACAAAGGATGCATATGGCAATGGTAAAAGTCCTGAGGCCTTTTTTTCTCCTCTTCCTGTGTTCTTGCAGATGGCAGGCCAGCCATTCCTTAGTTTCAGGTGTTTCCCTGTGGGATGCACAGGACAAGTCAGTATTCAATACTCTACTTTGGGAATGAGTAATACCCACAGATGTTGATACATCTGGAACCCCTGATGGCACACAGACTATGTCAGAGATCTTCCAGCCCAGGAAATCTCTCTCTTTTGTCTTACACATCTCACTGTATTTGCAAATGTCCTACAGAAGAGAAGAAACTCCAGATATTATAACTTATCTGCTGTAAAAAATCATTTTGAAGAGACAAATTAGACCAGGTTTCCACTCTGTGCATCCCTGTGTGAGCTCTGAAAATGTATAAAAGTAAAGTTGGTACAGCCCTGCTTACTAATGAGTTCAGGCATAATTTCAAGAAACAGAAGTCAGAGAGGGCTCTGCCAAATGATCTTCACAGTCAGTGCTGCTGTCCTCTGACTTGGCATTGGTTCAGAGCAGAGAAAGCTGGGAGGAGGGGCAAGGATTATCCCAAGGTAAACTGAGGATTCAACCAAATCAACCCGAATAATTTCAGTCACAGTCTTGCATCAGAAGAATTCACTTGGACTTCACTGCAGTATGCCACTGTTGCAGGTGTTTCCAGCAGTTTCAGCAGCTTGAAGCTGTGGTCCCCACCAGCAACCTCCTGTGGTCACCCAGGGAAGCCAGTTCTGGTCCCATCCCCTGGAGCTGGAAGACAGCCAGTGCTGGGAAGGCTGCTGGCAAAGACCAATGGCAGGCAGACGCTGATCCCACCCAGCTGCTCCTTGCCTCCTCATCCCATCTTTTGGCACAAGAAAGGGCTTCCAATGCAGTTGACAGCAAGAATCCCATGAATCCTCTGGGAGGAGGCCCAAACACAAAACAGATTTCTTGTGCTTAAAACTGTCTAAGCAGGAAGTACAGAGGGGTTTGTGGAAGCGGTTCATAATGGGGGGTATGCTGAAATGAAATCCAAGTGGATTATTGTGCTTTGAGTGTGAGAAGGTGGACATCTGTGCTTTTTTTTATTTGGTCAGGTAGCTGGTGGTATGCCAAATCCAGGGGAGAATAGAGATTTATATATATATATATATTTACAGAACTTTAAAATTAAAATGATGACCAATAATGTGGTTATCAGATTTTTTTACTTTTCACTGGAATTCTCCCTGTTCAAGGTTTTTTTTTGTTGTTGTTTGTTTGTTTGTTTTGTAGTATTTTGTTGTTGTTTTTAAGAGAAGAAAAAAAAAAAAAAACACAACAAAACAAAGCTGTCACTGACACCTAGACACCCAGCTCCAAAGAGTTTTAATCTATGTATAACAATGCTTAAATCAGTATGACATTTACAGTACATGTTAAGTGTTTTGTTAAAGTCGAGACTTTAATTGGCACAATATGTTAGCAACACTATTGTAGAGTGCCACTTAAAAGTTCCCTTCTCTCCCACCAGTAAAAAATAAACACATCCTAATTTAGACTAATACCTTTTGTTAATTTTCTCTAGCAGAAATGTGCTAACAACAACAAACAGAGGTAAATAAGACCAACTCTTTTTTTATGCAGACAACCCATGTTTTAGAGTTGATTTTGTTTTACTAAAGTCAGACAATAATTTGATCTTGACATTTTTCAATGTCAGTTGAATTTTTCCTGAAGACAACTCTCCCTTAAGAAAATATCTAATAACACTCCCTGCTTCCCAAACTTTGTATTCCTTAAGAGCTTCTTATTGTTCCATTTTCATTGCTATTTAGGGTAAAAGCTCATTAAAATATTATGAAGCTCACAGCATAATTATGTGGCAGCACTTGCCAATGAATAACATCTGCAGCAATGTGTACGTGTACTTATATTAGAGTAAACTCAAACCCACACATTTATTTTTTCTTCATTGCCTCTGTTTTAAATTCTTTGTCCCAAGCTAAGCACTAGGCAAATGTGTAAAGCACACAGGCTATAGTACAGCCATTGCTGTTCAGTTTTATCTGCTCTGCGTTGCCAAATATAATTTCTTCATTAGACCAAGGTTCATGCCAGGGTAAATGACTCCATGTTAGATGTCTACAAAGTGATGCTTGCTCTTTTTGTTATATTATTATTTTAAACTTATCTGTGCTGAGATTGGGTTCTTTTTGTATGTCTGGTTTTGGCATTTGCAGTCTGCATGAGTTACGTCCCAACCCGAACTGTGTTTGGAAAACCAGCAGAGAGACTAGCCAACATTACTGATCTCTCCTTGTCTGTCTCTTACAGTGAAACAGAACCAGAGTCCTCTTATAATGAAAATGTTGTCAATGACAGACAGCACAGTCCCCAAATATTTGAGTAAGCACACTATGTCGTTTTTGTTTGACTACTTTTGTTTGTGAAAGTGGGTTAACTGTAACATGATCACACACACACACACAAAAAGAAGGAAATAAAGCTATTCTCCTGTTTAAAAATAAAGAAAACAGCTTGTAGCATGAGAGAATTACCACAATCTGTGACAGAGACAATAGAGTGTACAAACTCTTCTGAGCAAAACCTAGCCAGTCTATATAACACTGCATGCATGTAGCCTTTAAAAATTATATAGTCAAAAAAAAAAAGCTATAGAGACATAATAAAAATACTTAGGAAAATGGGTTGTGATGGGTTGTGATTGGAATTTTTGCGGTACTGAGGTCTTTTCAGGACTGTGTTCCTCCCTTCCTCCCTGACACAACCCAAGAGCTGCAACTCCAACTGTTTGCCAAGAATCTAACATACACCTACCCTTCTTTTAAAGCTGTCAATCAAACTCATGCTTGTAAATAAAATGACTCTCAAAGAGAATCTAGATCTTAGAGCAACTGATAACAAAGCTCAAAAAGGCTATGAATCTAGTGTACGCCTTTCATTCTCCCAAGTTAATCTTCCTATTGTTGAAAACATTGTCCCTTGGGAATGTTCTTGGAGCCTGAACTATTCTCATTTTTTTTCCTTCTTTCTCTGCCAGTTTTTTCTAGATCAAAAACATTTTGCTGAACAATTGCAACCATATGCATTACTTTTGAATATACATTTTCATGAATTAAGGTTAAAAGATATCAGAAATACCAGTATTCTTTCAGAAGGTTTGAGCTATGGCACATAAATGTAGTTCAATAGCTTTATGAAGCAGGGAGGGAAAGCAAGACAGCAGCGATCCCTTATTATATATGTATAGCTAGAAAAACTGAACCTTGCAGCTCTGACCTCAGCTTTTTGCTATTTTTCAGCCACACCTAGATCAGACTGCGCATTTCAGAAGCCCCATTACCAAATTTTCTCAAAAATCACTTAACTTCCCTCCTTGAATCTTGTCTGGACTGTCTCTCACAGACCCAGGTGAATCTATTACAGAATCACAGAATCACAGAATTTCTAGGTTAGAAGAGACCTCAAGATCATCGAGTCCAACCTCTGACCTAACACTAACAGTCCCCACTAAACCATATCCCTAAGCTCTACATCTAAATGTCTTTTAAAGACTTCCAGGGATGGTGACTCCACCACTTCCCTGGGCAGCCTGTTCCAATGTCTAACAACCCTTTCGGTAAGGAAGTTCTTCCTAACATCCAACCTAAAACTCCTCTGGCACAACTTAAGCCCATTCCCCCTTATCCTGTCAGCAGGCACGTGGGAGAACAGGCCAACCCCCACCTCACTACAGCCTCCTTTGAGGTACCTGTAGAGAGCAATAAGGTCGCCCCTGAGCCTCCTTTTCTCCAGGCTGAACAAGCCCAGCTCCCTCAGCCGCTCCTCGTAGGACTTGTTCTCCAGACCCCTCACCAGCTTCGTTGCCCTTCTGGACTCGCTCGAGCACCTCGATGTGCTTCTTGTAGTGAGGGGCCCAAAACTGAACACAGTACTCGAGGTGCGGCCTCAGCAGAGCCGAGTACAGGGAGACAATCACTTCCCTAGCCCTGCTGGCCACACTGCTTCTTCTACAAGCCAGGATGCTGTTGGCCTTCTTGGCCACCTGAGCACACTGCTGGCTCATATTCAGCCAAATATCAACCATCACTCCCAGGTCCTTCTCTGCCTGGCAGCTTTCCAACCACTCCTCTCCCAGCCTGTAGCTCTGCTTGGGGTTATTGCGCCCCAGGTGTAGGACCCAGCACTTGGCCTTGTTGAACTTCATGCCGTTGACCTCAGCCCATCGGTGCAGCCTATCCAGATCCTCCTGCAGAGCCTTCCTACCCTCGAGCAGATCAACACACACACCTAACTTGGTGTCATCTGCAAACTTACTGAGGGTGCACTCAATCCCCTCATCCAGATCATCGATGAAGATATTAAAGAGGACCGGCCCCAGCACCGAGCCCTGGGGGACTCCACTAGTGACCGGCCTCCAGCTGGATTTAACTCCATTCACCACAACTGTTTGCGCCCGGCTATCCAGCCAGTTTCTAACACAATGAAGCATACGCCAGTCCAAGCCATGAGCAGCCAGTTTCTTGAGGAGAATGCTGTGGGAAACAGTGTCAAAACCCTTGCTGAAGTCAAGGCAGACCACATCCACAGCCTTTTCCTCATCCACCCAGCGCGGCACTTTGTCATAGAAGGAGATCAGGTTCGTCATGCAGGACCTGCCTTTCATAAACCCATGCTGACTGGGCCTGATTGCCTGCTTGTCCTGTAAGTGCCACGTGACAACACTCAAGATAATCTGCTGCATGAGCTTCCCTGGCACTGAGGGCAAACTGACAGGCATATAGTTTCCCGGGTCTGCCCTCTGACCCTTCTTGTAGATGGGCGTCATGTTTGCTAGCCGCCAGTCAACTGGGACCTCCCCCGATAGCCAGGACTGCTGATAAATGATGGATAGGGACTTGGCCAGCTCCTCTGCCAGTTCTCTCAGTACCCTTGGGTGGATCCCATCTGGCCCCATCAACTTGCGCACATCCAAGTGCCATAGCAGGTCACCAACCATGGATAGTGAGGGCCACATCCTGCTCCCCATCCCCTTCCACCAGCTCAGGGTACTGGGTAGCCAGAGAACAACCGGTATTGCCGCTATAGACTGGGGCAAAAAAGGCATTAAGCACCTCAGCCTTTTCCTCATCTCTTGCAACAAGGTTTCCCCCTGCATCCAGTAAAGGATGGAGATTCTCTTTAGTCCTTCGTTTTGCGTTGATGTATTTGTAAAAAGATTTTTTGTTGTCTTTCACGCCAGTTGCCAGATTGAGCTCCAGATGAGCTTAGGCGTTTCTAATTTTGTCCCTGCACAGCCTCGCAACATCCTCCTGAGTGGCCCGCCCTTTTTTCCAAAGATTATAAACACTCTTTTTTCTCCTATGCTCAAGAGGCAACTTGCTGTTGAGCCAGGCCTGTCTTCTTCCATGCCGGCTCATCTTTGGGCACGTAGGGACGGACCACTCCTGTGCCATTAGGATTTCCTTCTTGAAGAGCGCCCAGCCTTCCTGGACCCCTCTGCCCTTCAGAACCACCTCCCAAGGGACTCTACCAACCAGTGTCCTGAGCAGCTCAAAGTCGGCCCTCCAGAAGTCCAATACAGCGGTTTTACTGGTCCCCTTCCTGGCCTCACCAAGAATAGAGAACTCCATCATTTCGTGGTCACTCTGCCCAAGACAGCTTCCGACCACCACATCTCCCACCAGTCCTTCTCTGTTTGTGAAGAGAAGGTCTAGCGGGGCACCACCCCTGGTAGGCTCACTAACCAGCTGCGTCAGGAAGCTATCTTCCACCTGGGAAGGTGGGGCCGGAAGGGGAGGGCATCGCCTGCGATGTCGAGCAGGGACCTGTTTCCATTCTTCCTCAACTCCCAGGTCCTTTCCCTCTGCCCGATGGCAACAGGGCAAGGGGTCCACCCCCATTTGGGGTGTCTCACCCTGGTGCCTGCCCTTCAGGCCGCACAGGGAGTTGCTCCACCAGTCTATCTCCCGCTCGCACTCCCTGATAGCCCTCAACCTCTCCACCTCCTCCTTGAGTTCTGCCACCATGCGGATCAGGTCATCCACCTGCACGCACCTAACGCACACAGTTTCTCTGCCTCCTGCCGATGGCATCAACGGGCTCAGACACTCCCCACATCCAGTGACCTGAACTGCTGCATTTTTGGATGGGCAGTTGGTCTGGGTGTGTACTGTCTTCCTGGAAAGAGCACCATGCCTGGTGGAGACCGTTGCAGCCTAGCTAAGGGGAGGCTGTCATTACAGGAGGTGTTTATATGGGCAGGGGGGAATGCTCTGCCCTTCCTGCTCACCCTGCTTGCGCGAACTGCCGCGCTAACCGCCACGCCACTCTCTTCTGACGCGCCATGCCCTGTTTGCCCATCCTGTTCACCATGCTCCTGGTCGCTTGCGCTCCCTATGAGCAGCTTTTGAACGGCTGGGGAAGGGGCGCTATATTTCCTTCCCTTATTACTAACATGCCTTTCTCCCCATCCATTTAGATTATAATACTGTTCATAGTGAAAGAATCAGACTAGTGGGATCCGTTTTGTTCCAGATATAGAAGTTTTGCAGGCAAAAAGAGTAATTAAAAACAAAACAAACAAAAACAAACAACAAAAAAAAAACAACAAACAAGCGAACAAAGAAAAAACAACAACAACAACAACAAACAAACAGAGAATTAAACTCACAGAACTCTGCACACACACAAAATGAATAGTATAATTTGCTATCCGTTGACCTTTAAGAGTAGGCTGATGAAGGCATCTAGCTGTAATTCTGCTCTCTGTTACTCTAATTATCCCCAGGTCTGCCAGGGCATGAGTTCTAAGCTTGGAAGCTTGGAGCTGGTGAATGGAGTGGGAAATCCATTTGTATGTAAGGAGAACTGCCTTTCCTTAGAAGTGCAGTAATACAGCACTGAAAATGACAACTTTTCTTCTGTACATGCAGCAGAATATATATTGTCTACACTGTATGTACTATATCTATAATATATCTATGCTGTCCTTATAAAATAGGGAAATAAGGAACATAACATAAGTACCAGCAGAACAGTCAGGCTTATTTTTGGTACAAAACACTGCCTTAGGTTGGTTCAGAATTCATTCATTCAAGAATTTCCCAATAAACTCAGTTAGACGCCAGGGAGCTTATTTCATGCCTTTGTATCCAAAGCTAGTGGCATCTAGTGGCATCTCCTCTCTCATCTGTGTTACAGGATGTGGAAAAAATTGTGGAGTCTGTACATCAAGACTTACATTGGTGTTCTTTTTTAATTTTTACTTTTTACAAGAGGCTGAAGAAAAAAAAAAAATGGGGGTTTGGTTTTGTGTAGGTAGCTATGTTCTGACCACATATTTCTATGCATTTGGGACATCAGAGTCACTGTCAGACATCAGAGTGAAACACTTACCACATGCAGAGGAGAAAGGAAAATAATTTTCTTTTAGATAATCAAAAATATACATGGATAAAATACTTCCCTAAGAATCAAAAACTGACCACCAGAATAATAGATGCCAAGTATTCCAATTAAATCTAAGAGCATATATTTACAAACAAAACCGATGCTTGTATTTTTCCCCTTTCAGTTCCCTTTTTAGATGATGCACTTGGGACAGAGATGACTAGTACGTGCTCTGATTTCAACTGCAGACAGCAATCCTGCTAATTAAATTGCGTATGTCATAAGAACAGTTACTGAAGATCCCAGAAACTCACAGCATCCTCTGCCATTAGCAGAAAATGACTGGTGAGATTTTATCTTTCCCTAATAAATTTCAGTTAAAGCTTGATTTTAATTAGAAAACCCAGGAGAATTAGGTCCAATTCATTCTTGTTCTACATACGGTTGTGCTGATCACAGTCCAAGAACGGGAATAAGCCTGAACAAAAGACTACACGATAAATACATGTGCAGTCAGCTTTGGGTTATCAATGGTTAGATTACCTGGACTAGTCAGTGCCTAGTTCCACAAAGTAGTAAGCAAGTTGCACCATACTCTCAGGCTCTGCTATCCATGTTACTTCTAATTCAGTCGTTGTTCTGGACAGAAATCAGTTTAAAAGCGCCTTCCCTCCCCCCCCCCCCCCCCCCCCCCAAGGTTGGTGTACCAAGATAGAATTTTTAGACTGATATACACACACTCTGTATGAGTGATACCTCTGTTTTTACACAGGCATTTCATTCATTCCCATCCATATTCCCTTGGATGATTGAATCAACTCTTTCCTTTCCAGTGTTATTTTAATTAAGTTAACTCTGGTTTGCAGTCTGATAGTAAACTTTTCCATGCCAAGTAAATAAGAATCTCACTCTCAGTTCTAGTTACCATCCACGTGAACTCTTCTTAACATTGATGGGAGCATTCTGCACTACTTAACAGAAGAGATGGATAAATTTTCTACATCGCTGGTGTAGGATTACCATGCATTTTAAACTTTACTCTGTTCAGTCCATATAAATCAAGGCTAAATCCATCCAGGTCAAGGTAAAGCAATATTGACAAGAGAATCAGGGTCTCTGTGTACAATTTGTTCCTCTCCCACATCAAAAGCATGCCATGGTGACTCAGCTCCTTGTCATTACAAGAATATACCATGAACATGTATAGTGTTGATGTGATACACAGCACTATCACATCAAATCAGCCGAGAAAAACAGAAAAGGGAAATTGATAGCCAGTTGCCACTGCCAGAGAGATTAATTCCAGGGGCTGCACATCTGGATCTTGCAGCTGCCAAGCTTGTAGGAACTGACTGCTTCCAATCCTGGAATAATCAGAGGTGAAATAACAGAAGTAGTACCATCCCTGTACAATCAGTGATATGGAAAATATACTTCTTACTCTTCACTAGGGTGAGATTTTGTCCATTTTCTCAGCATTTGTATGATGCAAATTTGTCTTCTGACATTGAAAGAACTAGAACTCAGAATGAAGTTTTCTTTAAAACAAACAAACAAACAAACACTTAAATCCTCATTATGTCTGACTGACAGAACTCCATTGCTAGAGCTGGTCTGAACATGTTCCCCCTTCTGTTTCCCTCCCCCCCTCCCTCACCCCCTTTTGTTCATTTCCTTATACCCTGAAAAACCATAATGGAACCCCATATATTTCCAATTAGATAACAACATTATTCAGCAAAGGTTATTAACCTAAAATTAAGTAAGAATTAAAAATAAATAGATGCTTTTTCTCACAATTCCATTTATTAAGTGTTAATGCAAAAGGAACAAAACAAGCTTGTGAAAACTATTCAGCTATTAGTGTCCTCAGAATAGCTTCTGATTTATAACTGTTAGGAAATCTGAATCAGACCACCAGAATGGTCTTGCAACTACTTCCAGTGTACACTTGTAATGCTGTTTCAGAGGAGTTAGGGACAAAACACATGAGATTTGTGACTTTTTTGTTTTTTTCTAAATCAGATCAGTTACCTCCAAATATGCATCCATTATATCTAGTAATTACAAACATATTTTGATCAAGGGTACAGAGAATTTTGATCAAGAAGTACAGAGATGTACTTCTGTAAAATAAATATTCACTTTCAATATTTTTGTCTTTTTTTTTTTTTTCATGATTTCATAATATCCTGAATGATCAGAAGTCCCATCTATGAATCAGTAGGAATAAGCACCAGTATTGTGAGGTGGGTTAAGGCTGTGAATGGTTTCTTGGAACCCATTTAGAATTCTCAGACATCCTGTAAGTGGTTTAATCTTTCTCTCTGTGATGTCAGCAGCTGGAAGATCCTCCTATCTGGGTTACAACTGTTGTTTCTAGCTGTGTTTGCATCTTAGCAATGATCCTATTTTACATTGTAACATCTATCATCCTCTTACACATCCACTGAATAATACTTGGCATTTTTAGTATACTTTACAGACTTTAATCAACACTCACAATGCCAGTATGTACAGTGGCAAGTGTATAGATGAAACTGTATGAAATGAGGATAATGACATTAACTCCCAGAAGCTGGACTCAATGATCCTTATGGGTCCCTTCCAACTCAGGATATTTTAGGATTCTATGATTCTAGAAAGCAGTACATAGCCCTGATCTGACTTAAGAAGGGCTACATACCAAATCAATGGCTATGAAAAGAATACTGGATATAGATGGATACACAGTTATGTCAATTTAACTTGTTATACCAGTAGAAACTTAGAAATATTTCCAGGATCCTAAAAGAGCAGACCAGTATTATCTCAGGGATATGACTTTTTCTCTCTTTCCTTGTTGAAAGTCACAGCTACTAATCATGAAAAGCATGTTTGCTTTCTTTATCTTCTGCCAGACACTTATTTTTCCTACGTAAAAGAAATGACCCTATCAAAAGTTAAAGGACATGAGGAAGTCAACATTTAGGATCTCCAGCAGTTGTTCATGTTTGATCTGAAGAAATGAAAGCCACCCTCTAAAGAAATAGTCACAATATCTTTTTAAGCTACTGTAGGGCAGGGTGAAGGAAATACCTCTGCTGCCTCTGCTGGAGACAGTTTTGGTCCTGTGTTCAGCCATGGGTACATATGGAGTTTACATTTATTCACAATCAAAACAGTATTAACAGCAATAGTATGACACCTAATATTCTCAGCTACCTTTCCCAACAACACAGCATGAACTAATTAGCCTCTGTGTTTTTCTGCTTCAAAGGCCATTTGCTTCACACATCTGATTAACAGCACTTCTTCCCAGCATTAATATTATGTACTTTCCTTCTACTTCTTTCTTCTGATACTTGCTAGAGGTAGCGTCCCTCCTGCTGCAGACAAATGAGAAAATGTCCTGGTTTCAGTTAGAACAGAGTTAATTTTCTTCCTAGTAGCTGGCAGAATGCTATGTTTTGGCTTAGGGTGAGAAGAGTGCTGATAACATGTCGATGTTTTAATTGTTGCAGAGCAGTGCTTACACCAAGCCAAGGACGTCTCAGCTTCTCACTCTGTCCTACCAATGGGCAGGCTGGGGGTGCAGCAAGAGCTGGGAGGGGACAGACCCAGGACAGCTGACCCAAACGAGCCAAAGGGGTATTCCATACCATCTGACATCATGCTAAACAATATATAGGGGTGGCTAGCTGAGGGAGGAGGGCCAGACTGCTTGGGGTTAGGCTGGGCATCGGTCAGCAGGTGGAGAGCAATTGCATTGTGCATCACTTGTTTTGTACACATTATTAGTAGTAGTACTATTATCATAATTATTGTTATTATTATTATTGTTATTATTTTCCTGTCTTAATAAACTGTCTGTATCTCAGCTCACAGGCTTCATTTTCCCATCTCTCTCCGCCACCCCATCTCAGAGTGGGATGTGGGAGGGTGAGCAAACAGCTGTGTGGTGTTTAGCTGCCGGCTGGGTTAAACCACAACAGAAAAATAGGAATTATTTTGAAGAGATGACATTTGAAGAAGAAAGTTTAAAACCATGTGTTCATTTCACCATCACCTAGTTTTTGTTATCACTTTCTGCAATATGATGGCCATCATCTATCTTTACAGACACTGAAGAAGCTCCTATTGTATATCTATACCAGAAGAGAATTAGGTTCAGTGATATAGTTCCAAATGACATTAACAAGAAGGTTGCCAATTGTCTTTTTCTGTTTCATTTATTACATGGTTTATCTTACATTTTTGCCCCATGAATTACACCTAAATTGTGTTCTTTTTCAGAAGAATGATTGTAAAAATGGTGTGTATGCAATAAAACTCCATCATGTTTGTACTAACTTACATATGATCTTTTTTTGTTTGTTGTTTGTGTTGTTTTATTTTTCAACATGAATTCTTGTTGTCATTATTTATAGGAACTGATACAGCTAGGGAACGGTAAATTCATTTCTTTTATGATTCATGTATTATCAATAGAATTGTTAAGTAGGTTGAAGATCTTTATTTGATACACATAAAGGAATTAAATATATCAGAAAAAAACTACTTATGATTTATTTTTATAGAGACTATTTTAAAAAATTACTCTTTCGTCATTGACGAAATGACATGCACATGCACATTAAATAATAAAACCTTACCCTCTGTTCAGTGAGAAATGTGCAGATGCATCTGATTTCAAACAGTGAATAGATTTCATTTAAAAACGGGAGAGCAACTGCTTTCATCATATTTCATCATAGTTCATCATATTGCTTGTCAGAGCAAATTCTATATTGAGAAGGATTTGGACTGAGAAGCACTGTTTAGGATGTTCCTGTTATCCTTATAAGCCTCTCTGACTAACAATTGTGCTTGCTTTGGACAGTTAACTTCTGTGCACTTCGAATACCTGTATTACATTAACTCACTTCTAGAGAACAGACTCATTTGTTCAAAAACAAACAAACAAACAAACAAACAAAAAAAAAAAAAAAAAAAAAAAAAAAAAAAAACACAAACCAAACCAAACCAAACCAAACCAAAAAAACAACAACAAAAAAAAACTGGGGTATGGAAAGCCAAAGGCTTTGTAGTAACAATACCCCACAAGATGCTGTGCAACATTTCTATCCCATTTCCTAAACAGTGCTTGGACTGGACACCTAAACTGAAACAGGTTGCTGTTCAACAGTCATTGTAGAATGAACTCACAGCAAAATTACTTGTTAGTTCTATAAATATTTCTAATTTATTTTTGTCCCTAGTTACCTTCCTTTCCATCATGTCATTTACTCACTGTAGCAAGTCATGCTGCTTGGAACTCAGTACAAGTTTTAGCAATGCCAGCATGACATACCAGGACAACCAGAAGTATCATTTAAACCTATCATCAGTGCAAACTGTAGCAAGTGACAGTCTTGCCGGTATAAGACTTCCACAAAGTTCAGAGCACCAATTATATTGTAGACAATCATCACTCAATTACATTGTTGATCTGTTTGCATTTTCTAAAAGCTAAAGATAAAATTAAGAAAAAAATATTCTTTTTGGATTTGTACTATTCAACACTGTATCCAGGGGATATTTTTAGGATTCAGGAAGTACTTTACTGTTTGAAGCATGTGCATTAAACCTTATAAACCATTTTTAGAAAACAGAAAAAAATGAAAAAAAAAAAAAAAAAGAAAAGTATTGCACATACAGAGCAATACTTCTTGTGCAATACTTCAAGCATTTGGGGATTTTAAGATTTGTCCAAAAGAGGTCATAATTCTCAGTGTTAATTGCTAACTGTTCTTTTTTTTATTATTATTATTATTATTATTATTATTATTATTATTATTATTATTATTATTATTATTATTATTATTATTATTGTCTGTGGGGACGCTCTTCCAAAACCAGCAATCTTTCTGGGCATTTTCTGTGTTTTAAATTTGTTTAGCATATGGTGCAGGGGGTGTGATTTCTGGCTTGATTAGGTAAGGCTTTTACCTTTCAGCAAAACTGTTTAGGTGTGTATTATTACATTTACCTTGAGGCATGTAAATATCACACCCAGTTCCTTTGCAACATGAGCCTTAACTGAAAAAGAAATAAAACATCCTTCAAGGGGGAAGAGGGCTGAATGTTTACCTGAAAGTAATATCTTCAGGGAACTCTACATATAAGTAACTTTCCATCCTCAAGGCAAGTACTGTATCCATTTGACTAGATGTGAATAAAAACAGTCTTGAATCAAAGTACTCATTATACTTGGGGCTTTTTCCTCTTAAAATGTTTGCAAATTGAGCATGATAGCAGAATTGAGTTTCTTAATTGTAACCTTTCCAAATATATTCATGAAGTGTTTTGGTCTACCAGCTCTCATGATAAATGCTTTAGGACAGCATTTCAGCAAAAATTTGTTCTTGAATCCAGTATTCAGACTGTGCAAATGATGATGTGTGTAGTCTCTGTTCCCAGTCAGAGGACTTTCATCTTACAAGCAGAAACAGTGGGGAAAAAACAACAACAGCAATAAAACACCCATTTCTCAAGAGAAGAGAAAATGAAACCCACTTTAAAGGGAGATGAGAGTCAATAAAGCAGTCCAACATATTTTTGATACTTAAAATATTTTTCCTATATATTCCTAAACAGGAAAGAGTATAATATTAACTAAAATACAAAGATGCCAGATTTTAAAATATTTGATTTCTTTCCCAATAAGAGAAAGATATAAAACAAATTTATTAGTTGCTTAATAGACTTTATGTTTGCTTTTCTCATCACATTCCAACCAAGTAACTGGGTGTAAGAAGATTAGATATAACCAGAGACTTCACCAAAACCAACAGAAAATACCTGCATTTGCCTTCAAATATTTTCTAGGACTGGTTTCAATCTTCCCTGATCATTGCCAAAAAAAAAAAAAAAAAACACAACCAAACAAACAAACAAAAATAAAAACAAACTAAAAAACACCTTTGTGTCTTTGTTGTTTTATTGTTGTTTTCATTTCAGATCCTATAGTTGAGCAATAATTTAGTTGTTGGGCAGTTGAGTAAACAGCATGATGTAAGATGCTATAAACATTTAAAAATTGTGATGAAGTATATGAATTCTCAAAACCCTCAGAACAATTCTTAGTGTCTAACTGTAAGCATCTACAATTACAAATGTTGACCTTGGTTTACATGTGGCAGGTTTAAACACCGCATCAGTAACATGTTCTTAAAATACCTACTAACCACTCAATGTCTGTTAGGTATATAATAAATGCTAAAGTATCTACTAAAATCTGGTAGATTTTTCTGTCTTAAAATCTGTTAATTTTCTCATTACTAAAACTGCTGAGAATGGCTTCATTACCTGAAGATAAAATAACATTTTTATAGCAGTTTATATGTGTTGATAATACATATTTTGCACATTTATATTTTTATTGGTCTGTATAAAGACTTGTATTTCTTTAAGTCATGCTTTCAGCTTTCTCTTTTCATCAGGGTGTCTAAACTTTTAGCATAAATCAAAAGAGGTCAATTAATTTTTCTCCTGGAGTTGTAATACTATGTAAAAATCAGCAAATTAAAGGCTCTGTTCTAGTACTATTTCTTCCTATGATTTCACTACACCTCTGTGTTAATAAAGCTGAAGCTCCTGAAAACAATTATCTTTACTTTCTTTTTTACCTATTAATATATGTACTGTGTATTACAGTGAACTACTCTGTGTATCTATCTCAGAAATATATTTCTAATAGATGATTCATTCAGAAAGGAGGTGGAAGGGAGCTTGGTTTGGGTTTTGATGCACAAAGATTGGTAGAAGAATATTCTTCAGATATTAAGGATGTCTTTCGATGTTCTTGTGAATTTCCCATCCGATTAGTCTGACACTGTAATACACATTTACTCTTTCTCAATATTTCCTAAGATTCATTCCTTAATTTTCATGGCCTGTGCTCCCAGAATAATTCGTGTGCCTCTGAATAACAAAATAGAGCTGGGCCTTTGAATCTGCTATGATGCCATTGTCATATCACGAAAACTAAAAGTACCAGTTGATTTTCATTTCTGCTTTAGATCATAAGCCAGGGAAAAAAACAGATCATTAAAGAAATTGTGAAAGTTGTTTTTCCACTTGTATTCCACTTGTAACACACAGAACTACATGTTAATGGATTTATCATATCAGCATCACACCAAATTCTTCTGCAGCAGCCAGTCTGTTCTTTCACTCAACTGGCAGTGTCATGTAATCTTGGTCATTCTGTAGCACATGCAAAGATTACACCAGTTCACTAATATCCCACACTTGACTGGTATTCTCCTCTCACTTCTGTTTTGTGTGGAGAAGTACTGTCATTACAAACTATGACCTACAAGACTTCTCTGGTTGCTTCATTGCACACTAGGATACTTCTTATACTAAGGGTTGGGTTGTTTAGTACTAAATTCTATTGACTGTGATTATAAATGTCATATATGCATAGTCTTAATGTGTGATGGCTGCTTATCTGCCAGCATGATCTGCAATAAGAAGTATTGGTATAGTATATGATATAGTATTTTATGGACAAGTGTAACACACAATCAGCAGGTTTTTTCAACTTAACTGTAGACCTGTCTATTATGCTGTTACATCAAGTGGTGGTTTTATTTTGGGCTTCTATAAGCACCTGAGATCCACTGAAAATACAACAAAATAGCAGAATTTAGTTAGCATGCATGCACAAGTTTCCTTTCTTTCTTTTGCCCTTTTTTTTTTTTTTTTTAATTAAGTACTCGGATTTACTTCAAAAGTAGCACAAATATGCAAGTCAACTTTATGATTAATTACTTCAGACTCAAATGCTTTTATTTTTGGTCTTCATGGAGAATCTTCTATTTCCACTGAGATTTTTTCAACAACTTTTGCAGTATTTAAAGTTAATGAGATTTTTCAATTAAAGCTTCAGATATTTAGCCCTTGGATAACACTTAGATGAACCAGGGTGTATCTCTAATTATGTTGCGTGAATCCTTAAGAGGTTCTGCATATACTTCATCCATAACAAGCACATTTTAAGTTGTGGGCACGTACTGGACTTCACTCAAGACTGAATGCAAATCACCCTTGTGAAAACAGTATTGCCAATAGGTCTGAGAGTTCGAGGAATGAGTGCACTAGCAAATGCCCTTGAGAATAGGTAGAACAGCAGCCATTCTGAGTGGCAGAAAAATCAGGACTGCCGTGCGGCTAAAAAATAGGCAAGGAAAAGAAGGCTAGGTAAAATATAAGAACATTATCTAAACTGGACAAACATGTCAGAACAGAATATTGAAAACTTGCTGTTTGCTTATAGAAACCAGCAATGAAATCAACAGAGACTTCAACAAAGAGAAAAAAAATAAACAAATAGACAAAGCCCTCTCCACTCAAAACCTCCACTCTAGCATGAGGAAAACAAACAAACAAACAAACAAAGATTATGTGGTTTTCCAACACTGTATTTTGGTCCAGATGCACATGGGGAGGAAATCCCTGGGAGCTGATTTCTTCTGCTGTCCTGTGGGAGTCCTTTGTTTCGAATCACTCTTCCAGACTCCTAAGGGGCAAAAGTCATCACAAGAATAAAACTGGCACATCAGATTAAGCTGTTGGTTTGCAATCAGTGCAGACATTTTAACATGTTTTGTGTGTCTTGTATGACCTTGAGAACATCAACTACGGTGTATCCTTGAGCACCTGTATTCTTGAGAATGTGTAAAATGGTATTATTTCCTTATCTAAAAAGGCAATCGTGAGGATATGTGCTGGAGCAAAGGGCTGGCCATAAAGAAGGAGTGAGCTAAACACACTTAAATCTAAGTAAATAATAAATAGCATTAAACTGCAAAGTTCATCTCCAGAATGGGGTTCTAAACATTTTAAACCAAGGGACCTGCTGAGCACCAGCCCATGTATATCTTTTCTACATAAAGATATGAAGCAGAAAGGTTTGGGAATATAAAATCCGAGTTCAGGTTTCAGTTGCTTACTAATGCAGGTTTGTCCAACTGTTCAGTGTGGAAGTGCCTTCACAGAATATGTTTGTGAAAATCCAGCTCACTTCCATGTTTTGAATTTACAGATTAAAATTTGTCAGTATCTTTAGCTTAGTTTGATGTTCTAAATACATGTTTTTCTCTGATCTGTCCTGTGTCTTTTTGCAGTTTGCAAAAAAGGCAGACTTATCACATGCCACATCAAATAGATAGTTGTCTCTGATTTGACCAAACTTGTTGATTGGGCAGCCTCTTTATACAGAGAGAAGGGACTGAACTACGACTGTTATCCTTCTGAGGGTTCTGATTTTAATTCCATCTTCCTCATCCTGTTCTCAGTTTTCAGAAAATTCAATGAAAATATAATATCCTTAAAGCTCCTCTTTCTCAAATTTTCTGAAGTTGACCACTTGTTTCATAGCTGTTAAAGGCAATGGTATAGACAAGCTGAACAGCGTGTAGTTGTGTAGGTCTTTTTTCCCAAGCACTTCTGATAAATTCAATTTAAAGGCAAGAAACAATTTCAAAGGATATAATTGGAGATCTAACTTGAAGAACAATCACTAAAGTACATGGTCTCATTTTTCTCTTCCAACCCATTCTGTTTCAAGCAAAACACAAAGAAAGTGCAACAGAGCATAGCTCTTAAGTCAACACTTGCATCACAGCTTTCTGATACTACATTGCAGGGAATGATAAAAGAGAAATTGCTCTTTTTGTGACTAAGGCCTCAGACTAAACCAGAACAGAACAAAGATGACAGCTGTTTTTTCAAGATTATTCTGAGAACATATCTGATCCAAAAGAAAACGTCACCTTTCTCCCTAGCAAATGTGGCAGTAGAGAGAAAAGTGGCAAAATTCCATCCATAACTTGCCAAAACTGTGAATCTTAAGGTATTTGCCTTAGGAAGAAAAATATCAACCATGTTCTCAGCACTGAAGTATAAAATGGCTGTTTTCCATCCATTCAAATATCCTGTGTGTTATTTTTATTAAAAACTATGTTGGGAAAAAAAAAAAAAAAAAAACTTAAAGAGGCCACAAAAATGCAATTCCATATCATTTCTGTTTTGAGAATGTTCTTTACATAGTATAATCCAAATCCAACCTCACACTTAGCTGAACCCTTCTTGCTCATTGTCTTCAGAATAACAGAGCCAATTTCATTACAGCTGACTTTTCGTTTGCTAGGCAACAAAGCCACTTTTCCCTTGGCAGACATGGCCACCACAGAGTCATTGCCATGGACAGCCCGATGCATAGGAGAGGTATGCATCACGCTGACCACCACTCTGGCCAGTTAAGAATGAAGATGCAGCAGAGAGTGCACACTGGGAACTACCCTGCACTTAGCTGTTGGGAAGAAATTCCTCATGCAATTACTTTTGAGAAGCCACAGGCTTTCATTTGTGCCTTTAGTCATAATCACCGATTTAGCTTTTTGAAATGCTTCATGTGACTTGATTGCTTTTAGTAGCTACTTGGCTTTGACTGGCTGATACATGCACAGCAAACAGAAATACATTAAAACAGCAAGCACAGTTGGAGTTACAACAAATTGAAAAGGGTGCTTTAAGAACTTACCAAGATACCTTTTTCACTGTTTTTTGGGCTCTTGTTTCAATGACTTCAGCCTGAAAGCATTAAAATGAGTTCCTTATACATGCTTTGTAGGTGAGTTTTTTTTTTCTTTTCTTTTTCTTTTTTTTTTTTTTTTTTTTTTTTTTTGCTTTAATTTGCAGTTTGATTCGCCCCGGGATTTTCAGGTGTTGCATGAGGGAGTAAAGAACAGAAAGTACCTCAGTTCTTGGTTGTCAGCCATTGGATGGTGGCCACAGCATTATTAAACCATCCAAGCATGCTGGGTCTCAACCACAAAATTTAATTTTCCCTACTGCAGGGACTAATCAACTACCAGAGGCTCTAAGTCCTGAGGAGATTGTTTTTATCTGTATTTTTTTTCTTTAAAAAAAAATGAAGCACAGTTAATTTTACAGTTTTGTCTGTCCTCAGGCTTACAAACAATGACAGAAATGCAGTTTGATGAGAAACAGATAAAAAGCGGAATTTATGCTTACACTATGACATAAATTAAAGAAAGATGAAAGGTTTAAATAATTAATAGCACCTCCATAAGTCAGATAGAAAGACCCCAGATTCCCTTAAATGAAGGAGAAAAAAAAAATACAAAAAAAAAGGGGGGGGGGGGGGGGGAAGCATGCTGAATGGTATCAGCAGCTACCTCTTGCTTTGTATAAAACTTGTGAAGATAATCAGTTCTTACTGCAACTGCCCATTTCCACAAAGCTGCTTCCATTGACAAACTGAATTCCTATTTCTGAATCTTCACAAGACATATACAGTACACACACATTTATATCTTAATTTTAGTATTCAGAAGAATGATCTATCATGGGATTTACTGAATAATAATTCTTCAGTTTCTTAAGTAGTTACTAGGTTCCTTCCTTCCTTCCTTCCTTCCTTCCTTCCTTCCTTCCTTCCTTCCTTCCTTCCTTCCTTCCTTCCTTCCTTCCTTCCTTCCTTCCTTCCTTTTTCTTTCCTTCCTTTTTCTTTCCTTCCTTCCTTCCTTCCTTCCTTCCTTCCTTCCTTCCTTCCTTCCTTCCTTCCTTCCTTCCTTCCTCTCTCTCTCTCTCTCTCTCTCTCTCTCTCTCTCTCTCTTTTTTTTTTTTTTTTCCTTTCCAGGAGCTCTATGCGCGTGTTCTCTACGCTAGAAATATGACTAGGCAATTGAACCATTTTAGTTTCACTCACTGAGAAGTTTGACACTAAGAAGGGAAAGCAAGGAGGGTAACAGAGAAAAGAAATAAATACTGCAGCTCAGCACCACTGCCATATTCATCTACTTTGTTTTTAATCACAGAAGTTGTTTCTTGGAGTTCTCCCAAGAAAGACCAGGGTGGTGGTAGGGGAAACTCCACAATGAAATAATGATACCTTAAAATGTACCAGTACTGGAGATAAAGGCTGTAGTATGCACATGTAAAATTTTATCAGAAAAAGATGGTTGCAAGCAGCAGTTCACATAACTAAAAGAGAATTCTTTCAAAATGATGGCTGTTCAGGCTTTATAGGAAACATTAGCTTAAAAGAAATGTGGAAATAGAAGAAAGTTTCAACCAAAGAAAACAATTATAAATATTCTTAATTGCCTGGAAATAATTTGTCATACAAAATTGGACTGAGATACATTTATACAAAAGCTTCAGATGCACTGCTGTTGTAATGCCTTTTAGGAGCCCAGAATATTTTTTGCACAGTGTTCCAATAACACATTAAAGAAAAGGATATGACTTTCACTTTTATCTTCTGTCTCCCTTCCTCACTCAATTCTTTCCTCCACTTTTTTTCTCTTCACTCTTCCTTTTTTTCTTTTTTTTTTTTTTAATTTTCTTCTTTCTTTCTTTTTGCAGAGCAGAGGGGGAACATTAAATAACTGGAAGACTCAGTAACTGCTACTCAGTGTATTTTATTATTTCAGGAATTCTTTCCAAGCTGGGCTGCAATTACATTTAAAACTGGAGAATAATGGGCTATTGACATGTATATGGTTTTAGAAATATAAGGCCTCATTTTCCCAGCTGGAATTTCCCCACAATGTGCATTTGCATTACATTAGAGATGCTCTTTTTTAAAAAGAGCATAGCCTGCTTCAGACGTTTTGACATTATCTGGGTCAGAGAGAACGTTTAAAAGCAACAGCCCTACATCTATTGTGAGTCTTTTACAGGAGCACCCAATGCATTAGTGAAAATGGGGGAAACATTGAGAGGTTCTCCATATTAAGCCATAGTTTATGACATACCTGCCTGCACCAGACATTAATCTGCAGGAGATAGATCGTTATGGACATGGTCCCTTGCTCCAGTCCAACTGTATATACATTACCTATATTGAAATCTATACATCTTCACATTCTGTAAAGTTTGATGAGACTGGAAATGGTAGGATGCATAAACTAGCAGTTTTCATGGTGCATAAAACAATCTCCGCTTTCGATATATTTACCTACATATATAGAATTGCAAGTTTTCCCTTCTGACTTAACAATGATGGCATTATTCTCCCTTAGCTTAGCTGAGGACTAACTAGCTTGTCAGGCTCAAAATTGCATTGCACTGGTTAGATATGTAAGTAACTCAGTACCTTTCTTGTTCCCAGAAGTGCCTAAGACATAATGAAAAAGGAATGCAGAAGTTTTTCACCTGTTATAATTGTTTTATAAAGCCCCATACAATGAAGTCTTTGTCATCTTCCAAGAATGGGTCATTTGTGAATGGTAATGCTTACACAAGTGTGTTTTATGAATAGAAAGATCTGTGTAATTGGTGTGGTATTGCAAATGAAACCCCATGGAAGTTGCACAAGATGTCTATAACTTTCTAACTCACCACTTGCAAGATTTTCAGATATCGGAGGTTTAATTTATCCTGCACTGACATTCTGCATTCTAAATGGAAAGGACTCCAAATTAGTACCATCCCACTGTAATTACTGAGAAATGAAAACCAGTATAAACCATGTTTTTTTCTTCCTTCCTTTTTTCCTGTCTCATTTCTAGCATTTTTCCCCACTCCCACTGCCTACCACCATAAAAACTTTCTCTCTTTTAAAAGCTCTCTATATTAATGCTCTTCCTTTCCCTCCTTCTCATAAATCTTTGCTGTTCTCTTGACTATTCATTTTTTCCTAAACCTGACTAATCCCTTGTACACAATATGCCTATCTGGGTACTTTTGCTCCTGTCTTCATCTATATTTTTAAAAGCCTCTCCTCTCCCATCCATTCTGTTATATCCAATTCCAACTAGCAGACCACATTTTCCTGTCACTTTTCCTCTATCTCTACTTTTCCTTTGAACTGAAACCTTCATTTTCTTCAATAAACCAACCCTTCTTGATGACCTGTCCCCAGCTCTGTTCCTCCAACTGGAAACAGCAGAAAGATACTTCTTTTGCATTCTTGTGCTTGAATTTCCAGATCCAGCTTTTCTAGAGCTGTTGAGCCAGAAAGGACAGTCTCCCATTTACAATCCTTCATAGAAGAAGTTAGTACCTAGCACCCCACCCAGGCCTGGGAGAAAACATAATGCTCATGACTCTATAAGCAGCACTACTCATCTCAGTGCCTTTGTGATGGAAATAAAGCCTTTCAAGAAAGTTCTTCACATATTAAACATGATTTTACAGTTTTAGCACATGGTAACACATGTCCTAAATTGTAAATCTGATTAAAACATTATTGTGAAAGACAAAAAGTCCTAAAGATGCAAAGTTGTTTTAAAATCTGTCTAAAAGAAAAACAAAGTAGAAAGATCTTCCCCCCCCAATAAATAAATAAATAAATAAATATGTGTATAATGCAACAGCAGACAAATTTGTTTAAAGCTTTATATTTATCATGTAAATAGATATTCTCTAACACTCTAACACTTCTGGCATGAAGAGATATCACAATCATGCAAACAGGTTTTTATTTGTTGATAAGCAGCACTAGCAGATGATTCTGGCAGCTGTATAGCAAGTAAATAAATATTTAAACAAATTTGTAATGTAAGCAATTTTGCTGGATCAGCCTCCAGGGCTAATTTAGAATTGAATACAACCTGACAAGGTAGAAAGCAAGTTTTTTGGCACATCTATTACCCACTGTAGCATCGCAGAAGTCCTGTTCAGGATTAAGCAATGCATCCTGCGAGCTTTGTGAAGACAGAACAATGTACATGCTGAGAATTAACTATGACTCTGCTGCATTTCAGGATGCAGCATCCAGGATACCACGATGAACTTCGGTATAGTTTGCATTTAGGGGAAACATAAATTATGCAGATGCTAAAAACCAGGGTGATACAGTCTGCTGTCTGCCTTGAGCCTGAATCAGTGCTCCAGAAACTTTGGGCATCTTTCCTTCAAGTCATTTTGTTTTATAATCAGACCTTAATCCAATTAGCATATGACTACCTATTGCTCTTTCATCTGATCAGGTATTCCATGATCAGCCCCTTCTACCTTAAGATATTGCAAAAACAATTTGGATTTCAGGACTAAGGCTGGCTTGGCTTAATTTTTCCCTTTTCCCTTGGTCCCTCCACTACCTTTTCTCCAAAGCCACTGCAACATTGTCTATTGAATCATCACTCATAGCTTCTTTTAAAAATGGAAGCCATCTGCTATATGTGGAGTTCAAAATTACATTATGACCCTTCCATCCACAGGCTATTAATGTAAAACTACCAGTAACATGGTTTAGGGCACAGTAAATCATAAATACAAGTGCTACAGCAAGTAGAATTCAGGCAGAGATATTCTGGCTATAATTAAGTGCTACTAGCAAGAACTAACAATTGATTCTAGTCACCTTAGAATTTGAAAACAGAAATTGCCATTCCTCCAAATTCAAATATTACTAAGGCATATCTGCCTCCTAAATGGCCCAGCTACATGTCTGGATCAAACGTAGTGGAAAATTTCCCAACCACTTCCACTTGGATGTTAAATCTAGAAAGAAAGAAAAAATCAGGTAGCAGGTAAATATCTTTGCTGGGAAAGAGACAAGGAAATTGGTATTGTTCTTTTTTAATGATCATATTTCACAGTTATGGCTGACTGAGTTATTAAAAAAAAAAAAAAGCAGGTGTATAATTATAATTATTATTATAATTCTAAAAATATACATATATTAAATAGAAAAATGAACAATAACTGACATACCAATATTTGTTCCTGTTTAAGTGACAGAACTCCAACACACAGAAATGTTGTTTCAACATTTTGCCAAGCAATTCTTCATCAAAATCAATATGAAAAGCAAATTCTGTTTCATTAGTATAAACTGTAACCATAAATAGGAAGTAATGGTATTTTTGGAAGGCCACAGTTCTAACATGCTTATTTAGATGGGAAATTTTATTTTGAATTGAAGACATCACCCAGTCCTATAAGGTCAGTCTGAAAAATTTTGCATCGGTTTCCAAGCCCTGGCTAAAATTGCCCTTTGCATTACAATAGTCACTACCCTACTTCTGTGAGCATATAGTGGAATAAAATCTTTGAAAACATATCAGTTAAGGAGAAGAGCTGATCTTTCTACAAAATATAATTTTGCAGGTGGTATCCAGGTGAAATCAAAGTTCGCTGCTTTCTTCTATGGACTTGCCTTCTCTAGGACTTCATGGTTCCTATCCAAGGTAATATATGTAACCCAAATGTGTCAAGATTGAATGAAGCAACATTTTGAGGCTATACATAGATATACATACATACTTACATGTACGTGTTTGTATCTGTATTTACAAAAATACTGTATGTGCCTACAGACACATGCACAGGGAGTGGAGAAGACGACAGATTATGCTTAGGAAAATGTCCTACAGCTTTCAGCTTTTGCATAGGATTGTACAACAATAGCAGCTCCTGAAATGGCTAGGAGAAACAGTTTACAGTCTACTAAAGGTAATAGACACAATGTTTTGTCAAACTTGTAAAACTTCTGATGCAAACAGATATAAAATATTTTTTAATCACCTCTCCTTTATTTTATAATGGGTCACAATGAAAAGGTATTTTATGTTAAATTATACACATACCTCATAGAAACCTGAAAACCTCCTCAAGCTTTATAAATATTGACTAAATTGGGAGCCAAAGACTTAAGAAACCAGTGAAAAAGTAGTAAGTCTACCAACAAGCACTGGTAAGCTTAATTGTTGAGATTACTCCTTGATGGTGGTATTCAATTAGTAACTGCTAGTACTGTAGTAAGCAAACTATAGAACTAATTTTTGCTGATATATTTGAATAATTGAATATGCAAAACTGTGAGTGCAAGAAAGTGTGGAAATTAAGAAGTGTTCAGACAGGTTCACCTGAAATTCCTTTCTCAAGAAATACTGTGCGTTATCTTTTATACTCTGTCACCTGCAAGATGGTTTGATTTCCATTCATCTACTCCAACACCAGTTTAATCACTGCAATAAAGAGAGTCACAAACAGGAATCCTAAATATCCATAAATGCATCTAATGCACCTTTACAAAGAGATCAGATCTCTCTGGGGAAACTGCAGATTTGCACAACAAAGCACAGTCATAGGATGAATTTCTACACTTATGAGGGTTGAGTTGATGCATTAAATCAGATCAAACATGAAGCAGATGAACTATTATTTCTCAATAAGTATGATGTGTCTTTCATTAACAGTATTCTCCATAAGACTGGTCAGCAACTGGCTGAGTCCAAAGTATATGTTCAAGTTCCTAAAATGGTTTCCTAGAATTCAGAAGAAGGAATAGTACTTCCCTTATCTGAGAACATTTTAAAAATTAAGGTCTTCTTTAAATTGTGCCATGAATGAGGGATAGAACCAAATGGGTACATGAGAGTAGGTACAAGAGAGAGGGGGACAGAGAGAGAGAGAGAGAGAATGAGCAGGAAAGCAACTATGGCTGAGAATGGCTCACAGATTAAGGACTAACAGCAAAAGGGGTCTCCAGCCAAAGAGGATGATTTGGGCCCAGAATGAGGTTTCAGCTGAGAACAAGGTCTCAGCCAATGATCAGGAATGAGAGGGAGATCCAGGCTGAAGCAGTAAGCTTAAACCAGTCTGATGAGCCACAGCAGGAACTGGATCAGGCAGAGGATGACAGACTATTGTTAATGGAAAGAGGTCATAAACAGGGGCTGGTTCAGATGTGGGTTTGTAAAATATAGATTCACAGTTAAGTATAGGACCAGACAGGCAGATAAGAGGGGATTTGGGATGTGAAATGTAGCAATACTAGAGTTGCCTTATCACAAAGTATAGCATCAGGAGTTTACTTGCTCTGGCAATACAAGAACTGGAATTGAAAATGCATGATCCACCTAATAGTCTGTGTTACTGATGTGAGAGGAGCAAGGCTTCATCTAGGCCAGTTCCTGCAGGATACCTCCGTCTGGATTTTACAGACTTTGTCAAAATGGCTGTTGCTATACCTTCAACATTCACAATATTTTTGACTGCAAACTCTGTGTGTGGAAAATGTAAAATGACTGCAGCTTGCTTTCTGTGCCTAAAAGGACTCTGTTCATTGGTCTTAAAGTGGTATGTAGGCTCAAATTAACCCCATAAAGATTCATGCCAATTACTAACTCGCTCGTTTTAAAATCAAAGGAATTTGACATCAAAAATGAAATGCATTAGATATGCTAAGGAACCAGATAGCCAAACTAACAAAATTCTCAACTATTACTATTATTGTTATTATTATTGTCCTTTTCTGTGTAGGTGCATTAACTCTCCTGCTTACCTAACAGTAGAGATACAGAAGGTAATCTGGGGTACAACCAGCCAGGTGTTACCTATAAACACTCTGAAAGCAGAAAAAGCACAGAAGCATTACATACTTTCATCCTTTCTCCAGAAGTTCCTGACAGTTCTGTATCTCATGCTTTGTCTTCCATACCCCAGAGAACTTGCCATTGCTGGGTCTCCTGGAAGACAAATCTTTGTCTTCCAGTTTCATCTGTTCTCTTATGCTGTCTGCATTTCACATTTCATTATTTAAAAAAATAAAAATAAAAAATTATATATATATAAATTGATGCAACACAAAGCTCAGCAGCATCCAATTCCCATTTCCCCAGAACTGAACTCTGTTTTCATAGGTAAATAAACATGCTTTTTAAATTAGGGAACCATTTTGTTGAGGGCATGGAAGGTGGAGTCAGAGGAAAAAGTGCCGAAAGCTATTTTTCTGTGTTGAGCAAACATGTGGGAAAACAGATTTTGCTTCAGGGCAGAATTTGTTTCAAAATAAGAACACTGTTTGTTGTCAAAGACCACAAAATTTGCAAATATAACTACATCTTCAAAGTCTTATGGAGTCTGACAATAAGAAAAAGATGTATGGATAGCTAGAGACAGAGAAAGTCCTTACAGACATACAGTAAGTGTGGGTGAAATGCAGGAAATACAAAACAGGCAGAAGAAATGGAACAGGTTCCACCGAGGAGAACACAGCTGTGCTTCCCCTGCAGAGCTGCAGCCATGTGGGGTAGGAGTGACAGGGATAACATACTAATGAGGCTGAGCTGGGATGATGCCTACCAGCAAGACAGGTGTTTTAATTTCTGAAGTAGTTGTAAACTACTGGATTAGCAGATTATTTTGGCAGTAAGAGCTGTACAGCAGCTTCTTGAAGCACACCACAGGCTGGATTAATGCTAAATCTTAGACCATCCTTAAATTAACAAAAGTTTTCTTTATTCCTTTCCACTGGACCAAAATTTCACTCTGGTGTAATGAAAAAGTCCTGTTCCAGTCTAGCATCTATGATTTTTTTCTATTCCAGCTGTGGTTTTGGAATAATTCTTCCTCTGTGTTTTGGCTGGAAATAACTTTTCTTTTGCCAGTTTCATTGCAGCTACTGATACAGTAGCTCTGTACCTTTCCTGCTGCTCTACTGTGGAGACTTTTATTTCTATCAAAGTTTTTCCCTGGACTCATCAATTGGTTGTCTCTTTTTCAAGCACCTAGAACAATATTTCCCTAGTGGACTGTTTTCTAAATAACTTTAACTAAGAGTTCCTTGTCAAGCACTCTGTGTGTCAATCTTGCTGCTGGTGTGAAGGTGAATACAAGATAAGCTTTGCCCCATCACAGACCTTTCAGATGAAGCTGGCTCCTGGCTAACTTCATTACGTAACTAAGTTTTTAGCAATAATTTCAGTTTAGATGAAGTTCTTATTTTTCATACATAACTAGCTAGCTTCAAAAGCAATAGCTTCATAGTTGCATCAAGACACAGAACTGTTACAGAATTATAGAAGACATCACAGTGGAGACAAGATATTTAACAATTGGCATCTCATAAAATCATTATTTTTTTACACCATTTTTCTTTAGTGGGGATAGATCTTTACATTGAGTGACTAATTTACGGTTAATACATATTTAGGAACAGAGTCCTTCTTTTTGATAAGCAGAGTAGCCTATGAAACAGGTTAATGCTAAACAGAACAGAATTGTTCCATTAGGGAATGACTGTGAATGCTGAGGGCTTCTTCCATTTCTTTCCCAACTGTAGTTACTGTATTTTTCAAGTGAGTGGTTTGGCAACCCTGAAACTTTAGCCCTTACTTTTAGACATAAATTGAAGACCTGTCCCTTTATGTTGTCAGTTGCTATATAACATCTGATTTTTTCAAGTTTTTAAGTGGTCCAGTATATGAAATCTAAGAAATTGCAGAACTCATAAATCTAAAGTTTTTATATTCAAGTCAATGACTTGCTTTTAACATAATGTAGACAGGATACTGAGGTGCAGACAGGATACTGAGGTGCCAAGGTTGATGGTGAAGATAAGAGAGTTATAATACTAATTATTGCCATTTTTCCTTTCAGCTTCTTCAGACTGCCTAAGACAATGATGCAGAGATGCATATGGCTGAATGACAAAAACACCCTCAAAAACATAAGTAAAAGATGAGAAATCATTCAGACATAAATTATATTTGTACATGGATTTGCAAATGAAACATCAGTGATATGACACATTTTTATCTAAGAAGCCATATAAATTGCCTGTTGCAGAGGCCTGAAACCACTCTATATGATGTGGTGCTAATGAAGGTCCAAGGGTAAAACTGTTATTTCAGCAAGTTTCCTCCACACTCTTGCCACTTTCCAAATTTGAACCCCCATACTGGGAGAATTATGTACATCTTTTCTGGTTGGCTGTATCCCTAAAATATTATTCTGATAGAGACACAGAGAGCTACAGGCTAGGATAACTCATCTGTGCAAACAAATGAGTTTACATCCAAGTGCAATGGTGAAGCTTGGTAAATCATAGAATCATCATAGACTCATTAAGGTCGGAAAAGACCCTAAGGTCGTCTGGTCCAACCATGCATGTTGTAATAGACAGCAAGCATTTTATTACTAGTGTATCAATTTCTGTTGCTTCTGAACTTCTGAATATCTATTAATAATTGGATATTAATTATGAAAATACACACGGTAGCATTGCTTTTGTTGTTGTTGTTCTTGTTGTCTATTTAACAAAGTATTCTTGAATTAATCTAACAAAACATCAATGGCTTTATTTTATTTTTTTTAATTTAAGAAAAAGTGATTTTGTAAAACTATACTACAACAGTACCAAAACAGCAAAATCTCATCTCCTGATGACAGTATAGAAACACGGAAAATTTGCTTGTATAATCCATACATGCAAATAAACAAGGATTTATCCACTTGTATCCTTTCCTTGGTCCTATTGGAGCACGGACAATTTCTGATTCCACGCATACTTTTCAGTATTACAATATCATTATCCGAGTTTTGCACCATAAGCAAAAACTGGGGAGATGGAAGAAGTCTTTGTGTCCTTTGATATGTTCACAAATTAACAGCACAAATGCTTTTTGTAAATCCATTAACCAGTTGCCCCTGGCTAACCAGTATGTTCAAATGCAATAATCAAACTCTGTCTCTGATAATACGCTCACACACTGCCAATAAAAGGCTTGGTTAAGGGGAAAAATAAATAAATAATAATAATAATCAAAGCTACCACAAATACACTGGCCTAGTAAATCAGTGAATAAATGACAAGGGAGGGCTGGTAAGCATCACATGGACCCTGCGGGCACTACTGGTCCCACAAAACCACCTGTTTGCACTGGCCCTTGCTTCCAACCATCACGGGGCTGGGGCTCCTCAGGGGTCAGTGTGCAGGCTGCTGCACCTTGGCCCAGGTGGGGTTGTCTCTGGCTCCATGAATACTCCACAGGGGTGTCTGTATAGGGCTTGCATGCCTAGGTTTTGGTAGTCAAGGTTTACACACCATTGTCTGGGGGGCACTGCAAGGCTGTGAGCAGAGCCCAGCAGCTGCCCCATGTCAGACCATAACCAGGTCCAGATGGTTCCAAAATGGACCTGCTGCTGACCAGAGATGAGACAGTGAGCAATGCTGGTAGGACCTCTGGGAGAACAGATTAAAGAAAGGATAACAAAACAAAACAAAAAACTGCTGTGCAACAGCAGCTGAGAGAGAGGAGTAAGAAACAGCCAAGCAGACCCCAAGGTCAGTGCAGCAGGAGGGCAGGAGGTGCTCCAGGCACAGCAGCAGTTCCCCTGCAGCCTGTGGAGAGGCCCCTGGTGGAGCAGGCTGTCCCCCTGCAGCCCATGGGTCCCACATGGAGCAGATCTCCATGCTGCAACCCATGGAGGAGCCCCTGATGGAGCAGGTGGATGTGGCCTGGAAGAGGCTGTGGCCCATGAGGGAGCTGTGTTGCAGCAGTGTTCTCCTGATGGATGGACCCTGTGCTAAGGACCCATGTGGGAGCTTGAAGAGCTGCTGCCTGTGGGCAGCCCCCACAGGCTCAGTTCGGAAGGACAGCATCCCGTGGGAGGGACTCCACATGGAGCAGGGGCAGAGAGTGACCGTGAAGGAGTGCCGGAGATGAAGCGACAGGCGCTGACCGCAGCCCCCATTCCCCAATCTGCTACACTGCTCGGGGGGGGGGGGAGGAGGGGAGAGAGGGAGGAGGAGATAGAAGGGGGTATACAGGGCAAAGGTGTTTTTAGTTCGCTTTTAGTTTCTTACTGCTCTAGTTTGTTGGTAATAGGCATTACATTTTATTAATCTCCCTTATGCTGAATCTGTTTTGCCCATGATGGTAACTGTGGAGTGGTGGTCTTCGTTCTTATCTCAACCAACAAACTTTGTTTTCTCCCTCTGTTATGTTGAGGCTGGAGAATGAGAGAGTGGCATGGTGGAGCTCAGCTACCTACCATTGTGAAGCCACCATAGTGGCCCCACTCCCAGGGCAACCTCCTGAACCCCAGGCTTCAGAGAGGGTAATGGTCCCACACCCAGACCATGGGGATGGGCCCCATAGCTGTGCCAGTGGTTGACCCCACAGCTGGGTGCCATGGGGCTCCTCTGGCTGGGTCTTTGCAGTTTGTTGAGCTCGCTGTGGGAACTAGATGGAATAGAGTAAATCCTTATAATCCACTATAGGTTAGGGCTGGCTAAGGCCCACAATGATAGGATGGCAGAGGTGGAGCCAAACAGAGGCTGGGACAGCACCCAGATCTAGAGAGAGCTTGCCCAACACCTCACTTTGGAGAGCTACGTGAAGGCATGCCAAGGACTGCACTCCAGCTGAGGAAGCCCAGCTACACTTTTCCCCATCTTCCTTAATACCCACAGAAAGAAGTGCCCATGGAGGTGGCTACCACTAAACCTAATCTGATATCCCAAGACTGAAGCCAGAGGTGGGTGAAAGGATCATGCTTTTGCTGGGGAGATAAATGTCATTGGTTTGAACAAACTCTCTGCTCAGACCACTGAAAAAGGAGTGCTGTCAGGAGGCATCTGTGCCAGCACCCTGTCATCACAGACCACTTGTCTTCACCCTCCTGGAGTGGGTACACTGTCCAACCCATGTGCCTTTAGTTTTTCTGATCACTGAGTTTGGAGTGTCCAGATCCCTGCCTGGCCCCAACACATCCCAACCATATTTACTGTTATGGGCAGGAACCTGCCCATGGGCAGACCTGTGGAACTGTTTCCTTTAAGGTCAGCCACAGGACCCGGACAGTTATAGTGTCCGTTATGTTTCCCTCTTTCCTATCATCCACTGGCTCTCCTGGCTGCCGAAACACTTCCTTATTACTGTTTAATTTTTGTGCTCCTTTTCTCTTTTGCTGATGTGTCACCCACAGCTCCCAGTTCATCTTACCTTATGGTGCCACAAGTCTTGCTGCTTCCTGACTCAGAATAATTATTTATCATTATTATTAGTAGTATTAGTATTAGTATTAGTACTTTTGTTGTTGTTGTTATTATTATTATTATCACCATCATCATTATCATCATCATTATCATTATTATTGACTTCTGAGCCTTGGATTTAAAACTTGTTCAGTGGAAAGTGCAACCAAAAGTATCACCTCAGTATCACTCACTATATAAGCTGGTGGTTTTTTTCTGCTTGCCAAATGATAACTGTCTTGTAACAAAATCACAACTTCAAGTGTCACTCTTCTTAACACTCTTCTCATTAAGAAAGACAGAGCTGAAAGACCTTAGATAGTGAAGTGCCATTTCATTGTAAGTGATCCATAAAAACTGAGCTCCCTAAAAGACTTGACAGAACTCTGGCATTGTAGTACCCCTGCTATACTTAGTTTTGAATACGTGACAGATGACAGTCTCCGAGTGCTTCAGTTTTTGACTTTTGCAAAGAACAAAAGATATTTTTAAACTTGTGGCAGTGTAAACTTATGTTCATTTTTCTCTACCCAGTAGTTTTGCATGCTATTATTAAGGTAACAACCTTTGCACCTTTTCTCCTCTCTTCTGCCCAAAAGTCAATGGATAGATTTTATGCTGACCACATGCAGACCACAGCATAGCCTAGACTTTTCCCAGCATGCATGTACTGTCTGAACTTTTATGAATCCTAGAAAGAAGACATTTACAGAACTGTTCTCTCTGAAGTTTTCAAAATTTCTTGGGCCTGTGAAAGAGAGACAAAGAAAATTGCTACAGCAGTTTGCAGAAGAACAAGAATGCAGAATATGTGAATATTAACATGAACCTGTGTGTATTTATAGCCTGATAGGACATCTCAACATGTTTCAGCATTTTCCCCCATAAAATTAATATTCAATCAAATGAGAAGGTAGTAGTTATCCTGCTTGAACCTTATCAGTCTGATGAGGTAAGTCTTTGGAAGGTAAGTGAGGGATTTGTTTACTTATTCCCTTGATGTTATGTATTTCCTTCAACACATCCTCAGTTCCTGTTATTAATATATCCGCCATGGAAGTAATTTTCTTTTCAAAACTATAAGTGCCAATTCCATGATGCTTCCTTATCGGTATGCCCAGAACTGTAAGATGTTGTAATACAATCACTTAGAAGGAAACTTGCACATAATATACACATATCTGGCTATGTTTGCTGTACAAACACTAGGCTACAAATAAAATCGATGGCTTACTGTTTGTGACATAAAAAACAGTAGGACAATAGCAGTAAGTATCTTCAGCTGTTATGTATGTCTGTGGAAACTCTGGATGAAAATCTGGCCCAATTTATGTAACTACTAGCTACCTAGCTCTGTGCAGATGGTTAATATTCCTATATGAACACATATATACAAATGAGTCTATTTTTCCATTATGAAATCCAGGGTGAGAGAGCTTAATAACTGGACAGTGGACTCCTATTTAAACTGTAGTCATGTAGAATTTATCTTCAAAGAGTTGTGTTACTGTTTGTTTTCTTTTGAATAAAATGTTATTTAAATTGATTTGGATAGTTTTCTTAGCTAGAGAAAAGCCAAAATCTGTTTATTCTGAACAGATTTTGGATATGGTGCTATTATTTTTCCCTCTGGCTAGAAAAACAAACTTCATTGAGAAGTAAGAATTGTTATAGGATCTTACCAAAGAGCACAGTCAGTCCCTTTTTATCTGAAGTTAAGTGACTGATGTATTTATTAGAAAGAATAAATTCATCTAATAACCATGCAAAATAACTAACTTTTTTCTTCACATTTTTATTTTATACTCAGCTGGTGTATCAAACAGAGCAAGACCAAATCCTTCAATTTTCTTGATTTGCTATTTTCCTGTTGCCTTGACAGTAACAAACAGAACTCTTCAGCTGGAAATATGCTTACTCGTTAAGCTAAGTATCAATACTAAGTATTTTTTCTTTGCAGAGTTCTACAGTTTGTGTGCTTGTAATGAAGAAATTTATGGTACTATGCACCACTGTCCATTTACATTACACCAAGAACCTGATCCAACTTCTGTGTAACCCTGTAAGAATGTCTCCATTGACCACATTGGAGTACATAACTACCATAATACCGGATCCAAACATACCAAGGCTTTGAAAAAGGTTGGAACTTTATCCAAACCTTTGACTCAAATCCATCTGTAGTTAAACTACAAAGTACATTCTTGATTTCATCTTAGACTGCAATGTGTATTCTAATTATGCAAAATTTTAGCAAAGAAATTAGGTTCGTAATGACATACAAGGAACTACTAATGTGCCAATAAAAATACTGGCTGGAGTATTTTTATTGGCAACATCTTTTAGAAAGTCTATTGATATGTTTTGACATCAGTTCCATTCCAAATTTATTATTTATAGTACCATTAAAATACACATTGGTCATTTTAGGTCTGTGTTCTTTCGTTATTATTATTTTAAAGGAATTTTAATTTATTTAAAATAATAATGATAAAAATGATTACAGTATAATACACCTCTGATAAGAAACTATGTGAAATCTGTGGTTCTTTATTTAATAACTGCCTTTATTAGTAGGTTTGGGCTCACCTTTACTTAAGTTATGGACACAAGCAATCTTTCTGGTATTTGAATTCCACCAGAGATGCAAGATCATGAAACTTTTTAAAAAAGAGGCCTAGAGATGGATTCTATTTCTTTACCATTGTATAAAAATTCCTATGGGTACATGTATCTGCAAATCTCCATGGAAGAAAAAGCCTGAAGTAACTTGCCTGAAGTAAAAAATAGGATAGAATTTGTTTTGCAGACCATTAATAACAAAGATGTGTGAGAAATTGATCAGATTATTTGTCAGATCACAGTTTAAATTTTGGAGGAAACAATTGTCATTGCTGTTGATCCCATTTATTTATTTATATATTTGTTTGTTTCTTTATTGTGAAAGCTCAGCATGCTTTGCTGGAACACTTTTAAGACATCTCCACTTTGTAATTAGTTTTCTGAGTAGAATCACTTTTTAATTGTTCTGAGTTTGAACTAATTACATAAATACAAAGATAGACCAGATCTGTCTTTAAATATTTGCACAAAATCTCTAATACGCACATAGCTCGCAATATCATATTCCAGACCAAATTCATTCTTTATATAAGGTAAAACCAAAACCACTTTGAAATTTCACATTCCTTGACTGGTTTGAATGTGAAACATTCTTCTGGATGTAAGAATTCAGTGAAAGAACCAGACATAAGTGAACATATACAAGATAAACTGAGTCTAGAGGTCATAATTTTGCCAACAAACACAAGTCTTTAACACATAGAATAATCATGTGGAGGGAATTGAGGTATTTTTCATATCACTTCATTTTTTATTTCATTCTGTATTCAAATTATGGCAAATGACCATCAGTTTTGTTTCTAAAAAGATCTTGTAATTCATCCTAAAACAACAAATCTAAGGCCATAATCTCACCCATGCACTTGGTTTATATTTCTTAAATAAGGAGCGCCAGTGATTTATGGCCATTGAACCTATTCAAAAATCAATGTTATAAAAGTTCCTCTTAACACAAAAATTCTGTGTTTTTTTTTTGTTTGTTTGTTTGTTTGTTTTCTTTTTGCTTTGTTTTGTTTTTACTTTTAATCTTTTTTTTTTTTTTTTGTTAGTATATATGAACAGACTAAGTAGAGGCCTGTCTCATTTTTCTCACCCATCAAAACAACCATCTTAGACATACACAAAGGAAAAACACCTGTTTGACATTGAATTATGGAATAAACATTACATGATTTACCCATGTAATGTGCTACCAGGCACAAGTCTGCGCTCTTGCAAGGTTGGCAAGTAATATAAATTATCTGTATTTGTTCTTGTTTTCATTTAAGAATTACTGGTTTTGCACATCCACACCAAAAATTACTCTTCTTCACTTAAAGAAAGTGTCTCTGCCACCCCACAAATTTTAAGCATGGTAGTTGATTTGAAACCATTACCATTATGAATAGCTATGCCTCTACTGTACAAACTGAAGACAGCTGAAATGCTGTACAATCTCATTTACAAAACAGCAGGTTTTAGAAAACTGAACAATACATAGAATAACACCACTGGATACCCCAAAATAAGTGCTGTTTAAAAGAAAGAAATGCTTAAGTTTCTCTTCATTGCAATGGTAAAATTAGGATGGTCAGGAAGATTATTGAAACAAATTCATTATGATCTGGTACAAAATACACTAATGGAACCTTAGAAAACCTTTGCCTCAGGAAAATATTTACCTGATGAAATATATTAATTTTACAATGTGTCTGCCTTATGTCACAAATAAGTGTTCTTTTTTCCCACAGACAACAGGCTTTTTTTTTTTTTTTTTTTTTTTTTTTTTTGGTGTTTTAGCACAAATGATTAAGATTAATCTTCAAAGTTTGATATTTATCCAAACCAAACAGAAGAACTTGTGGAGCTTTAATTATCACCAATGACAGGTAATTCCTCTGGAATTATACTCAGGTGATCAGAGTTATTCCAGAACTGACACTTACCTTACTGGCCTTGGACATGCCATTGTATCCCCATTTCTTATTTTCCCATTCACAAATTTAGGATAATGACTCCTTTGTAAAAAAAGTTTGACTGACTGATGAAATGTGTTATGTAGGATATTATTATTGTTCATTTAAATAATAAACAAAACCAAAACTGAACACCCCCCAAACACTGGGGGAAGACTGGAACCATATCTGTAATTGTGGTTCTGACTCAGCTGTAATTTATAAATTATAGTTGACATTGAACAGAGGAAGTACACAGTACAATGGTATATTCCACACACCATCCAAATTGAAAAATATAAGTGTTTTCTTTGAACTTCGCAACTCTTCCCTCAAAAAGAGACAAAGCAGTGTTTTTGGATTCTTTGCTCTTCTCAGATACATAAAAGGACATTGACCTGTTGAAATAACAAAGTTTGTAATCCCATATGTTCTCTCTGTGGGACAGTGCCCCACTGAAATTTAAAATTAAATTGAAAAAATGAGATATAACTGTTTCAATTACAGTGACTGAATAAAAGAATTAAGCATGAGCTTTCTAGTGAAAGACAAAAAATATCCAGGCACTCAACTTGCTAACTGTTGTGGAAGTCAGTGCTTAAAGCCTCCTGCAACTTTAAAAGTCTCCCCATAAGTGTGTCCATATTTTAAGCTCTGCCAATTTAATCCTGCTAATGACAGTTGTCTGACCCACAGGTCATGAGAACTAGGAAGCAGATCTGCAGCTGCTGAGTGCCCTCACTTCCAATTGACTTCAGTGTAAATTGCACAGTCCACCTTGGGTTGTACTCTGACAAGTCAGGGTGACCAGAAAAGCATTAAAGAACCCTACTGATGGTTAGAAACAGATTCCCAGCAATGCTAGGAAACAAACTTGTCTTTTGTACAGTAGGCAAAAAAGAATCTTTGCCGATTTGCCTGTGAAATAATTAATCATTCCTGACAGTTGATCAGTTTTGGTAGGAAGAAATTATTGCTGACAAGTAATAGAGGTGTATAATTCCTTCATGTTTGCCTTGGGCTGAACTTTGTTTCTAGTGAGAGTGAAACCCCAGTTAGCTTTACCTCCATTTCAAGACAGTCCCTGTGAGCTCTAGTTTCCATCTCAATAAAATAAAATAAAATAAAATAAAATAAAATAAAATAAAATAAAATAAAATAAAATAAAATAAAATAAAATAAAATAAAATAAAATAAAATAAATAAAGTAAAATAAGATGTTCAGGACATCAGGGCCAAGGCATCACTTTGTTATGAAAATTCATGGAAATAATGATATGTCATAGTGAGATGTATTATTATAATAAAATACAATAAAACAATGCATGTAATACAATATATACGCATCTACTAGAATATAAGTGCACATGACACAAGTTTGAGAGGCTGTAAATCAAACAGTATCCTGGGTTGCATTAGGACAGGTGTTGCCAGTAGGTCAAGGGAAGTGGTCCTTCCCTTCTGCTTCGTACTGGTGAGTTCTGTGTCCTGTTCTGGGCTCCCCATAAAAGAGAAACACTGACATCCTGGAGTGAGTCCAGCAAAGGACAATGAAGATGATGAAGGGACCGGAGTATCCCTCCAATAAGGAAATGCTGAAAGAGCTGGAACTGTACAGCCTGGAGAAAAGAATGCTCTGTTCAAGGGGGATCTTATCAGTGTGCACAAATACCTGAAGGGAAGGTGCAAAGAGGACAGTGCCAAGCTCTTTTCAGTGGTGCCCAGTGCCAGGATAAGATGCACACACTGAAACATAGGAAGTTCCTCTCGAACTCTTCTTTACTACAGGAGTGAAGTAGCACTGGCACAAGTTGCCCAGACATAATAGAATCTCCATCCTTCGAGCTATTCAAAAGCTGTCTGTCAAATGATCCTGGGGAACTAGGAGTGCCTGCCTGAGCAGGGCAGTTGGACCAGATGGCCTCCAAAGGCCCCTTCTTGCTTCAGTCAATTAACAATTCTGTAAATAATATATAATATATATAAAATAAATAATATAAAATGCAATATAAAATTAAAAAATAACATTAACATTAATGTGTAAGGAAATAAGATAAATCATTTATTTTTCCCAGTACACACAAGGAAGAAGGGAATACCTATGTAAAGGGCTTACACATAAATCCTATGGATAATTTAAGTCTCTTTTAGCAGGAAGAAGCAGTTAAATACTGTCTTGGTTTTGAGCAGCTCTCTGCAGAGGTCGTCTTCACCCTGCAATGTTTTGAATTTCTCTCATACAGTAAATTATCTAGAAACTCTTCCAGTTGTTTTTAGAGTTGCTCCTGATATTCTGACTCTTCTTTATGTAAAAGGTTTTTTTTTTTTTTCCCCACTCAGACACAACTACAAAATGTGCTCATAACGTAGGTGAAAAGAATTATTTTCTGTGGCTTAAGCAGTACATTCAGACTAAATTTCTGGAAGAAGAAGCTGTACAACAAGCTGAAATAAACTATTGTTTTGCCAAGAAAGGAAAAAATATTGGTGGATATAGGTAGTGAAGAAAGGAGGAGGAGGAGAGGATGTGGAGAAGAAATTGAGCTTAAAAACTGCATACCACATGGGGTAAAAAAATAAAAATGTTCTCTATGTGAATTTCCTTTGGGATAGTGGTCCACCAGCCAACTTGAGCAATAAATGGTGGCCTGTTTGAGCCCTACTTCAAGAATTTGTAAGAGAAGGTGTGATTGTACAGGGGCAACCCCTTTTTTTTCTTATCTACATTTCATTCTTCTTGGCTACAACACCTGTCGGGTGCAATTACTAAAACCCATCCATGCCTAAGAGAATCAACATCAAATATCTAGACAAGTGTATACAGTATTAATGTACATTATTTTTGGGGTTTCATTTATGCACAGTAAAGAGTTATGAAACCTTTTCATTTCAGTTATCTCTTTAACTAATGTAACAATATGGAGTAGTATGGAGTAGATTTATTTCATTTTGGCTTTCCCCTGGCCATCTTGGCTAACAATAATTCTGGCTTTGCAGTTTTTATGTCCTGTTTGTGTTCTTTCATTTTCTTGCCAGACTTACTGTTTTCTTAAATTAGACACGCTCTTCCATTCTCCATCTCATAACTACATGAAATATGGCAATTACCAGGTGCTGATGAAAAACAGCTTTGAAAAACAAATACTACATTTTAATACTGTAAAAGTTACACAAATAATTGTAAGAGAATATATAATTAATAAATCAGAGAGATGATGCTGCCCAAAATGTACAGAATTAGAGCATTTTTGATAGATCACAAGTGTAAAGAAAAGCAATATATTATAGAAATTTACTGTTGAAGACATTCATTATGATTTTTTTCTCTCTTGCCATACTCAAGAGTAAACATACTTTGCAAGCCATTTAGAAGTCAATACTTGTTTTTCCACTGGGGAAAAAAAAAAAAAATTAACAGTAAAAAATACTTGCTGGAAAATGTTAAAAGGGAAAATAAACAAGTGTTATGTCATTTTTATGCTACAGAGGAATGGTCCTGTTGTAACTTACTAGAATATAAAACAAGAAAAGCTTAAAATAGGCTTTGATTTTACATATTATAAACACGTCAGAAACTAATGATAACCTAATATAGTGTTTTAATATAGAAATTGGGCCCCAAACACGAAAGGAACCTAAACTGTAAGGTGCTGAGTTCCTGGGAGGTTCAGGAGTATTATAGAATTACAGAATCACTTAGGTTGGAAATGACCTTCAAGATCACCCCATCCGACCATCAACGTGACGTACCAAATCTCATCACAAAACCATGTACTTTAGTGCCACATCCACACAGTATCTCCAGGTCTGGGAACTCCACCACTTCTCCAGGCAGCTCAATCCAATGCTTGACCACCCTCTCCATGAAGAATGTCTTATTATATTAACATGCTATCAATCCAATCTAGACCTCCCCTTGCACAACTTGAGACCATCTCTTCACGTTTTATTGCTTGGCACCTGAGAAAAGAGACCAAGACCTTCCTATCTGCAATCTCCTTTCAGGTAGTTGTAAATAGTGATGAGGTCTTCCCTCAGCTTTCTTGTCTCCAAACTAAACCCCAGTTCCTCAGTTGCTTCTCATAAGTTTTGTTCTCTAGTCCCTTCACCAGCTTTATTGCTGTTCTCTGCACATGCTCACGCAACTCAATATCCTTTTCATAGTGAGGGGCCCAAAATCTGAACACAATGTTTGAGGTGCACTCTCAGCAGCACTGGGTACAAAGAAACAGTCACTTACCTGCTGGCCACACTATTTCTGATGCAGGCCAAGATGCCATTGGCCTTCTTGGCCACATGGGTAAATTGCTGGCTCATGTTCAGCCAGGTGTCAGCCAGAAAACTCAGGTCCTTTTCTGGAAGGCAACCATTCAACCACTCTTTCCCAGCTCTGCGCTGCTGCATCGAGTTGTTATGATGCAAAGTCAGGACCTGGCACTTAGTTTTGCTTGAATGCCTTGTGATTGGAGTTGGACCATTGATTTCTCTGCAAAGCCTTCCTACCCTCAAGCAGAACAGTCCTGCCTAACTTGCAACATCTGCAAACTTACTGAGGGTGCACTTGATCCCCTCATCCAGATCATTGATAAAAATGTTAAATAAAACTGGCCCCAGCAGTGAGCCCTGGGGAATGCCACTGGTAACCAGCTGCCAAATGAATTCAACTCCATTCACTGTGACTCTTTGATTCCAGCCATACAGACACTTCCACCAGCAAGCTGGCCAAGACATGAGCAACCAGTTTCTCTAGGAGGATAGTATGGGAGTGAATGACAAATGCTTTACCAAAATCCAAGTAAACAACAACCACAGACTTTTACTCATCTACTGAGTGAGACATCATGTCATAGAAGGAGATCAGGTTAGTCAGGCAGGACCTACACTTCATAAACCCAAGCTGTCTGCTTCTGATCACTCAGTTGTCCTGTATGTGCCATATGGTTGCACTCTAGATGGTCTGCTCCGTAACTTTCCTGGTGCTGAAGTCAGACTGAAAGGCTTGTAATTTCCTGGGTCTTGTCTTGTAGATTAGAGTCACATTTGCTAACCTCCAATCAACTGGAACCTTCTCACTCAGCTAGGACCACTGCTAAACTATTGAAAGTGGCATGGCAAGCACTTCCACCAGCTCCTTCATCACTCTTGGGTGAATCCCATCCATCCCCATAGACTTATCAACGTTCTAAAGATGTAGAAGGTCATCTAGAGTTTTCCACTGGATTATAGAAGCTTCATCTTGCTCCATGTCAGCCTCTCCCAACTCAGGGGGCTGGGTATTCTGGGAACAATTGGCCTTTAAGATTTCATTCTTGAGGAAGGCCCGGCTTTCCCAGACTCCTTTGCCTTTCAGAACCACCTCCCAGCTTCTCTCACCCAGGTCTCTCAATAGGCTAAAATCTGCTTTCTGGAAATCCAAGGTGGCAGTTCTGCTAACCTCCTCCCTTACTACACTAAGGATCAAAACCTTACCGGAATGTAAAACAAGAAAAGCTCAAAGTAAGGTTTTGATTTTATATATTCAAAAGACATCAGAAACTAGTTTTGACTTAATGTAATGTTTTATTATAGAAATTGTGCTCTAAATAGTTAAGGATCCCAACCTAGAAGGTGCTGGGTATTTCCAGAATATTGCACTCTACCAGCATGATATATTCAGCAGGAGACATGTTTAGTTCTAATGATGGTGATTTTTCCTTATGCTGTTACTTGGTCTGGTTATTGGTAAAGCCAAGCTAGCCTGATACTTTGTTATATATTTTCAGTGTTATTAGTATGTTTTTAGACACAACATTTCTAGCTCATCCAAGCAGCACATTATAAATGTAAAGATCATTAATGGCACCACTGTACTAAACAAAAATAGTGTAGTACAGAGACCAAGAAACCACAGGCATACATACAGTCCCATGATCCTCAAGGTGCATTAAATTTCATTATTTTTATATACAGATCAGGGTGAATATGGAAATATAAAATAATTTATTTTAGATCAGAGAAAGCATATTTCCTGCAGAGTAAAATGGAAAGGAACAATTACTGTCTTGAGTTTGCCAAACATTAATTTTCAGCAAAAGGGCTAGAAATTTAAAAGCCAAGGGGGAAAAAAAAAAAAAAAAAAAGTCATTTTTCCATAAGCAACATGATACAGTATGTGATATATTTACAGTAGGATGTGAATGTTTGAGGCTGTAAGTTTGTAATGGGGAGACCATTTCTCCTTCTCCACTGATATAATATTTCAAACACTGGATTATAATTTTTGGATGCTGTTCAAAATGTACAAAATTCAAAGACTGATGACATAAATTCACTTAATCTATGGTTTCATTTAATAGGCCTTGGCTGTATTTTTTTTTTTTTATAACTATACTATTTTCTGCTTTATTGCTGAATGTTTAAGCTAGTACAGTTTATAGAAAATGTACCCCATTAGCATTTTCATTACTGTATAAATGAGCTATTGTGCTTTTGTTAGTGAGTACATGTCTGTGTATATATGCATGTATCTATCTACACACGCAAAATATATATATATTTGTCTCAGAACACTCATTGTTTTAAACTTTAATCATGCACAAAAACTTCAAAATGGTTGGAGTTTCAAATGCCTTCCTGAGTGCTACAGAAATAAAAGCAGAGTAGGTATGGCAGGGTGTAGCAAGGATCAAGTGCTTAAAGATGCAGTGTTCCATTTTGTTCTGTTAATCCCTTGAAATATAATTTCTATTCCAAACAAATTAAACATTCCTAAAAACAGTTTAGGAATATGCCAGTTCCAGGATTAAAATGAAGAGCAGAAAAATATGCCTCTGGTTTAATTCCTCTGGGCCTCATATCCACCTTCTGCACAGAGCCCACCAGCCTGCAGTGTGTCTGTTCCCTGCTGCCATACACAATACATCAGAACAGACTGTAAGTGCATCTCCTTGCTGTTGGCACTCCACTTAAATCTCACGCTCTGAACAGCATCATCTAAGTGCACATCATGGAAGCTTGCTCAGGGACAGAAGATGCATACCACTTCTATCTCCTATACTTCTGTTTCAGCTTGGCCTACATTGCAGATGAAGAGACGTGGGACAACTTTTCTTTGGCACCTAATGAGAACTTCTGACTTGTCAAAACTACCTATGCATAGCTATACCAAGGACACAGACAGGATTTAAGAAAAGCCTGTGGGCTGAGAAAGCCACAGTACTCAGTCATTTGGGGTCCCTCATATGCAATGGTGTCTCATAGAACAGGTTTAGATGCTTAAATTTATTTTATCAAATATTTTAGTGCATATATAACAAGCTCTAACTACTGGAGTCATTCTTTTGAGTATCTCATCTTTCATTTGGTTAAAGACTACACAAGGTGTAAGAATTGGAGGGAATACAGTGAAAGTTTAGGGTGGCTGTTTTGAAAATCTACAGTCTGCAGCATCCATTTTATTATTTTGAAGGACTACTAATACTGAACAATGTTCAGAAATGATTCATTGTTGATTTATAAATTTTCTTCTGTACTGTGATGCATTCTGTACGCTCTTGATCCTGAAGCAGACTAAATGTTTTCACTTCCAGATGAATTCCTTCCAGAGGAAAAATAGCATTTTAACAAAGTTCCTTAAAACCTTCCATACAAGGTACTGTTATAAAGAAAACATGAGTTATGGACTGAAATAGAGATTAATCTATATCTTGGTGATTAATTTCTTGGGTATTTTCAAACAGGGAAAGTAAGTAGTAGTTGTATATGAAGAGAAAGTTAAAGAGAAAAATTCACTGTTAATGTAATAATGAAAACATGGTTTATTATGCAGTATAAACTGTTTTTTTGTTGTTGTTGTTGTTGTTGTTTTAAAAGACATTTTTCCTTCAAATTAATCAGTAAAAATGGAAAATTAAGGCATAGTCAGGACTGTGTAAAACAGTAAGACACTGACCAAAATAGTTTCAACAGTCCTGTCTGAGAGATATAAAAGGAGCGAAAAAAATAAACAAAGCATACTTTCGTGATTTAAAATCATATTATTTAGAATATGGGAAAGGGATGATTTTTAAAACATGATGCACACAGAAGCAGTTACATATGGAGATTTTTTTATAACTGTGTGGCTTTAGCTATTGTCTTTTGCGGGAGAAGCAAAGCAGAAAGGAACATCTTGTAACTGAGAACAGTAGGAATTTTTTAAAGGGCAGCAAACAACAAAGGCCACATTCTGTACTCTGACTAGAAGGTGGCACACCTTTTCTTCGATCTGTAAGAACAATAACTGCTAAATGATGAACAGCAAAGTCCTTAGAAAAGTACTAAAGAAAAACTTCCCACCTTCTGCCATGTATATTTCAAAGTTTTGGTCTTTTGCTATTATATAAATAAGTTTTATTATTTTAGCTGTGTTTTCCTCATTATTAGGGAATTTATTTTATCTTTGAGACATTCCAACAGTAACCTACATATCTTATGAAGTTTCTTTTAAAACTTGCCACTACCTGCACTTCAAGCAGTAATGTGCCTATACATGTTTTTTCTTGTCTTTTATAACCAATCTCAAGGAAAGGTACAAAAGCCATTTTACAAAGAAACATGAGTGGCACACTGCATTTGTGTCTTTAAGACTGTAAATCCTTAGCACCTCATATTTCCTGCCATGCATCTTATCAGACAGCAACATAATAAGGTCCTGAACTGGTGACATGTCACACTGAAGACAGAGACCTGAGCTGGGGAAACAGCTCTGTTCCCAGGCTCTGGACTAATGGGGGTGGGAGTCTGTAAAAATCAGCTTGCTTGTGGGTGGAACAAGGGGCATTAAGAAGCTGATGCTCTCAATCTCCAAAGGAAAGCTGGTATAATCAGGATACAGCATTCTCTCAGACAATCTAAGGCTTTACAGGGGAAGGACAAAACAACAACAACAAATAAAACAAAACAAAAATGCAACACACAACAAAAATATTTTAGCTCATTACATAAACATAAGAGGATTGTCTAATGGCAGGCAGAGGTCTATCACACTAAAATCATTATTCAAGTTTAAAGTAAAGCTTTGTTTAGGTTTTAATGAAAGCAGCAGAAATTTAACAAAAGAAGTTCTGTTCTTTATTTTTTTTCTCCCTTTCCACATTCAGTTCCTCTGCCCCTGCACCTGCTTCCAGTTTTGGCTTCTTGGCAGTGATGCTTAAAGAGACATCAGCTGGCAGTGGACAACTGTTAAAAGCTCCCCTGCAATGCAGCTTTGCAAATGCCAGCCGTTTATTCACTGGTGCATGCCAGCTTAACACAAGATTTCATTCCCCATCTCTTCTCTGCTCTCAGGTTTCACTTTTAAAAAACAGTAAAGGAACAGAGTTATGGCCTAGCTCTTTGAATACCTGTTAAATGTGGTAAAATGTGGTAGTTGATGTTGTTGCTGTAATATTTAGATCTAAAATGTGTTGCAAAGAATTTCAACTGTAGCACCATTTCTTATCTGCAGACATAGCTGTTGGACCACAAGTTTTGTTCCATTTGGATGTTTTGTTCTTTCAAACAGATGGTGGGATAGTTAATCTGCTAAGATTTTGGAGTTATTTTGTTGCCTTTGTATTTTTAGTCTTCTGTTTTTCCAAGTCCAGAGTGCTATCCTTCAAAAAGAGATATAGATAACATAGAAAAGAAAGAGAGTGACAGGCAGCGTAAGTATTTAACACAAACAGATTGTTCCCATGCTGCCCTAGAGATCACGGTTCAGTCTGCTCTCCAGTGCCCTAGTATAAATTTAGAGCTATTAACAACATCAGATTCATTAGACTGACTCCAGAATTCCATGTGTGGTAGGATAAAAAATTGGCCCCAACTGGACATTTTTCAGTGCACTGGATTGTTTTAGGAGAGAATGAGAAAGTGTCCCAGATGTGCAAGAATTCCACAGTATATTTTCCTTGGAAAAATTAAGCTTATCTATGTTGTGTGTTGTCTGAATGTTCTTTCTAGGCCATCTGGGGAGATGATAAGGAATGTGATTTTCACAGTCTAAGCTACTGAAGCTACTTGCTGTATCTCAAATACTGTCTGCAGATGATGCTTGCTGGGAAAGGATTGATTCAGTGTTCTTAATACGGGTAGGTTAAAAAAAAAAAAAAATGTTTTGCTGCAGCAGCAGTTTAGCATGGGACAGGTACTGGAAGCATTATGGTTCTGCTGGCTTCAAGTCCTCTTTCAAAATAGGCTGTTTATTCCTGTTAGTTGAAAGATTTGTATTGACTATCACCAAGGTTGAACCAGGTCCTTCCTTGCTGAAAGCTACACAGTTCATGGAAGCAAGGAACTGAGTGGATCAAAAGCATTTGCAAGATCACTGTACCCTGCCTGTTTGGAGTAGAGAACAGAGATGCTTCAGAACTGTTACAGTAAAGCCACAAGGATAGAAAGCAGTGTTGGGAGTGAAGAAATAAACAGCTCAGCCAGATAGAGCCAGTGTGAGCTGCAGCCAGTTCCAGGCACTCTGCTTGGTTAATATTTCCTAGCTATGAAAAAGGTAATGTGCGATCAATAGAGGATAGGTGAAGAGTAGGTGAAGAACAGGCATGTTTAGTACCTCTGAGGATATCTCTGTCAACAGATGTGTAAAACAACTGCATCCTAATACATACTTTGTGTTTGAGTAATTGTAGCTCTGTGGATGGTGCCTAGAAACTAAATGTGCTGGAAAAACTTAACACATGTGTCTTTCAACACCTTCATCCTGGATGTTAATGTTCATATGCCCATTTCAGCAGTTTACCAGATTTTCTCTCTGCTTTATGTAAAGATCAGTCATCTAGCTAGAAGTTAGTGACAGGGCTTAGGTTACAGTATGAGGATGAAGGGCCATGAGCAGAATAGTCAGCTCACAAGAAAAAAAAAAAAAAATGAAACAAAACAAAAAACATTGAGCTCTGTTAAGCATATTTACTGCTAAAACAAATATGGCCCTTGCATCAATGCAGGCACTCTCTGCTGCCCGGAGTAATAACACAAAGAGGTTTGGTGTGATTTCATTCCTTTAAGGATCAACTGCCTTACAGTGAAACAAAACTAAAAAAACTTGGAAAAACAAACAAACAAACAAACACAAAACAAACAAAAACATACAAAGCCTTATCCACAGAAATACTAACAGAATGGAAATAACAATTTTAAACATCATTTAGTATGAGGGGAAAGAGGTTTTAAGACATAAGCAAACAGCTACCGTCTGCTTGAGTTCTCTATACTCATGGAAAAAGGGAATTTCTCTCTTCTTTCTAAATATGAAAGATTGCATTGAAGACATCTGGCTGTATACTACAGAACAACCTCCAATAACATGATTTTTGGCTAGGTGCTTGGGTCACAAGGGGAGAGAGGTAGGATGAGATCATTAAGCACATTTCTGCTTGCAACTTTGAATTTGAATCCAAATCCACAGTTGATTAACCCTAAGGTTGCCAGGTAACTGAGAAAAAGTGTGGGGAGATCTGCAAACACTGAGAAACATCATACAATCCCTTAAGATGTAAGATGGAGCAGAAGTACTCTAGCAACATTTTCATTTATATTTATTTCAGACATGTAGGTGCCCAGGAAGAGTGCAGTAGTACGTGTAAGAATGCCGGAAAAACTACTGGTTTGGGAAATTTTATTTCATAAGACATATATAGCAGATAATTATTTTGCTGTCTTTAAAAGGAGGAATTGAATTCACAATAAAATTTTAGCTTTCCTCAAATCACTTGGTCACATATTGAATGTCTTAGACAAAACACATCCTTCTAGAGTTTCTGAGAGAATTAAAACCTTTGCAAATCCAGAAGCATCACAGAAAACCTGCAAGAATTGCCTGATTTTGTTTCAAAATATCTTTATTTTACTGGCTTGGAACAGCTTTGAATGTTGAGTGGAAATTACAGGACTCTTAAACCCTGTGAACAGATGACTGAAAACAACTTAAGCAAACTCCATGTGGGCCACGTTCCCCAAACTCACACAGTTTTCTTCTCTTCTGCCCATATCCTTAGCACTTCTTATGCTCCTAGCTATTTCTGATCCCACAGTGCAACCTGGTTCCATTGGTCTATGAAGCCCATTGCTGAACCCACATTTATCTGTGGCATTTGTGATAAGGTTGAGAAATCTGGACCACCACATTTTCAAGCTGTCTAATAACAATTTTAATAGTTACATTTCCTTCAGTGAAGAACATGCTTGCAGGCCAAGCTATTTATGCTGTACAATAGCAGAGTGTAGCAATTCTATTAAAGCTCTTCTTGTTGCTTTGGTCCGTTGTTATCGTTTGTTTTTGTTGTTTGTTTTTGTTTTCAAATAAGAGTAAAACTTCATACTCTTAAATGTGCTCCCTTAGTTGTATGTATATATTCCAGTACATCCCAAATCCCAGTCTAAAAGACATGTACTATCTGTATGCCTGAATATACGGTCTTTCCTATCTAGCATGTAACTTCATGTTCGTAATGCATTAAAGCAGAGAACAGCTGAAAGTAAAAATATCTCAGATAGATAGAATGCTTAAGTTTTGTTAATGCCAATTAATCTTAATGAAATTAAGCAGAATTTTCCTGGTGGATGATCCTCTAAACTTGAAAAGTCAAAAGGGAAGAAACAGTCAGTTAGGTTCCAGTGGCTGTGATAGGCTAAAGAATAGACTTCAAGAAAAGATAAATTATTAAAAAAATCAGTGAGACCACACAGGGACAATCCACATAAAAAATAAAATAAAATAAAATAAAATAAAATAAAATAAAATAAAATAAAATAAAATAAAATAAAATAAAATAAAATAAAATAAAATAAAATAAAATAAAATAAAATAAAGACATGGCAATGGAATGTTATTATCTATAGTTTGGATTTTGGTCTTATACTCTATGTATGGGACACGTACAATTATTTAACAGGAAAAAAAAAATCAGACACATGCATGTTTATTGGCTTGTATACGTACAAATTCTTGGCAAAAGTTATGAAACACTTTCAAATGTCCTTCCAAAAATATTTTTCTCTCTTTTGTTACTCAGAGTATTACTGCATCGGGCGAGTCAGTTATCCAGGGCTTCCCATCTATTCACTTCAGCTAACATACAAAAGGAGTAAATCAAATTCATGGTCATGGGTTTGAATGCAAAGAAAACTTTGGAAGACATGTTGAGTCTTTAATCTTCAAGCATTACATTTGGCAGAAGAAAAGGAAAGAGAAATTTGAATCAGAGCAGCTTCCAGAGCAACACTGAGATCCCAAAATGTTTTTAAAAAGATGGATCTGTAATAACAAATACCATTAATAGATAATAACATCTGAGAGACAATGTGCTATATGAGTAGAATTTAAAGGAATGGGCATATATAGAATTAATCTTAATTTCTCACTGTCTGCTCAAAGTCAGGTGCCTTCATACAGGAAAAAAAAAATATATATATATATAGTGAAGGGAAAATAAAGGCTCAAATTCTCTCTCAGAAAAACATTGTTGTGTTACAAGATTGGTAAATCCTCAGACCTGATCTACCATATTTTGTAAAATAAAACACTCTTTAGAAAACAAATTTTTCAAAAAGAAAGTGAGGCTAAACCAAGACAGAATGTTTATCCATTCTTAGCTCATCAGTGAAGTCACTTAGCTCTGAAGAATACTGATTCAACAATGAATCAGGTTTTGTTTCTAATTTCTTAGTGAAATTTCAACATACATAGCAATATTTCATCTAAAATCATGTTACAGATTGAATCTGTATGTTGTGCTATTCACTTCTAATACAAAAGGCAAGGTTAACTGAGCATTGCTAAACAGCTGCCACATTTCAGCCCAGAGGTGCAGCCCTTCAGAACTGGCTTAAAAGTGGAACATAATGCTTTCTGCGATGTTTATTTTTAAACTAGTGTTTTTAAGAAGGCTCATGAGAATATACAATAGCAAGATGTCTTTCCACTACCTAGCTGGGTAGCTTTCCTGGGTACTAAATTGTTTGGATAGTTTGGCAATAGATACATCACCAATATTTGGAAGGTTGTTCAGAGAATGTTGATTAATCACATTCCACATTTGCAAGAAAGAACAAGTTGATATAATTCTAAACACTACAATATTTAATTTGCATGTGCATTCAGATAATATTTATAACTGTCCCACATTCGCATAGCTCTTTGCTGTAAGGAACTTTTAAGTGCTTTAAAAACCACAGAAGAACTCATTGTGAGGGGAGCCCCCCAAATGAATCTCCCATTTTCTGCATGGAGATGAGGAGGATGAATGGTGCCAGCCAGCTGTAAAGTGTCGCTTTTCCTCTCTGAGACCCTGAAGAAGCCTGTAAAGGCTTCTACATTCTACACATGGGGAGAATGTAATGAGACCCTGTGTTCCTTTCCTATGTTATCTGCTTATGCTGAGTTTTGGGCTGCCTGGGGCTCCAGATGCCCCCTACCCTGACTTTTACGTTATGTCCTATTTTCCTTCCCAGTCAGACCTCCTTTTGCAGTTGTGCTTCTGGCCAAAAGAGCAGACTAGATCAACCAGCTCTCCCTTAAATTTTCACCAGTGTGGAACAGCACATCCACCAGCTGCACTTCTCTCCTTCCAAAGACGTGGGGCCACCTGAGCACAGACCAGGATGTTTCCACCCTTGCATGCATTCTGGGAATATATCTAGAGATAAGAAAAGCAGGGCAAACCGTTTTGAGAAGCAGCTACCTAGGCTCATTGACCTCCTCGGGCTGAATGTTATTGATTTTCCCCACCAATGACCGTAACCCTCATAAATAAATAAATAAATAAATAAATAAATAAATAAATAAATAAATAAATAATGTCAGAGTTCAAATCTGGCACTATAAAAGTTTTCAGACAAAACAGCATATAACAATGTCCTTTGGTTTCTGTGAGACCTCACTTTCTTTGCACATGGTTGGACTGTCAAGGCAGTTTGCATTTTGGTTTATTTGTTTGTTTTCTTCCTCCTCCAGAAAGTCAACAGAGGCTGCAAAACTGCAAATATATATACTGGTGTGGTGTTTTAAAAGAAGAATTTTTACTTTTTTACTTTTTTTTTTTTTTATTACCAAGGATAATATTCTTTTAATATGTGTTTTATGTAGATTTGTGAATTCTTGCACTTCTGTGACAGGAACTGACCATTCCACATCTTTTCCTTTTAAATTTAACTTTCAAGCACAGTTGGAAATCCAGCTCAGCTCAGTTATAAACAAACAATCCATCATTTTTCATGTAACTAAAACAAAGTAAAGCTCACTGACCAAATGCTCCTTTAATCAAAATATCCTTCTTTCTGCAAGTGGGTAGTCTTTTCTGTGTTTATTACTTGCAGTTAAAGGACACTCTTATTTATTCTGAACACTTTTTAATCTGAGAACTTGAAGGTGAATTCTAGAGTGTGTTTGCAGTTTATATTTTTGGATGCAGTACTGTCCACTGAATGGACACTGAATGAGAAATGACCTTGCTCTCATCTTCATATATATATATATATACATATATATATATATATACACACACATTATTATATATACACACAGTATACATACAAATGCATACTGCCCTATAAGAAGGCTTGACTTCTATAACATACAGAAATACATAAGTTCACAAGGAGGTAGAAATATAAACAAAGACAGATTTCATCATCAGTAAAATGGGTTGCCTCAATCTTTACTGCAGTTCGCAGCTAAAATAATGATGGAATTCTGGACAACCCCCACATATACAATACTTTATTTTGAAATGAGAGAAAAGTGTTACTGATGAATAGCCATGGACTAATTTCCACCTAGTTACTCTACTGTATGTTTGGGGTGACTCACTTAACATGAAAAGAATAGCACTTGGCTTATAAAGCATCAGACCAGAATAGGCTCAGAATCTCCTATTTTGATCTCCACTGATAAAATCCTAGAAATAGTATCTGCTTTGTTTACAACAGAAGATGCTGCCAGTGGCTAAGGATCTTGGATTTCCTTTCCTTTCTTGTATCTCATCAACGGGCATTACCTCTGAAAGTCCTGACATCTTTCAGTTCCTGTTCCCAGGACTGCCTGGATCATGCTACAGAATTCTGCGTGCTCAGGAGATGCACCAGATATCGATAGTCTCAGACTTCCTCCAAAGAGAGGAGGACCAATGTTCTCTGAGTATTTTGGAAGTGTTCCTATGTCTGTGAGTCTCAGAAACCTGTATATTGAGGAAGTAAACATGGTAGCAACAAGTCCATATAAGAAGAGAGGTGGGCAAGTTTTCTAAGATTTCTGTATTTCCCTCACTTTGAGATCTGAATTGAATTTATTTCCTTTGTTACATGTAATTAACATTTGCATATTGATCAGTAACCACTGGCACACATGGAAAGACTCCTACTGCTTTCAGCCAGCTCTGGATTGGCCAAGTCTGCTCTTTTGAACAGTCAGTTCACATCTGGCATTACAGCTAGGACCAGGTACTCACTCCCTCATCAATTCAACACAATACAGTAAAGGGTATTAAAAAACACAGACAACCACTAGTTAAAATATGACCCTTTGGGAGGCCCCTGATTCAGTCTAAATTTCTGACTGAATGAGTGCTGACAGTAGCTGGGAAAGTACATATGCAATCTCTTTTACAGGTACACTCCCTGGGTTGGTACTAACATGAACTCTAAGCTCAGAACCTGAATAAACTGTTGAGCAATAGGTTGCATTTTATATTTATGGTGGTTTAAAACTATCTGCAAAGAGCTTCATTTATAGATGTGGCCACAGCCAACATAATGTTGTATATCCAGAAGAGCTAGACTCAGCTTTAAAATAAAACAAAGGCAAGGAAAGGGAAATCTGATATATGGACTTGAACAAGCCATTACATTCCATAAATGTGGATTAACTTCCATCAAAATTATTGATATCCTAGCAGGAGAAACTTTGCTTTTTGACCTTCATCTCATAAATAGACTCTACAACTCTTTATAGAAATGAAACTGGTCATGAGAACAACTGAACTTCATGACATTTGAGTTAACTGAACTTTAATTCTAAGGTTACTATCCCTGTTACCTGCAGAAAATGCTCTCTTGCACTTTTCTGCAGCTACAGAATATTCTGTGTAGGGAAAAAAAAATATGGTTAGGGAGGGCAGTGATAAAGCAGCAAAGTGCTCTTTTCCCTGGCAGGACCGGAAATGCTCCCAACATCCGCTACACCCAAGAACCAGAGACTGGTTAAGGTCTCTACACCTTTCATAAGTCAGTTCTCCCTGCTCTCCCACTTCTTATAGCGAAGGTCCCAGGTGCTTGTTCACTTTATCACTTTGCAACTGTAAATTTTTTCTTCTATTGTCAAACATCTTGATTGGTGGGAGTCTTTGTCCTTACAGTAACTAGAGACATGAGCAAAGCAGAGAAACAAGTCCCTGTTCACTTTGACATACATGTATAGAGAAACAGTGACTCATCTGTGCATTTACCACATGTTCCTATACACATATTTTTACTTTATTTAATCTGTTGTTTTTATTTACATTGGATAGTGCTTCAGGCATGCAAATAGTTGTTTTAGATTCTGAGAAAAAGAACAGTCATGAAAAATTACTGGAAGGAATAAGAAAGTGATAGGTGGGAGAAAGAAGACAAGGGGAAGAGAAGACAGGACATCAGCCTTTAAGGAGACAGAGGGATGCCCACAAGAGGTGAAGCAAGGACAGCGAGTCTGCATGGCACCGATTACTTCCTTAGGAGAAGCTGGAGAAATGCCAAGGCATCCCAAAGCAGCATGTTTGTTTCTAAGACACATCTGTTATAAAGGTTTTCTTTTTTCTTTTTTTTTTTTTTTTCCCTCCCTATTACTGCCTCTACCTCCTTCCTTTATCAAAGGAGTAGGCATATAATGCCAATTTTCACACCACTCCAGAGAGCTCTGTTTATAAAGACAGAGTGCCTTTCAAAAATGAAATTTTATGTTTGCATGTGCATACACAGGCACAACATCTTCAGTCAGATACATGAGTAATTTTAGTTTCCAGCTTTACACACCCCATCCACCTCTCCATGTCCTGTGTCTGAGTTCTGCAATTCCATAGTTATTTTGTTCTCCCAGAGACTTTATGATATGCACAACCAGTAGGTGAAAGCAAAATAATGACTGTTCTTTTCTCTCTCCTAAAGAAAGCTTGCTCAGGGTGTTTCAGTGGACAGTCTGTGTTCGTCTTGCTTATGCACATCCTGTTTTGTAACAAATGAGCATCACTGCCCAGCTAAGCTGATTTAACATAGATTGCCTTTTCTCTTCTTTCTCTTCTTCCCTGCTCTCTGTTTTACTTTTTTTTTTTTTTTTTTTTTTTTTTTTCCCATTATTTCCTCATCTTGTGCATAGGAAAGGTGGGAAAGACCTCCTGTCCCAGAGCCCACATCGATAGAGGCCAACAGAACATCTCAAATCTGTCATCACCCCAGTACCTATTCTAAAATGATCCTGTGTCCTTCTATTGTGGCTCTTTTAGTGTCTACTGTTGCCAGTAACAGGGTAAATGTTAGACCTAACTTTGTAAAGTTCAATGTCCCATAGGAAAAATCTAAGTTTTATGTTACATGGTAATTGTTGAGCTCACATGGCAGAGCAGCCAGAGGCTATAGTGATAAATGCTTCAGAAATGCCAGCTGGGGTCTCAGCATAATTATTTTGGTAAGGTTATATGAAGAGAGGTTTCTAAACCTTTGAAGATATTTAAATCTCCAGTCACCTTGCAGATGAGCTGAACTGCTGGAAGTGTGTTTATCTGCTAGGGAAAATACTGGTGAGTGAGTTCTCCTTATCAAAGCTGGTAGTTTAAAAAGCAGTCCCTTGCAGTTTCAGTTATGACAGCTGTTTCTGGGATATGAAGAGGTTTTTCAGAACTGTGGGCTCTCTATCCCATGTATCCAGCAGTGAAAGCTCTCATTTGTCTTCCCACCATCATGTTGATGCAGCTGGGTTTGACACTGCTTATCTCAGCATTTTTTTTTTCTTTTTTCTTTTTTTTTTTTTTTTTTTTTGTTAAAAGGCAGAAGGCTTACTTATGATCCCAGCCTTTTCCTATCAAATGACACTCAGCTAGTGGTTTTGGTGACTTATTTACTGGCACTAGCCCAGTAAAAACAAAAACGAACGTTCACAACTAATAAATCCTTGAGCCTAGATAGCTTCAGCTGCATTGGTAGAATTACATCAAACTGTCCAGACTGATACCAACACTCCCTGGGAACCTGAATCCTAGAAAAGGAAGGGGGGATGCCTCTATCTATTCTGTCATCTGTGCTTTCACATGAGCTGTACTTTGATCATGCAGCATACGTAAAAATTACATGCACAATACAAGAAAGGGAGTGCACCTTGAAAATGAGGTTATTTTATTCTCTCTTGCTTGTTAGATTTATTTGAACAATTGTAGTGTAAACTAAATAGCACAAGAGTATAAATAGGTCACATAGCATGACAACATGAACTCCACCAGAGAGACTAGGCAGCTGAAATTTTCCATCTTTCTCAGCTGCAGTGAAGGACACCATTTTACTGCAGACAAAAGGCCAAAAAAGTTTAGCTAATGAAACTGTATGTTGTGCAGTGCTGTGTACTTATGTTTCTTGCTTTTACATTGGCAAGGGGGGAAATAAACAAGATCACCCTGTATACCAGTTAAGTGCTGTGAGACATTGAGGTGATGTGGTCTCCATGCTCTGTAAAGACAAAACAAAAAATCCACTGTTACACAGAGATATCCTTTATAGTCCTAACATCTTCCCAGAGATGCAAGAAATCTGAATGATAGCACTGCTATGCAGCAAGGTGTCTAGGAAAAAGTAGGGAGAAGAAATGAGGAAGCCATTCGGCGTATAACCATCTTCTAGAACAGTTGTATGGGAGGTACATATATGTGTATGTAGGGGAGGCTTCATTAAAGGGGAAAGTACAGGAAATATCCTAGATTTGACACATTTTGTTAAAAAAAAAGTGTTTGATAAACGAGGCATTCTGATGCCTTCTGACATCTACTTACATGAAAGAGGTAAGAAGAGAGAAGGTATCATGAAAACAATGATGGTTCTGCAGTCATGCTTGGCAGCCAGGAGGCTGCAATTCAATGCCAATAGCTGCTGCAAGTTCTCTGCATGACCCTGGCTATGTCAAATCATTTGAACTTGCATTGCCTCCATTTCCCATCAGTAATGTAAGAGCAATTATTTTCCAGACCGTATTTGTTCTTTTGTTTTTAAACCGTAAACATAGCCATTTGTTTATTTAGACTTCTGGACAATGATTCATTCTAAGTATCAGCACAGTGCAGTATAGATTGGAATTCTAATTTCCTAACAGATTTACACAGGATAGATATTTCAAATTTTAAAAGTAGAAAAGCTGTTATTACTGCAGCAGAAAACAGATACTGCCCTGTAATAAAAAAAAACACAATAACTTGAGTAGGATGTTTTTCTTCCACTAAAATGTTTACAAGTTGATTGATTTCTCAAAGGTGTAATGAAGTTAGAAACCATAGCACAAGCTTTCTTCTTAAATCTGAAAAAAATTTCCAAATACATTATAGAAACACAGAATCATGAAGGTAGGAAAAGATTTCCAAAATCATCTGGTCCAACCCTCACCCTACCACCAATGTCAACCACTAAATCACGTCCCTAAGCTCCACAACCAACCTTTCCTTGAACACTCCCAAGGACAGTGACTCCACCAGCTCCCTGGACAACCTGTTCCAATGCCTGACTACCCTTTCTGAAAAGAAATTTCTCCTTATTTCCTCCCCTGGTGCAACTTGAGGCCATTCCCTCTAGTCCTATCCCTAATTATCTGTGAGAAGAGACTGACTTCCAGCTCCCCACAGCCTCCTTTCAGGTAGTTGTAGAGAGCAATAACGTCTCCCCTGAGCCTCCTCTTCTCCAGACTAAACAATCCCAGTTCCCTCAGCCGCTCCTCACAGGACTTGTGTTCCAGGCCCTTCACCAGCTTCATAGCCCTTCTCTGGACGCACTCCAGGGCCTCAATGTCCTTCTTGTAGTGGGAGGCCCAAAACTGAACACAGTACTTGAGGCGCAGCCTCACCAGAGCAGAGTACAGGGGGACAATCACCTCCCTGGTCCTGCTGGCTACGCTATTCCTGATGCAAGCCAGGATGCCATTGGCCTTCTTGGCCACCTGGGCACACTGCTGGCTCGTGTTCAGGCAAGCATCAATCAGCACTCCCAGATCCTGTTCCTCCGTACAGCTTTCCAGCCACTCTGCCCTAAGCCTGTAGCGTTGCATGGGGTTGTTGTGGCCAAAGTGCAGGACCTGGCACTTAGCGATGTTGAACCTCATCCCATTGGCCTCTGCCCATCAACCCATCCCGTCCAAGTCCATCTTCAGGGGCTTCCTAGCCTCTGGCACATCAGAGGATGGATAGGAAAAGGTCATGCCTTCAACAGTTAGAAGGAAGATCTTTTCAAATGAAATGCTGCATGTTGTGCCTGGTCAGCAGAGAAGGCTAAATTTGAGGCATTTTTTCAAAAGCTGCATCATTTTGGGCCTTTGGTCAGCTCCAGATGCCGTTTTGAAGATTCTGTTATGGGTGTTGCTCATATATTTGAAAGAGGAGGAAACTTTAATGCTCTTCTGAATAAGCTTCTACCTCCCTTCTACCTCTGTATTAGCCTCTTAACCTCCCTTCTGCAGTCTGATCCTTTGGTCATTATGACTGAAGCAAAATTTTCACCTCCCTTCCTCCAGTGAAGATTGCAGAGTTGCTTTCTCTGGTCAGAATGGTGAAGACTTTCCCTTTGAGAACCCAGGTTTGGAAAATATATACAGTTCACAGTAGGGAAAACTATTTTCCTTTCCAGAATGCCTAAGGATATTGCTATGAATACAGAGTGAAGTGCTGTTCCTAATAAAATTTTCATGATACAGAAGAACTTATGACTTGCACATTTTGGAACTTACATGTTCGTGCTTGAATTATTGCAATTGCAAGCTAAATGAGGGGTTATGTTTGTGTGTATCTCTTTTTATTTTTAATGAAGACTAGTGGAACATGCACTTTGGGAATCTGAGACAAGTGACAGGTTTCATGTCTTGGCATGGTTTGCTTAGTCCAAAGACATTTTTCTAGAGTAAAGTAACACCAACGTGTGAGTGAAAATAAAGGGCTCTTCTTTTCTTCTCCTGTTAATGGACAAGATGATACAAGGAATATAGGATGCAGCTGTTGGAAGCAAAGTAAGGCATTCTGCCTAAATTCTTCTGCTACCTTACTGCATTTGTGTTGCAAAGGTGCTCTAACTAGAGAGGCAAATATAGTAAACACCTCATACTTCTTGTCATGCATCTAATTTGTGAAAAAGCAGACTACTCCCAGCTGCTGTGCAAATGCAACAGGAATTAAGACTCAGAGACCAACCCCTTTTGGCAGAATGCTGTTTGTAGGATATTTGGAAAAATAGATCACTTTGAATGCTGGACCAGTACTGGTAACATTAACTTGCCATGGTTAAGCACAGCGAAAAAAAAAAAAAAAAAAAAAAGAAAAAAAAAAAGAGCATAATGTATTACAGTAAGCATAAGGAAACATACACTTCTACCTGAATGGTAGGGCAACTCACTACTTTGATGTGATAGCAGCATCCCAATTCACATCTTTAGGGCCCAGTCAGGCCACAAGCTTTGTCAACAAAGTCATGTCATTGGCCCTATATAGTAACCTCCATAATAAAAAACAGCATGAGAAGGTGAAGTGTGGATGAAGGAGTAGCTCTGACGGGTTTACTGATTTGGTATTTTCTTTGGAATAAAACATTCCTTTATCTTAGATAATTCTTGTTTCTTTGCAGAAGCACACCTATTACATGAAGTCCAATCAGAAAGAAGTTAACATCACCTTAAAAATAAGAATAATAAAAACGTAGAAAATAAATTTTCTCCACTCCCCAGACAAGCAGAAAGAAATTATCATGCTCAATAAAACTTCTCTATGTCTATCCCACCTTATATTTTTCACACATTACTGGCAGGGCAGGGAAGAAATGCTTATTTTTGTAGATACCTCAGCAGACAGACATTGTGTGACATTGATGTTAAAGAATTATAAAGTGGTTGTTAGATCTACATTACTTTACATCCATACCAGCCTCTCCTTTAAATTCCTGAAATAAGGCACATTAAGAAGCACAATTTGTCTCTTTAAGATGTTTTTTATTCTTCCATTGCTGGAAAGATTTGAAGACAATCAACCATTCAGTGAAACCAGCAGTACTGGGACATTTAGCTTTGCAAAACTTACATCTTGTATGTTTAACCATTTGTCAAATAACTGCTGAATGGAATGTTAGTGAAAAATTACTAAGAATAAAAATATCTTTAGATAGTTACCTTGACCTAATACTTTAGATGTACATTTCAACACTGAGTATTTGTATTGTACTTATTAGGTTCTTATTAGCATTTATTGAGAGGGGATCTTATTAATGTTTACAAATATCTTAAGTGTGGGAGAAAGAGGGATTTGGCCAACCTCTTTTCAGTGGTTTGTGTGGACAGGACAAGTGGCTGTGGCCACAGAATTGATCACAGGAAGTTCCACGCCAATGTGCAAAAGAACTTCTTCACAGTAAGGGTGACAGAGCACTGGAGCAGGCTGCCCAGGGAGGTTGTGGAGTCTTCTTCTCTGGAGATATTCATGGATACCAGGAGATATTGAATATCATGGAGATATTCATCTGGACTACCTGGTACCTGGTGTGGGACCAAGGACTACCTGGGCAACCTGGTCTAGAGAACCTGCTTTGGTAGGGAGTTTGGACCTGATGATCTCTTGAGGTCCCTTCCAACCCCTACAATTCTCTGATTCTGTGATTCTGTAACTCTTTTAAAAATGATGGCAAAATTAATATCCTGACTTTTTCCCTTATGTGTATTTTTTTTCTCAGAATTTGCTTAGAAATTTGCACATATCGTGCTGTATTTTATTGTTTAATTCTGCTTATTTTTTTCATTTTACCGACGTCTTTAAATTCTTATATAGCTCCATGGACCTGTATTTTTGCTGAATAAGCACTTAAGGGCAAAATGCAGCACTGTGTCTATGATTGATAGCAAACAGCTTCCAGGCAATGCAATCATTTCATTGACCTCCGATGACTTCAGGTGCAGAATTATAGCTCTTGGCTGAGTACAATGTCAATGCTTATTTAGGTGCAGTAACTTATTTAGGTGTAGAGGTTCAATGACTGGTGATTTTCATATATATAGACATAAATCATATTTCTTCCTAGCATATCGTTGAAAGAATGAGCAGAAAAGCTTAATGCACTACTATTTTTTGCATGCAAAAATATTGCAAACATTTCTCCAAATTCAGGGAATTGCCTCAAAGTTCTCTGTACAGCAGTTTCTTTCTGATCTGATTCAGCCCAGGAAAGAACAGATAACCTGATGGGAGTCTGGAGCAACTTGTTGCCAAGAGTATTACCCATCGGGACTAGATGGGACTCTGACCCACTTGGTCTTTAGTGAACCCTCTCTCAATTAAATCCCGTATTAGTTAGAAAATATTATGTCCAGGTTCTCACTTAAATCTACAGTCAAAAGACTGAAGAGAAACAAAGAGTGAAGGATACCATCACATATCAAGGGATTGTGATAAAGCAGAGGAACAAAACATTTGTAAAATTTGACATCCCACTTTTGAAGGAATTTCAAAAGGCAGATATGCTTGGTGAGAGTTTTTTTAATTCTATTTAATGCCAGTACATTGTAACTTTCTATCCTTCCTAGGATGAACAAACTTATCTGTTTGGCATACTGTTTAGAGCTAGTTTTCCAGTTTAAATAAAGATTGTAAAGATCTGTCTTCCAGGGAGAAGTTAATGCTCTTCATAATCACTTATCCTCAGCCCAAACACATGACCTGTTTCAATTAATCAAGAACTTCTAGAGAATTCTAATGATGTACATTTGGCTGGAGGTCAGCCTAGGTGAACACAATGATCCCTTCTGACCATAGACAAAGACTCTTTGCTGGATAAAGACGTGGCTGTTAAAAAGGTCGGACTGCAGCTCCACATTAATCTATCTAGATGTCTAATATAATGTAAATGAAAACAAATGAACGTTGGATGTCAGAAAAATATAACATTTTCCCCTCTTCCGGATGGAGTACTGGCAGTGTAACAGAAACCATCATTCCTTTATCTCATAACAGGAAAGTAGGACTTGAATCTGTCCTCTTTCATGTCATGAATAATAAAGGAGTAAAAAGGTAGAATCAGGTCTCTTCTTCATGACAGCTGTATGTACACTACAGCTATATACTATATATAATATGTATATCCTGTAAGTGATAGCTGTATATGCTAAACTATACTATACTATACTACTGTAGCCAGTAAAATAAAAATATAAATTGATATTTTTGCAGCAGAGACAGATACTGAAAGTATGAGACCACTTTTTATATAGGAAATGGCATTTGCAATGCTCAGTAAATATGCTGACATTTCTACAGTAGCATACCATACAGCACACATTACAAACAGTAATAGCATGAGCTCAGCCTGGCCACTATGGTAAAGGATAACAGAAAATGTTTTTACAAATATATTAACAGTAAGAGCGGTACCAAAGATAATCTCTATCCTTTACTGGATGCAGGGGGAAACATGACTACTGAGTAATGTCAGTAAAAGGCTGAGGTTCTCAATTCCTTCTTTACATCTGTTTTTGTTAGTCAGACTACTTATCCTCAGGGTAGGAGTCTGGGATGGGGAGCAGAAGAAACCCCCACAGTTCAGGTAGAAACTGTTGGTCCACCTGGACTGTTACAAGTTCATGAGGCCAGATGAGATCCATGTAAGGGTGTTGAGGGAGTTGGCAGATGTGATTTCCAAGCCACTTCCCATCATCTATCAGCAGGCATGGTCATCCAGAGTTCTATATAACTGGAAACTTGCTATTGTGACACCCATCTATAAGAAGGGTAATAAGGAGGACCTAAGGAACTATAGGCCTGTCAGTTTGACCTCAGTGCCAGGAAAGGTGATGGAACAGGTCATCTTGAATGCAATCACGCAGCATATGTAGGATAACCAGGGGATCAGGCCCAGTCAGTACGGGTTCATGAAAGGGAAATCCTGCCAGACCAACCTCATCTCCTTCAATGACAAGGTGACCTGCCTGGTGGATGGGGGAAAGGCTGTTGACATATTCTACCTAGATATCAGCAAGGCCTTTGAAGTGGTCTCACACAATATTCTGGAGAAGCTGGCAGCCCATGGCTTGGCAGAGACACTCTTTTTTGGGTTACTAACTGGCTCAATAGCCAGGTCCAGAGAGTGGTGGTGAATGGAGTGAAATCCAGCTAGTGACCAGTCATCAGTGGTGTTCCCCAGGGGTTGATGTTGGGGCCCATCCCCTTTAATATCTTTATTGATGACTTGGATGAAGGAATTGAGTGCACCCTCAGTAAGTTTACAGATGACACCAAGTATGGGGGAAGTATTGATCTGCTGGAGACTAGAAAGCCCCTGAAGATGGACTTGGACGGGATGGGTTGATGGGCAGAGGCCAATGGGATGAGGTTCAACATCGCTAAGTGCCAGGTCCTGCACTTTGGCCACAACAACCCCATGCAACGCTACAGGCTTAGGGCAGAGTGGCTGGAAAGCTGTACGGAGGAACAGGATCTGGGAGTGCTGATTGATGCTTGCCTGAACACGAGCCAGCAGTGTGCCCAGGTGGCCAAGAAGGCCAATGGCATCCTGGCTTGCATCAGGAATAGCGTAGCCAGCAGGACCAGGGAGGTGATTGTCCCCCTGTACTCTGCTCTGGTGAGGCTGCGCCTCAAGTACTGTGTTCAGTTTTGGGCCTCCCACTACAAGAAGGACATTGAGGCCCTGGAGTGCGTCCAGAGAAGGGCTATGAAGCTGGTGAAGGGCCTGGAACACAAGTCCTGTGAGGAGCGGCTGAGGGAACTGGGATTGTTTAGTCTGGAGAAGAGGAGGCTCAGGGGAGACGTTATTGCTCTCTACAACTACCTGAAAGGAGGCTGTGGGGAGCTGGAAGTCAGTCTCTTCTCACAGATAATTAGGGATAGGACTAGAGGGAATGGCCTCAAGTTGCACCAGGGGAGGAAATAAGGAGAAATTTCTTTTCAGAAAGGGTAGTCAGGCATTGGAACAGGTTGTCCAGGGAGCTGGTGGAGTCACTGTCCTTGGGAGTGTTCAAGGAAAGGTTGGTTGTGGAGCTTAGGGACGTGATTTAGTGGTTGACATTGGTGGTAGGGTGAGGGTTGGACCAGATGATTTTGGAAATCTTTTCCTACCTTCATGATTCTGTGTTTCTATAATGTATTTGGAAATTTTTTTCAGATTTAAGAAGAAAGCTTGTGCTATGGTTTCTAACTTCATTACACCTTACCATCATCTCTTTTTGCTTGCTTTGTGCTGCTGTACTTCTCTCCTGTCAACAGAAGCAGAGCTAATAAATAAATAAATAAATAAATAAATAAATGAATAAATAAATAAATAAGATAAAACTCAATGTGCTCTACACCAGAAGGAATTTTCATTAATCAGATGTAAGCATGGACACTATTAAATCACAGCAGAGAAATACAGGAGAGGAAAAATAATAATCTTATCTGCACTTTTTGATATTATATGTTATTAAAATGGAAGGAGATGTTCCACAGACAAGTTTATACACTTCTGATTTGTTTGATATACCTTATTGAATTATTCCTGCGCTACATATATATATATTCTTCTCATGCATGGGTAAGAAAGAAGAGGAAAAACAAGGACAAGATATCAGTGATCTTATTATTATTTTAAAACATTTTACAAGTCAAGTGGAAACAGATTTTCATCCCAAAGGTTACTGACATAATACTCCGGTTTCATCGTATATTCCTAAGAATTGTTTTTCTGAAAAACTGTAGTAGCAGATTGCTAATATATCCCATGCAGGACAATTCACAGCCCATGCTCCCCTCTGAGTGTATGACAGCATTTGGAAAGCGTCTCAGTTTACTAAATTTAAAGTTAACATTTGGCAGTATCTTCAGGGCTCAAGTTTGGCAAGCATTCTATAATAAACAAAGTGGCATTATTTTTCATCATATTTAAAAATATAATTCTGTGAAGATTTAAAGGTGCTTTGGGGAAAGAGGCCCTGCATTAGTTCATCTTCTTTTTGCAGGAGGAGACCCAGTTTATATAAATAGGTTCTATTTTAATTACTGTGTCAGAAACCCTTATTTTGACTCTGGTATTTCAGTTGTTTGCAATTCATTTTGCTTAAATTGTCCCTAAAAAGAAAATTCCAAAGAATTCAAAGAAAAGGGACTAGTCCGCTACTTTGCTTTGAGTATGAGCTTTTCCAGACAGATTCTGCACAGCTGTCCATAGGGGAGCCAGTTGTTGAGCTTGAATGGTTTTCAGCTCTAGTGTTTTCCCCAGGGTTAACAAGACAGTTTGGTTAAAAATAGCCTTAAACACAAATAAGGGGAGGGAGGATGGGGGGATCCAATATTATTTAAAAAAGAAAAAAAAAAGTTTCAGGGACTAGCTTGCACTGGAAAAGTCTACTTTGACTTTGACATCCAAAGTCAAGCTACAGCTTCAACTCTCAAATAAAAACATCTTGGAAGGCAAATAAAGGCACAGTAGGACAAGATGAGGACAATGTTGCAAGCTTATCTTTGATTCTCTGGCTTCAACCAGCCTGTATCATATCCTTAGTGCCATGAAGCAGAGGAACTGTTAATGGCATTGAATTTAATGGAACAGGCACTTTATTTACATACAAAGATTTCACTTTATAGTGAGCAACTTAAAAAGCCCATATAAGAAAAAATGTCAGTGTTCATTATTCTGCAAGGTTAATATAAATGGATATAATAGGGACAGACAAGCCTTTTACAGTCCACATAAGTGCTGTCTTAAGTCCATGGTACATTGCATTTGGCTGTAGTTTGAAGGGACATCTGTTGGTACATCTGCATATTTGAAGACAGAAAATGCTGAGCAAGTCTCGGCTCTATATTACACACACAGGAAATGCACTCTCAACATGAATGCACACCAGATCACACTCTTTGGACATAGTTCAGGTGCACTCACTTCTGCTAGGATCAGCTCTTTCATAAGTCTTATATCCTCACCTATGCTAATGATGAGTTCTCTATAAAATTTAAGACATCTTAGCCCAAGGGAACGTTAACAATAGGTCTCCTGAACATACGTTTTCTGTGTTTCTGTGTTTTCTGTTATTACTCACTAAATATGCTCTCATTAAGGTTCTGGCAAAATTCCCTTAACTTTATATATATATATATATATATATATATATATGTACACACATATATACACACACATATATACAGACACATATATGCATACAAAGAAGGCCAAGAGGTAACTTTTTATAAAGCTGTTTTAACACAGATCCAAAGAGTTGACATAACTTAGATAGGGATACTGTTTATCTTTGACAACAAAAAATCAGGCAAAGATGGATGGCAAGTGCCTGTGCATAAAGGCAGCTCCTGAGCCCATGGTGAGTGTCCTCAGAGGGTGCTTCTTACAGTGCAGATGCAATGTCTTTGGCAAAAGCTGGTTCATTTCAGTGGTTTGCTTTGCAGCACATGATGAAATTACTTTGTACACACCCCGTAAAACCAGCAGGTATATTCTTCCCCATGGAGCCTGCAGCATATATTGCCAGTTCACTGCAGATGGTAGCCACTTTCATTTACTAAGGTTTTCTGGATCTAGGCCCTAGAAGATTTGAGAAGTACCTAAGTGTCTGTGTTGAATAATAATAACACCATCTTATTTCAAGTGCCACAAATAAGCAGCACCATTACTTTGGTAGACAAAACTGTGAATCCAGCAGCCCCCAATTTTCTGGGCATTCCAGTGGCATCACTCGGAAGTATAAAACCTGGTCTCACTAAATACAAAGTTACTCATAGCTATACCACAATACAGTTTCCTCACCAGCAGTACATGTCAGACTGATCATTCTACCCTAGTCCTTTTGTCTGCTACTTTTAACATCACAGATATCACAGAATTTCTAGGTTGGAAGAGACCTCAAGATCATCAAGTCCAACCTCTGACCTAACGCTAACAGTCCCCACTAAACCATACCCCTAAGCTCTACAATCATCAATGTTTGTGAACATGTCACAAAGCTTCCTGTTCAAGGATCACCTAACCTTTCACAAGGGCTACTGTTAGCCCTTGTACACTGCCTCCCATCTTGGATCCAAGCCATTCTTTAACACATGCACATGCTGTTTTGTTCTCTGTGCAACTTATACCCAGTATATTATCAGAGGCCTGCTGCTGGGGTTTTTAGAGAAGGATTCCTTCCAGAACCATGGCTCCTTCTCTGCTCTAGCAGCACCTCTCTCTCTCTCTCTGTCTACAGGAGCAGTGTACCCATGGGGAGAAATGAGGAAGTCATGGAATTGGTTCCTTTCAGTTTACTCCATAGCAGGTCAAGAGCACTTCCACTAAAATCACTGATATGACTGAGTATATCATGCTCATACCATTCTGAGTTCTGGGAGGTCAGGTTCTGGTTTCCACACTCCTGTTTAGTGTTCTTGACAGAATGTTCTTGCAGGCTATGTAAGACACTGCTGAATAAGTGGCATTCTTTTCCTGAGAGCCTTCTTTCATTATTATTGTCAAGGTAGTTCTTTCTGATCTTGATCATATGGCAAAAAGTTGGCACTCATCTGTATAAAATTTATATTTAGTTCCCTTTGGATGATGAGCAAAAGGAAGCTAAAGGATGATCTACTGCAGCAGATTAAGGCATAAGTACGGACTGACAATTCCTTTAGACAGCACTTATTATTTTACTTCTTCCTGTTTCTGCATTTCTTTATCATTGAAGTTTTCAGCTAAAGACCATTCTAGAGATTCAAGCGTATACTTTAAAACTATATAACATGAAAAATAATGCTAAACATACAGCATGACTTCATTTGTTCCAATAAAATAATTATTGACTTTACCCTTTATGGAATCATTGATAAAATCTGTTTCTTTTTCCTTATTAGTCCACTCATCCTCACAATTCTTGTTCTCCCTGATTCTAGCGAAGGTATTTCAGATTTAAATTATGAAGTACAGTCAAAATGCACTATCTATACCAGCCTCCCTATATACTTGATATATAAAGTAATAATAATAATAATAAAGTAAAAAGTAGCTTTGTAAACTACATGAGTGGACTCTAAGGTAAGTCCCAGTTAATCAGCTTAGAAATCCATATGGTCCTCACCACCACAGATCTGAACATCTCACTGTATAATATACCTCACAATCTAATACAGGTTAATGATTTGCTGAAGTGTACCATTTCTAGTTTACAAATGGGAACATTACACCTGCACAGATTAAGTTACTTGTCTAAATTCAAAAAGGATGTTTGCAGTAGCATAAGGCAAATCTTGCCAACTGTAGAACAATGTCTTAGCTGACACGACCATCCTTACCTGTATTCAGTTGAGGTCAAAGTCTCTATATACACACAACCTTGTTCTGCTCTTAAACAGCAGAAAATTCCATCAGTTGCATTTTCTTCTCTCAAAAACCTTTTAAATCTTGGGTTGGACAGTCAAAGTAGCAGGGTTGAAGATCAGAGCAAAAGCAACTCTCAATCCTGCTTTGTCCATGAGGAAGACAGTCAAGTAAATAGCTGCTAAAGACAGGAATTTCAAGAATATGTATGGAACTCATTCACCACTCCTGTCCCATTAACACTGTAAGCAGCAAAATTGGACGAGTTTCTAAACTAGGCACATCTAATTAACTCATGGATTATTTTGTTTTAAGCAGCTGAAGTCCCAGACCTTCACTCTCAAATTTTGAAATTCAAGTGAGACATCAACACTCATACATACAAAATCTGAAATGCACAAGTCTTTGTGAAACAGATTACTTACACATGAAGGTTTTTCATAGCACAAGTATAGAAGAACAAGGTAGGAATTACAGAGCAGTTTACTTCCCATGACTAAACCACAAGAACAAAATTACAGGAAAAGAATTATGACATGTCGTGTCTCAGTACATGTGCCATCTATATCCCACAGAAGAAAGCAGTTTGTTATACAGAACACTAAAAGACATCTTTTTTTCTATTTTGAGTAAGCATTGAAGCCACTGACACACTTTTCCAAGGAAAAAAGTTTCACCCATTTTTATTTAAACATCTCACTTCTGAAATATTTTGTGTAATTAAGCATGGAAATAGAATTAGCATTTCTAAACACATCACTTCTGGAAGCCATCTTGCTGAAAACTGACCTTGGTGTCATTTATTCTGAATAGTTTAGTCAGCTGCGTAGGATTTATAAGGTTCATTATACCAAAGTGAAAGCATAGAAGAATTTTCAGGCCAGATTATTGTACTTGACACACTGGATAGCACTTTTCTCTACAAGCAGCTCCACCAATATTGAAATTTAAAAACTAAGATTAATACAGTAAAAAGAAAGCTGGGTCACAACATAACAAAAAGGTGTGACAAACATAAAGGATGAGACAGAGGCAGAACCTAGAACCTGTAATGATGACATCGAAACTTTCCTTGAATTACAAGCAGTATTCTTAAACTGTCATTTAGTCAAAGTTTATCATCAGGTAGAGTAAACATCAGTAAATTGGCAAGGATAAGAAAGACACAGGAGTTAGGACAAGGCATTTGCCTAACGTTGCCCTAACATGGTTTGCAGAGAGTTTTAAAAAATTTAAAAGAATCTTAGTAATAAGCCTGAAAGGACAAACCAATAGGTATCCTAACTCCAAAGTTTGCACTTCTACTTTAGTAAGCACTACATCTGGATTGCATCCTGGAGAGGATGGGGAATGTACAATGAACCACAAATCATAAATCCAGAGCATATCCCAGAAAGAAGCTATATACACACAAGAAAGTAGGAATGGTAATTTCCAGATGGCTCTGCATGTGTCCTCCAAGAGTTTCAGTGACTGTCCATTCAGTTTAGCAAAACATCTTGATGGGCTATCACTTACACGACAAAAGCTGCAAGTGACTTACCTTTTTTAAAAGCACCATACAAAAGGCTGCTTTTACTTCTCTTGTCTACAGCTATTGCTGAGGGGTATCAGCTGAAGTGCAGGTACCATTGTTCTTGTCTGCACTGAATTGTTATAA